>NC_090933.1:881827576-882168409 GCF_040938575.1 Ambystoma mexicanum
GAGCAGTTGCTGAGGGAGAGATTACAGATGTTGAATGGACCTTTGAATTGGAGACCTCAAATCTGTGAATTATTTACCACACCACCAGGGGCGGTTTCAACCTTTATTAAGTTGATGCCTCTACAGAAATGTATGTGGATCTCTTGGGACAAGCTGAGAATGGAATGGGAGTCAGAAATGGGAATGAAGTTGCCTGAGGAATCGTGGAATTATGCTTGGAGAGTAGCGGTGAAAGCCAAAGTTGATATCAACCTGAGATACATTCATCACCGCGTTTTAGGATGTATTTATTGGATGCCTGTGAGAATGACTAGGAGAGGATTGGCAGATACAGACTTGTGCTGGGGGTGTAATTGCTCATGAGGGCCCTTCCAACATATGCTTTGGAAGTGTAGTAGAGTGTTAGATTTTTGGAAGGATGTTCTGGATCGGGTCAATTTGGTGGCAAATGATTTATTCCCTCGAACTTTTAAGTCCGTAAGATTTCTCTCGGTTGATAGTAGGAATGGAGATGTATGTGATTCCCTGGATTGGATTCTATTACAAGACCGGAGGCGAGCATTATGCTTTTACTTCTTTAATTACTGCTCAACAGCAATTCAAAAATTACTTTTTTAAACTTTTTTTTTTAGAACCTATGCCCAACTGGCTTAAAAAACAAACAAAACACATGAAGACATAGAACTATCTTTCCCAAGATTCCTAGAGGCTCTGTAGTCCTAGCCTCCTTTCTGTCCACCAATGCTAGTGCCCTGTCTGGTATAAACTCCCATGACCCTAGGTCCTTTACTCTTCTTTTTTTGCTGGCTCGACAGTTAATTGTTCTATTTTTTTAGCAGAGCGGTTCACGTCATGATATCATGAAGTACTTTATTATTGCTTAAGTTATCGGCTGACGTTATTAATTAGCGCATAGGGTGCGTATTATCACTGCGAGCGCAGCATATTAATCCAAACGTGGCCGTGTGCGACGAGCGTCAGCGCCCGCTTTCAGTGTGACAGGGCGCATTGAAGGGAACGGGCATCCCGCGAGTGATCTTGCTCGCCTGGGGGAGCACGTTCCCTCAGTGACAGCAGAGGCGCGAAAAGGCGCGTATGATCGCGGCCGCTGAGGTGAAAGTAGGCCCATTGAAGCTTCTGCGCATGTGCGGAAGGATTCCTCTGCTCCAGTAACGTTCTTTGCTCGAACATTACGTGTTTCGAGCCGCAGAAAGACGATCAGACACACGGAGCATTCTGATCTTATGAAACAAGCAATTGTAGAGGCAAAATCATTAAAAAAAAGACTTTTAAATTACACGCTCGTGAGCTGTGCTGTATCAAAGGCAGTTTAAAGTATCTATAAGCAGTTCTTGACAAGATCTCCTGTCAGGCAGAGAGAGAGCCTGTGACAGAGGAGATGAGTACTGGGAGGAGTACTCTGACCACGATCAGGAGTTACCTGAGGAGGAATTCGACCTTTCTCAGAGTTTTAAAAAAGTATTAGGGGATTCCCTGGTTAGAGCAGTAGCTCAAGGGGTCCAGCCTATCCAGGACAGACTACAGGTCCTTGAAAATATGTTGGGCACTAAAGCTGGCCGAGATGAAGACCCAGGTGAGGGGACCTCCACCACCACGCCTCTACAAAAAGAACAAGGGGATGTAAAGCAGCCCGGAAGAGAAAGCACTCTTCTACCCCCCCACCCCCCCTGGGCATAGAGATGGGGAAAGTCCCTAGAGGCAGCTGATGTCTTTGACAGGCTCAAGGACGTGTTCTTTCCAGATCAGCAGTGCCCAGCCTCGTACCCCATACCCCAGGGGCGAAAAACATAGGGGTCACACCGTCTTCCTCAGATGAATATGAGGAACAGGAGGAAGAGGCGAGAAGTCTGTCTGAGAGCATTGTCGAGAAAGGGAGAGAGACAGGAAAAGATGCCAGCGTGGTGGAAGGAGCCCCCGAGGAGGATATGTCTGATATGTGTGAGCCTGAGGCCATCAGGCATCCGCGGTCCACGGAATGGGCGCAATCCCCGAGAGTGGCGCTCTACATGTCCCAGAAACTAAGGAAACCTTTGGAGAAGGAGATCAGGTTTAGATTGAAATCAGAGTGTCCCAGGCCAGAGCTCTCGGGGAAGGTTGCGGAGACCCCGGAGCTCGACCCCAAGATGTTGACATTCATTACAAAGGCTGCTAAGGGCACGCGAAGAGGGATGGATCGCGCATGGCGGTCCTGTCAGGATAAGGTGTTGGACCTGACAGGCCCGATAGCAAAAATCATGGACCTCGCTGAGAGAGCCAAGGACACTGGGGAGCCAGTAGACCCGTACATTCTGGCCGGATGGGCTCAAAGGGCCATTTGCCTCTTAGGAAACGCAAACACCCCGATCTCTGCGGAGAGGCGTAGGTCTGCACTGTTGAAAATGGACAACAAATTGGGAAACTTGGCATCCTACGAGGCGGGAGAAGGAGCGCAGGGTCTCCTGTTTGGCGACACGTTCATCAAGGAAATGAACAGATTTGCAGGGACCTACACCGCTCGAGAGAGAGCTCAAGCATCAATCGGGAAGGTTTTCCCTACCCGTGTTTTTGCAAGGGCCGGCCGCAGCAGAGGTCAATCGTCCGGCCGCCTCAATTGCACCAGAAGACCTCAGGGGCCCAGAGTCCAATACTGGGAATCACGCCTACAGGATGCATTCTTCCCGAGCAGGGGGAGAGGCTTCAGAGTGCGCAGAGGAAGAGGATACTTCAGGCACCAGAATAGCCCCACAGGTGAGAATGAGCGCCGCAGTTTAACCACCGGTGGGAGGGAGAACGCTGCTTTTTATAGACAACTGGCGCGCAGTATCAGCAGATGCATGGGTGATTCAGACAGTCCAGGGTTTCCAATTAGATTTCATGTAAGAGCAATGGCAACCTCAACCTCCCCAGTGCATGCATTCCTCAGCAGAGGAGGTAGTTCTTAGATGCAGAATTAGAGGCGCTAGCGCAAAAGCAAGCAATAGAGAGGGCATAGCCTCAAGCGCAAGGTTTTCTGAGCAACATGTTCTTGGTTCACTGCAAAGGGAAGGTGAGACCTGTTATCAATCTGAAGGAACTGAACGGGTGGCTGGTGTACAGGCACGAGGGGATGCACTTGTTGGCGGACCTCCTAAGGAAAGACAATTGGCTAGCCCGTTTAGATT
Source organism: Ambystoma mexicanum (assembly GCF_040938575.1). Classification (NCBI taxonomy): domain Eukaryota; kingdom Metazoa; phylum Chordata; class Amphibia; order Caudata; family Ambystomatidae; genus Ambystoma; species Ambystoma mexicanum. Next base: position 881,830,738 of record NC_090933.1, read on the forward strand.
TGAAGGACGCATACCTGACAATTCCAGTCGCCCCTCTATTCAGGCACTTTCTGCGTTTGAGGTGGAAAGAAAAGAGGAGATTTGGCAGTTCAAGACCTTACCGTTCAGGCTGGCGTCAGCGCCTTGGGCTTTCACGAAACTGATGAGGCCTATAGCCACCGCAATGCGAGAACAGGGCATACGGATGATTATATATTTGGACGACATCCTTCTCATGGCAGGGAAAGGCTACAGAGGCAGGTGCAGTGGTCGACCGCCTTCATTTCCAGCCTAGGCTTCTTGATCAGTGAAGAGGAGTCGGTGCTCGTCCCGAGCAGGAACCTAGAGTTCCTAGGCTTCGACATAGATACAAGAAAGGCCACGCTAGCGCTCCCGCCCTCCAAAATAAAGGCCATCAAGAAGGATCTGAGATCAGCTCTGGGGAGACATCTTATTTCACTTCGGAATCTAGCCAGGATAGTGGGTCTTCTGGCGGTCTCGATCCAGGCTATCTTCCCCGGGCCTCTACACTATCTAACCCTTCAGAGGCTCAAGATCAAGTACTTGCAGAAAGGATGGAGATACCATCATCGGGTCCCCTTGGACGAGGACAGCAGGACAGAGCTTCGTTGGTGGCTGAGCAATATGGAGGCGTGGAACGGCAGAGCCATTTTCGGGGACAGACCAGAGCTCATAATAGAATCAGACGCCAGCAGGTCGGGCTGGGGAGCCAGGTGCAGAAGCTCAGAAGCAGGCGGAAAGTGGTCCCCAGAAGAGCTGGAACTACATATCGACTGTTTGGAGCTACTGGCAGGGTCTTTCGCAGTGAAAGCGTTCTCCAGAGACAAGGCTCAGTGCTGCATTCTGCTGCGCATGGACAATATCTCGGTGGTGAGATATATCAACAAGCTCGGTGGAACAAAGTCCAAGATGCTGGTGGACATAGCCAAGGACTTCTGGCACTTCTGCCTGAGCAAGAACATAGCAGTCAAAGCAGAATATCTTCCGGGAGCAAAGAATTTTGTTGCCGATTGGAATTCTTGCTATCTAGTAGACTCCAGCGACTGGAGGCTACACAAATCGGTGTTCGACAAATTGCGGCACAAATGGGGCCCGCTGCATACGGATCTGTTTGCCTCCAGACTAAACGCACACCTGCGGAATTACTTCAGCTGGAGGTTAGACCCAGAAGCATTGGGGACGGACGCCTTCCTTCAGTTTTGGGGTCGGAACGTCCATTACGCCTTTCCCCCCCCCCTTCGCGATGATAGCCAGAACACTAGCGAAGGTGCGCAGAGACAAGTCCGAATTAGTGATAGTAACTCCGGTATGGAGTTCTCAGGCCTGGTTTCCGATTCTGATGGAACTTTCCACGGATTTCCTTCAGAGGATCTTACACCGAGAGGATCTCCTACTAGATCCAGCAGGAGCGCCTCACCCTTTTGATCGAGGATCAAACTCTGAAGCTGTTGGCCTGCAGAATTTCAGGCGAAGATGGCGCTTGCCGGGGCTTTCAAAGGAAGCTACAGAGCTCATCGATGTATCATGGGCCCCCTCGACAGTCAGAAGCTATAATTCCGCTTGGCAAGCCTGGGAAGTATGGTGCAGGGAGAGCAGTATTCCCCCCATTTCAGCTCCTATATAGCTCAAGTCATATATTTTCTGGCAGCTCTAAGCACGGAGGGCAAAGCTTTCTGAACGATGGGAGTGTATAGGTCAGCCATTTCGGAGGGGTCATGATCTAGTGGAAGGAGTGCCAGCGGGGGAGCATCCAGCGGTGATAAGGCTCCTCAAGGGCATTAAAGCAAGCAAGCCTCCACTGCCTAGATATGCAGTCCTACGTTACAAAGGTGCTAAGCATGCTGGAACAATGGCCAAGAAATGAGCTACTGTCAGAGGAGCAGTTGTCCGGAAAGTTGGCTACGTTATTATGCTTAGTGTTGTGCAGACGTACGTCTGACGTTAAGGCTCTCGAGATAGACCGGAAGATTTTCTATCCGGAAGGGATGGCGTTCAACATAGCGCAGCGCACCAAAACTAATTCCAGAATAATTACTTATCCGTATTTTCCAGGTAATACTAAGCTCTGCGTAGCGCAATGCTTAAAGAGCCATGAGACAGTGACAGCCGCAGTGAGACCCGCAGGCGTGACTCAGCTGCTTATTGCACGTAGGAAGCCATTTAAAGCAGTAGTGACCATATCAAGATGGGTGAAAGGGGTCATGCAATTAGCTGGAATAGACATATCTAGATTCGGGGCTCACTCAGCTAGGGGAGCCATGGCTTCAGGAGCTTTTGCAGCTGGATTCCACTGCAGGAGATCATGAAAGCCGCAGACTGGGCCAGTGATTCAGTATTTAGGACATTCTACTTCAAGCCAGTCACTAATATTACAGCTGCTGTGATTCAAAGCTTTGAACAAGCATAATGATAGCCTCCGGTCTTGTCATAGAATACAGATTGCCCATGCGACAAGCGCAGGAAGTCTTGATTCTATTTAAGACACGGAGGCGAGCATTATCCCGCCCATTTGAGGTTGAAATAATGTTCTACCACATTATGTTTAAACTCTGTAGAAAGATTTCCCGACCCTAATGATGATGACCTTCTCTTTGTTTTAGGAGAAGAGCAGACAAATAACAGGGACTGATGGAATGAAAGAGTACTACACTGCGAAGCGCAGCTGAGGAATACCAGTGGTTAAAGTTGGATCTGTTTAACAGTTAGAGTCTAGACAGCGAGACAGGAAGAAAAAAGAGGAAAGGACCTAGGGTCATGGGAGTTTATACCAGACAGGGGACTACCATTGCTGGACCGAAAGGAGGCTAGGACTACAGAGCCTCTAGGAATCTTGGGAAGGATAGTTCTATGTCCTCATGTGTTTTGTTTTATGTTTGTTTTTTAAACCAGTTGGGCATATGTTCTTTAAAAAAAAGTAAGTTTTGAATTGCTGTTGAGCAGTAATTACAGAAGTAAAAGCATAATGCTCGCCTCTGTGTCTTTAATAGAATCAAGACTTCTTGCGCTTGTCGCATGGGCAATCTGTATTGATAGAGCATTGTTGATGGCTATCAAGCATATAATGAAGGTGTGGAAATCTAGAAAAAAACCACACTATGAAAATTTGATATCAGATATGCGAACACTTTCATGGTACGAAAAGACAAGCTCTGAAGCGTGATCGGGAGGTTGAATATGAGCTGTGGGGATCGTTTAATAGTTTGTTTGATTAACCCTTTAAGTGACATGGGTTTTCCCCTCCATTGCCAAGGCCTTTTTTGGTGATTTCGGTATGTCTCCATTCAATGCCTTGCAACTTTTTTGTTAGATGAGATATCTCGGCCAAATTTGGCCCCTTTTTTTCCCACATGTAGGCGGTCGTAATACCACCCAGGAATCTTAGGTTGCTGTAGGGGGGATGAGAGAAAATAACCAAAAAGGGTGAAAATGTTATGTTTTTTCAAAAAATGCCAATAAAATGATGTACAAAGAAGCCTGTGGTTTTTTCCTTGTAAGAGCTAGGAACAAATGGTTTGCTGTGCTGAATTCCCCCATTTCCTGGCTTTCACGGACAGGTTAAGTGGAAACGAAATAACATTATTTGATGTGGTTATCAACCGTTTTGTTAGAGGTAGGCGATTTTTGGCAATTTTTTTGCCAATTGGACATGCATGGACGGAATGGAAGAAAATGGTAGATAAGCCGAATCGGAGACAGGAAGGCATACATTTCTGAAAAGTAGACCAAATTCCAAGTTTAGGAAGGGGTGATTTGCACAGGTCGGGCTACAACTAGGTAGGGGAAAATGCCATAGTTTGGGGGGAAAAAGCGAGAAAATTACTGAAAAAAAGGTATGTGGTGGACATGGTTGGCTTGGTACGGCAATGGCTTCTATAAATTTTGAGAAAAACAATGCTCCGCTACAGTCCCCCGACTCTTGCAGTTAGGAAAGCACACATTTTTTGTAGTGTTTCACAAAACAAGCAATACCACAAGCCAAACACTGAGTCATGGTACACAAGAGTTTTATGCTTACGGACGGATCAGACTTAGCATGTGTAAATCGGGAAAACCAATGTGGTGAGGAATGGCAAGCATACTTTTTTTGAAAGGGCACAGGCAGACCTTTTCAAGGGTAGGTGACTTGTGCAGGTTACAAAAGTGTATGGTGCCTAAAGCAGCGACTAAATGTAGGACACATTTGGGAAACAAAAGGGTTGTGTGACAAAGGGCACCAGCAAATGGGTCGAAACGTTATGAAAACCATACAAAAAAACAAATGTCAGAACCTCCCGCGTCCCCACACATGTCCTGATGAAAACGGTACCTCACATGTGTGTGTGCATCTACCTGGGCGCCAAGGGGAAAGCCGAAAACACCCCCAAGTGTTTTCAGACAGTTGACTTCCATGATTTTTTCAGACGGGCACACCATACAGATATGGGCCTCTGGTGTCCAAGCCACCAAGGAAAACGGGGAAACCCATGCATTTCTGAAAAGAGGACACACGTGGGAATGCACAGGTCTGACTTGCGCGAAGCGGCCCAGAATTTATTACCCAGAACCCCAGACAAAGTGAACATTGTGTTTTTTCCCCACCAAATATCACACTTTGTCAGGGATTGTGGCTAATAAAAATTGGGGCGATTTGCGTGTCCCGATGACGTGTTTCGGTGAGTGGACAGAGGGAAATGTCTCTGAAATTGGCTGGAAATTAAGACAATTCTCAGACATTTTGCTCTCGCCACCAACCGAAACACACCGGCAATAACACATGGCCTATCTTCCCGCGTGTGCACCTACCGGGGGGCGCAAAAGGAAAAGCGTAACCCCAAGCCTTTTGGCACAGCACATTTTGTTCATGTGGGCAATCAATAGATTTGGGCCTAGGGTGTCGAAGCCAGCAAGGAAAACGGGGAACCCCATGCATTTCCCAAAAGAGGATACCTGTGGGAATCCACAGAGGTCTGACATACGCAAATCGGCCCAGAATTTATTACCCAGAACCCCGGTAAAGACCCACATGGGAAAAGGGTGCCCAAGGCCAGGGATATTACCACTGACTTTGCTGGAGCCCTGGCTGTCCTGCGTTACAGCTACTCCCGACCAGGGAGTCCCGGCAGCAGTGCTCCAGATAAGATTTTGAGGTGAGAGTATTTTACTCCCTGTTTTTAAACTTTGAGAGTAAATGTGATTTTAAGAGAGTAAAAATGACTTTTCACCTTTGCAAGAGTAAAATGTATGCGACATCCAGTCGACGCATCCACAAACTGTATGGAAATCATTACCGTACAGCAGCTTTCTGCATTGTGACAGAATACACCTTTCATTATTTCTCTAAGGTCTGGCATTTGATCTCTCCTGTATGTATTTAAATGTTGAAATCACAAAAACCTATCCAATTACATAGTAAAGCAAACATGAATTGTATTGTGTGTTTTGAGGTTCGATGTTTAGTGAGTCCTCATTTTCTGGAGCTATTACTACCTAATGGTATGCCAATGTTATGATACAACAGTGCAGAGAGGCAATGACTCCATGCTAAATTCTACATCTAATCTAATGGTCAAATGGTTATTTATATAGCGCTTTTGGCCAAGCGCTGTACATGGAACATATTTATCACAATTATCACCCAACCAAAGTCGGTACTCCTTTATCGACCTCGAAAGGATTAAAGGCTGAGTTGGACTTGCCGGGATTCGAGCCTGCAACCTACAGATCACGCACAGAGTGCAGCAATGAGTGCTCAACCGGCTGAGCTGTCTTATTGGCTAACATCCTTCAGAGGTCGGTTTACTGGGTATCGACTGAGGTATAATAATCATAGTACTTAGATGTTGACTAACCATTTACGAAGCACTAAATGGAGTTAAATACCTATCTGGATTATCACAGGGACAGGTTTTGCTGAGTTTCTATTTCAATTACAAATGTAACTTTCCTTTGTTTGTTTTTGTACAGCGCTTGCACTTCCTGGAGAGTCAGGTTTTGGATGTTTTAACTGTAGTCTTGAAGATTTAAGAGGCTACAACACCTGTGGTTGGTGTATTGACAATCACTCACCCTTGAGCAAAGACTCTGCTGCCACTGACCATTTATAGTAATTTACCCCATTGACTGCAAGGTTGAATGGATGTAATCTAGACTGTGCATAGTCATCATTTTACACACTTATAATTTGAGTGTAAATTAAATTATCAGTGTAAAAATTATCTGCCTCGGCATGATTATGCACACAGACCAGAACTCTGAAAAATACAATTGTGCAATACTGGTTTGCTTTCACTGGGGAAAAAAAGCATAATTTGTTACAAAATATTAATTCTCAATTGCAACTTAGTTTTCAATCTTATTAATTATACAATTCTAAAATTCTAGGAAATTATGCACAGTGCTTCTAAAGTTGAATGGAAAGAAACCATTCCTTTTATCACAGTGTGCAGGGTCTTTTTTGGAAAGGCTTCAGAGAAATACATTCTGTTTCAGCAGTGGCTTGCAATTACATCCATGTAGATAAAAATCAAAAGACGCCTCCTAGTTTCTATCAAGTAACCTGACCTTTGCACTGCCCTCTGCTCTAAACCTGTGTGTAAATGTACCCAGGAAAATAATAAATGTGGCGTATTTGCAAGATTTCCATGCGTAAAAAGGCCTGGTACCCACCTTATCTGGAGGCCTGGTCTCGGGAGTGTCTATGGAGGCTTGATTGTTCTCAACTCTGAGTCTCTCTTCAATCTTGTCCATTTGTTGTGTGATCTTGTCAATTCTCCCGCCTATGTTGGCCCCCATGTTCTTGATTTCGTTCAGAAGATTGGCAATATCTCCTTTGGTGGTTGCCGACTCAGTTCCGGAGGCTTCCATGGTCGGGATTTGGAGATTTTCACAGGCAGGCGGGGAAGGGGAGTAGGCAAACTTGGCTAGTTTCAGTTTTATGTCCATATACCCCTAGACAGATCTTTCTTTGTACGGTTGGATCGACTGCTGTGTGGCCAGGAGGGTCAATCTTGTGCTATGCAATGATGCTCGATTGGAGGCAGGAGGTCTGCTATTACAAGAGGGTGATGATCTGAGTCTCTGAGAGCCACACAGAGGGTAGGTTGAAAGACCTTCTGGGTGTCTTTTGTGTCTGAGGTTTGCAGAGAGCTTGTTGAGCCCAACGAGGATAAACAAGCCAGTTCCAATAATGCCAGTTGGCTGAAGGAGGGCACGCACCCCGTTTTCAAAGGGCCCAACCCTTTGAAAGATCTTCACCCCCACCTCGCTGATTTCCCTAGATGTGGGAGGTATATTCGTGATTTTGGTTAGTGCCCAGTGGTATTAGGTGATCGCCACTGCCTGCAATCAGCTTGCCTCCTTAGTGTACTTTTGACTTGAGTGTCTGATAGGCCGGGTCACTATGGGAGTCCTGGTGACAGGTGGTTCAATACCTGTGTGGATGACCGTGGAACAATGTCTCCGGGATCACGTGGTGAAGGCAGTGAGAGTTTTCAGGAGTCACTTGTAGCCGCCTCAGAGTAGCAGGGATGTTGGAAGAGGGCACACGCCCTGTGTTCGGGGGCCCAACCTTCCAAGTAATGTCTGAGAGGTCGCCTCCTTGAGCTCCTGTAGGGTCAGTCGTGATTGTACGTTGTGTGCAGACCCTCTGCGGTTCATATGTGCAGGATTTACAATATGTTCTTGCCACGCTTATTTCGTGGTTGTGGGGGAGCCTTATTGTCCGGGATGATGGTCCCTAGAGCCTTGCTGCTTTGCGGTCTAAGCCTTTTCGCTGACACATACCCCGGTTCCCATGAGGACAGTGCTTTATCACTGGGGTACCGTGACCCAACTTCAACTTGTCATGTGAATTGTAGGGGGGGGGGGGCTGTGCCCAGGGAATACTCTTCCCATATTCAACTTCTGCCACTTAGTAATAGTAAGCGCTTTCTGAGTTGTGATTTCATGCAGCTGGGTTGCATTTACGATTGGACGATTTCAGAATAATTCCAGGATTCTGACCTGGACTAGTCTCATCCGCATGTTTGCTATTGAAGTATGCTTATGTCCCCTATTCAGGAGGGACCAACCAATGTCATAAGTTGTCTTGTTCCATAGGGTTGTGCATTCTCCTTGTGCTTGTGAGTTCCAGAGGGGGTGTCTCAGCTCACGCTGCTCCGGTGAATGCAGGTAACATGTATGGTGCAATTATGTCGTTGTGGCGTTTCTACTGTGGTCTGCAGGTGAATCCGCCCTCCATTTGGTATGATCACATTAGTACAACAATGTTTGTGTCAGCGCTTATATGAATATATTGAGGCCAAGTGGTGGGAGGCTGAAGGAAGCTTCCCCGAGTATTCACTCACTTGCACCGAGGGGTACCGTGCCTCTGCTCACTCCCTGTGGCACCCAAGTGAACCGCTCCATTTCACTACTCACATGGATCCTTAATGCGGGCAAGCTCAGTCTCAGCGGGGTGTGATTCCTGTAGTAGCCTGTGGTTGTGATGGGCAGTCAGGCCCTCCACGTGTCTCCTGATGTTGGCGCGGCATGTAGAATGGGTATGGCACATGGAAATCTTTGATCAGAGTTCAGATCGTGAAAATGAGGTCGCTTGAGGCAGGGTGCTTCACTGTTCAACCGGCGCACCGCTCTGAGAACGAAGAACGTGGGCAGGTCAGGCGTCTTATTGGGGGTGTGGGGGATGATGGTCCAAGGAGATTTGTCCCCCTTTCAGGTTGCCGCCTCTGATCTTAGAGGCCTTGTGGCTTCTGCAATGTTTTCCCTCCCGGGGGCGCGTCCACTCAGTCAAGGGCAGGGCTCCGGCATCCAGAGCGCCTCCATGGTCTGGATGCGGTCATGTCGTTTAGGACTGTGTGCGGGAAGTGTAGCTCACCGGGTCTGCCACGTTGCCAGCACAAGGCCGGGGCTCCGCACCGCAGTGCGTTCCATTCGCCTCCAAGGGACTCAGGTGGGTCAGGGGGCTGGACAGCATGAGTAGACGTACAGGAGTTGCGGTGGGGGCACTGGAGGGTTGGCAGGGCTCACCGTCTGCTGTTCACGTTCTATCTGGTGCCTCTGAAGTGCGTGGATCCGGCGTTACAAGGCGCAGTGATCCGCATGCAACTTCTGCGTCGCTGTTTTAATCGATGATCGTAAATTCTATGGACATCTAATCCACGTCAACAGCTGACTGCCGTGGCTAGAAACCTCTTTGGGTCCCTGTTCCTCGCTGTATCTTGATTTGGATCCGGCCCTCCTCCACATATCCAGCAGGCACACTTCTTTCAGTACCTGTGTGCCGTCGTGTCGAACGATGCCAGGGGCACAACTTTGTGAACGGTTTTTAGGGCGAATCCGCCTACGATTTTCTCCAGGTCTTCTCCCAGCCAATGGGGATGGAGGGGATATTCATGTATACAGTCCATCCAATATTACTAGGGTGGGGGGGTCCACAAGTGGGGGTTCAAACCACTTAGCAAACCATAGAAGACAGAGCTCACACAGAGGTTGGAGACTTCCGTGCACCTCCTGGTGGCCAATCTTTTCTTCTACTTTAATAAGGAAAAGATGCACATCCGAGGTGAATCCTTACAGGACACCTTTTCTGAATCCATACAGGACACCTTTTCTTATACTTTAATTCCAGTGAGGGAGACTTGGTGACTTTTCTGCATCTAGCACACAGGAGCCGATTCCTTACAGGAGGCTTCAATCAATATCTTTGACAATTCAAAAATAAGAATCTATTGGCCTTGAGAAAGACACCTAGTCAAAACACGTGTTGGCTGTTTTTGCCTACTACTACTACCAGAAAATAAACTGAAGCAGCAAACCAACTCGAGACTCTGGGATACCAATTTCATGGACCATCTTTCCAAAAGACATTGTATAACTATATTGTTTATTGGTATAAGGGTTTACCACATACCACTCACCATGCAGCTGACACATCATACTTCCATTACCTCAGCGCAATAGGACAAAGTTCACCCTTGCCCAGTTTCTTACCAGATGAGATGTCTGAAAATACAGGTACAGACCTCTTTGTTGTTGGGAGGGTCTGATGCCATAGGGCTCGGAATCAGGTTCAGCTCCACCATTTCCTCTGTCTGGATGCCGGGACTGGGGTGTAGGGTCCCCGTCCCTTTTGTCATGATACACCGGGGGTTGACTCCTTTGATTAGTTGGAGTGGCATGTTACTCTTTTGAATTATTTATGTGAATGATCACTAGGGTGAGGCCTGACAATACAGGTATAGACCTCTTGTTAGTAGGGAGGGTTTTATGTCGCAGGGCTCTAAATCGGGCTCCGCTCCACCATTCCCTCAGTCAAGGTGCCTGGACTGGGGTGAAGGGTCTGCCCTTTTTGTCATGATACACTGGGGGTTGACTCCCTTTACTATATGGAGTGGCATGTTACTGTTTCTAAATTATTTTTATGTACGATCACACAGTTCTAAATTGCCACTATTTTTACTTATTTTTTTTATTAAATTCATTATATTTTTTGCTGTGGTTTTCCCGCACCACTCACACGGTGCAGCACCTTCTTGCGATCCCACTACTGAGTGGCTGGGGGGCACAAGACGGCAGACACAGAGCACAGGAGACCATGGGCATTGAGCCATCGCACCATAGGACCTGAATCTCGCCACGCCTGGGCCAGTCCCCGTTCTTTGTCTATGACAAGGAAAGTACCCAGAATGTATAAATAACACTTATGGGCATGCGCGCGTACCAGCCGGTAGCATGCGCTTGAGGAAACGAGAAGACGAGGAGCTTTGTTGGCGTTCCAGACGGAGACAGCACAATTCTGCATCCCGTGCAAAGAAGGTAAGACAGTGAGCCCTCCGGCACGCCGTGTCACGGGTTGGCATGAATCACAGAACAATAGTGTAAACACAGAAGTGTTGCTTTGGTAGGACTGACTCCTTTTAGGCGGCGCTGAAAATGTCATGTATGAGATCTCACATTGCAGAAGATTGTGCCGAGTGGCTGCACGCGGTGCCGGTATTGTATCTGACACACGGGTGCCTGGGGGCCCCGTTTTGAAGGGAGGCTTTTATGCACTGTAGGATATCATCCAGCTCTAGAGCATTTGGGCTGCCGTTACCTCTGGGATCACCACCGGGGACATACTGCAAGTGAACTATATGGCTGATTTCATTACATTAGTAGTGGACTTTACTTACGTTGGCCCCCCAAAATCCCCCCCCCCCTTCTTCTTTTATCTTCCTGACAGCACAAATAAAAGATCTGGGCAGTGCGTGTGGGAGGCCCCCTCCGCCGTCTTCACTCCAACTGGATAGGAGGTGAGTAAGTCACTAAGAGGCTCTGGTTCTGCGATTGTCAAATACAACTAAGGATGATTGGACTGATGGGGGCGGGGGGGGGGGGGCTTTATTGATTGATTCCCTCTAGCGACAGCAAGGGAGGCTATAGACGTTGAAGCAACTATCTATAAGATCCATCCACTCAAGATCAGTGAAGATCTATGTAAGTGCAGACCCTGTGATGCTGCTTTTTAAATCGACAATAACAAAAAGGACGGAAAGGTTTATATCTTTCGTCCTAAATTTTCAGGTGCAGGCTAATGATTTCGTGCTCTGAAGGATTGAATCCAAGCATCAATATTACCCCTGACACGTTTTCTTGGTTAGAGGTGAGTAGCGATGGATATCTGCAGTCAAGAATAGATGCACACTAATTAATTGTGTCAAACAAGAATATTGAGGCTAAAGTCTAATGGGTGGTTATATGTATTTACCTTTAGAACCGATCCACAGAAGACACAGTTTGTCCTGTTGTATGAGGAACTCTGAAGAGAGGTTCCCTGATCCTGATGAAGGTCGAATTACTAAAGAGGGCTTAGGAGGGTCCATGATCGACCGAAACATATCTAGATCCTAGAGAGAGGAAGGAAGATCCACTCTTTGAACATTTGAGTATACATCTTGTTATAAAAACAGTGATTTAGTGAGGAGCGTTGTTTATGTTCTAGTGTGAGAACAGAGGTTACGCATTTATGTTTGTTTTCATCAATAGAATATATTTATTGTTGTGTATGAATGGTTGTATGAAAGAAGATACTGGTGTTTTCCAAGATATGTTGTGGAAATATGTTTTTTGATTCAAGTCTTTGAATTAGGAGGTAATATAAAAATAAAACATCTATATATTTTTCCTCTGACAAGAAGTATTGTTTTAGTGTTTGTAGTTGTTGAAGTATTGCCTTTAGCCTCCTATATGCCTAGGTCCAGTGCTTTCTTCTACCAAAACATTGCAGTCCTGCTAAGAAATGTGGCCATGATGCAATCAGCCCTGCTGTGAATATTTGGCATTGTGCTATGACATGCATACGGTATAGCAGCTCTGTTGATCAATTAGGCTACTTTGCCAAAATATATAGCAGTCCTGTTAAGAGGTACAGGTACATTCTGTGCCACTGAAAATATATACAGCACTGCTTCTACCTGTAGCCATTATACCTGCTTGCGGTGGGTAGTCAGGAAGGGAGTTAAAGTTCAGACCACATGCCTAGCTATGCAATTGGTGTGCTTCTGTGATGAAAAGAAAACAAAGTATGAAAAAAACAAAGTATGAAATGGCCATGCTGCTGCAACTGCGCTGCCTCTATTAAAGCCAATTAAGCAGAGGTGCAGCCCTTGTTTAAGACATTTTTTCATTTTACACAATACTACCTGTGTCCTAAAGCAAAATCAAAAGCATGTTCATGATTCAAGATGCTTTAACACTCTAACCTACAAAATGCAGGCAGTTGAACAAAACACAAATTCCCTTTTAAATTACTCAAAGAATTATCTTGATACAATCATTAACAGAGGAGGGTTAAAAAAAAATGTAATAGACCAGGACTCATCCAACTTACTTCTTTCAAGGAACTATGTGGATTACTAAAGTAAAGAGTGGATTTGCAAGCTGCTGCTAGCCAGGCTGTCATCAGTGAGCTCCATGATTTATGGCAGTGCTGCCATAAATAGCCTGTGTAAGTGGTACTCAAGGAAGAATGAAAAGGGCTGTATTGACTGTGTGTAAAAAGGCCTGATATCGCACCTTATCTGGAGGGCTGCTCACAGCTGCCTGTCGGTGTCTTAACGCTGCCCTTTGGAAGTACCCACCTTACAACACCACCCTGCTAGTAACAATATTTTCTGCCCATCCCAATGCTTTGATGCATATTTTGTGCATCGTCACACTATCATCTCTAAGAAAATGGTGGAGCAGGAGGACAATAGAGCCGCCAGCAGCAGCGTCCACACGGCCCGGAAGGACCAAGATTTCAGTCCAGCACATGGCACCTCCCTCTCAATCTGTTATAACTGGTAGTGCCCCCCCATCCCTTGGAAAAGGTGCAGGCATGAATTAATGACATGAATGAAGGAAAGAGATTGTGCAGATGGAAGCCCAGACAAGCAAACTGTGATGCTCCTGCATTGTCTGTGTTCTAAATCTCAAGAATGCTGCTGACCCCTCAATAGTCCAAATTAGACAAGTACTACTTAGCAAAGGTCAGCATAGTATTTTTTTCTACACAAGAAACCAGCATCCAGGAGAAATAATTGAGCAATATGTAGCCGTCCTGAGTACGATATCCACCACTTGTAATGTTGGACCTTTTTTTGGATGAGCTAATCAGGGTCAAAATCATGGTCCACACAAACCATGACCAAATCGGGAACAGACAATGGAAAATGACTGACTTCACAAAGGAACAAGCACTACCTCTTGCCAAAACGTTTGAACAATCCATGGCCTGGAACTCTGACAGAGCCAAAGAAGAGAAAAGCATGCAGGATGGAAAGTAACTAGTGTGTGCCAGTATCAGACCATTGAGAAAGTAACCACCTCCCATGATCGGCCCCAACAAGAACCCAGGAATAAATCCTATACCAGGAGGACATGCTGCTGATATGGCAGCAAAACGCATAACTCTTCTGCTTTCATGAATTGTCCCACTTGGGTAAACTGTGTTCAGCTTCTTGAAGTCTCAACACTTGTCCAAAGCCTACCAGCAACTCAAAAGGGGTGCATGCCAGGGAAACCCTGTCGCCCTGCTAGCGGAAGCTGAAGCCTATGATTTTTCAGAGCTCAGTGAGGAACACTATTTCATGGTTAAGGAGCGAGAAGAAAGTGGACTACTTCCACCCCACTGTATAAGTTAAAATTGCTGGGACCAAGATATTCCCTTCAGGCAGACTCCATTTCTCTCTGCACCAGCCTATCCTGCAGAATATTTTCACCATATACTACACTGTTATTACACCATGGTGCCCAGTTCCTGGGATATTCTGACCAGAAGAAAGACCTCTATAGTTGGTTTCAGTTAACCATGCACTACAAAGATAAACAAGCAGTCAGCAGACTATATGTAGCTTGATTTGATTTGAGGATTTCTAACGTGCACCAGACGGACTAAGCTGTATTCGGGCGCAGATGGTAACTATCAGCCAGGCATAGAGTGCATAAATCCCATGTACGATGTGTGACTGGGTAGCTTATTTAAATAGAAAGGTTTTCAGCATCCTTCTGAACAGTCCTAAGGACTGACATACTCGTATTTCCAGTGGAAGCTGGATCCATATCTTAGGGCCAAAAGTGGCAAATCTCCTGCCCCCACCCCCCGGGACACCAATTTGGTCCGGGGTACACACACCAGCCATTTGTCTCCAGAGCAGAGAACTCTTGTTGGATGATATCTACTGAATCTCAAAAGAAGTCGCAGTTCTCGACTGGAATCCTCAAACTGATTTCAAGGTGACTCTTCACCGGGTCAACTCACATAAATCATAATTCTGAGCTGAGAGACTTTGGAAGATGTAAAAGCAAACCTTTGCAAACAATTTCATTTTTCAACAGCAAATTGGGTCAATTTATGTTTCAAACATATGATTCGCCACAAACCCAATGTTGTTCCTATCAAGCGGGGAGTATGGAAGGTTCTGCACCTACAAGCCAAGCTAGAAGAACATATCCAGAAACTCTCAGAGGAAAGCATCATTTAGAAGACCAGAACAAGTGGACATCTGTCATTTTGGCATCCAATGCAGGCACAGCCATGATCAGACTATGCACGGATTTCAGATGGCTTAAGTAGAACACAACGGTTAACTTGGAGAACATCAAAGTGGTCAACCTAGTGGGTTACTCCAGTGTGTTATTCCACTGTGTTCTCCACGTGTCTTAAACTGTATACCACCAAGTGGAACTTAAAGCAGATAAAGGCAAACACAGCATTTTGTAAGACCCTTTGGTACCTTCCATTTCCTCTGAATGCCTTTTGGGTTGGTAAGCGAGGCTGCGGTTTTCCAATAATTGATGGGACAGATTTTTTGTGGAGTGACCAAAGTCCTATTCTTCTAGGACTATTTCCTGGTATTTGTTTCAAACACCATGCAGGAGCACAAATGTGCTCTGACAGGAGCTTTGCATCCTTCAAAAAAATACAAGCACCTAAAGCAAAGTAGTGTAAACTCTTTTTCAAATCGGTGAATTGCTTAGGCCGTACCATCACTACTGAGGGAGTGAAGACAAAACTCAACTTGGTTGCTGCAGTCGGACATTCCAGGTCACCTTCACCAGGGGTACATGACTAATTTCTAGGCCTGTGCAAATTGCCTTTGAAGGTTGTGCACAACGTTGTATCAGTTGTACAACCATTAAGAAAACTACTAAGGAAGGCAGCAAGATTTGAGTGGCAAACCATGCAACATATGGCTTTCGAAGAAAGGTTAAAGAAGCCATAGGTCCATCTCTGACTCAAAGACCATGTTGCACGCACAAAAGTATAATCCTAACCGTGGAAGCCATTAACAAAGGTTTGCGAACTTTGATTTCCCAGACAATGGAGCATGGGAAGACCGTAGTGTTTAGATCCCGCACTACCAGAGAAGAACTATTCAGTCGTTAAACAGGAAGCGTGTTTGTCTGCCTGTGGGCTGAAACATTCCAGACAGTTTCAATGGGGTGCCCCATTCGCTTTATGCACAAATCACAGGCTACTGCAGTTAGTTACTGTAAAGTTTCACCCAGGTTAACACACCTCCTGGCGAACCTTTAGAACTACATTCATGAGATGGACTATAAACCTGGTAAATGTAACACCACAGCAGACTGCCTTTCTTGACTAGCTTTGTCAGTCTGACCACAAACCAGAACTGGAAGACAGCATCTTTTTCCTGCATCAGCTTTTATTACAACAAGACCATCTTGGTGGGACCGTGTGAAGAAGCAATTAAATGAAATACAAGCTTCTTGCAGAAATCGAAAGTCTTACCAAGAAGAGTTGATCTGCAAAATAACAAATGGAACAAAACCTCAACTACTCCTCAGGAATCGAGGCATACCTCCCCAAGACCCGCATAAGATCATAGAAAGTGCCAAAATGGATAGCCTGGAACTATCCTAACCAAAAGAACAATCGGTGAAGGCTTTTGGTGGCCAAGCATGAACTTGGATACTGACCATTTTCGAAGGGGTTGCCACTCTTGCAACAAGACATTCTCCACATATGCAGCACCAAAGGCACCAGTTGAAATGCTTCAACACACTTTCCAGTAAGTCGCCCTCACCTGACTGGGCCCTTCATCAAAATACCACATAAGAAAACATCGACCATCATACTTGTACACCATTTCTCCAGGTGGCCAGTCGTAGAGTTTGACGATGGTTGACATTGTAATTAGTCCAACAGTTTAGGTTGGTGTATTTTTCATAGCCAAAGGAGACTAGAAATCATAACTGCTAAAGTTATGCCGTTGTTCTCCCACAAGATTATATAACATTTTGCAGCAAACGGCAGCACTTTACAACCCTTCAGTAAATTGCCTAGTTGAAAGGTTCAATATGGCGTTGAAGGATTGGGTACAGGCCACCTTAATGTACTGTTGAGATGCCAAGCACTGAAGCTGTAGATTAAATACTCAGTCTGTATATGAATACTCCACACACTGTCAAGGAAATCTCCCCACTTTAAAGTAATGTGAGGGAGGAAGGCCACCTCACATGTCTGGCCAGGGTGGCTAGCAAAAGAAATGGGGAGGAATCTAAGGTCGGACATAGACCTAGCAAGTCATCCACAAAATTATTTTAGAAACGAGAGACCAAAAGCCTCCTAATATGCTTTGAGGGTAGTTGAACTCATGATGTCTGGTAAGGACAGATGATTAGGTGAAGACTCTGAGACCATGTAGATGGGGCCTGTCCAAGATCAGTAAACTAGTCAAGGCTGCACACAGTCTCCCCTTTCCTGTACAAAGGACCGCTCAAGGAAATACTACACCACTAGTAGGACACTCACCCTGTGGTCACTGCAATGTATGTAACCTCATGGCACGTACAAAAACCCTGGATCTGGGCCTCTGTACAGTTTGGAAACAAAATACTGTTACCAACTGCAATGCAGCAAATGCTATATATATTATACAATGCCCCTGTAATCTCATCTACATAGGGATGACCAGCAGACCTATAAAGAAACTAACACAAGAACATATGTCGTGTATTAGGACTAAACGTGAGAATGCACCATTGGTTGCTCACTTTTTACAAGAAAAACATACACCACAGGACATTAGATGGAAAGGTCAAATGCCCCAGAAGAGGAGATGTAGCCAGCATGCTGTTAAAACAAGAACAGAATTGGATTTTTCATTTAAAAACAGGCACAGGGGGCCTAAATGAGTCCATCCCATGGCAAGCCCTGTCCATTATAATATAAATTATATTACGACTATCAGCTTTACTATACCACTCATAACTTTACACCACGATTACTCCAGCTATGCAGGACCACTCAGGATCCTGTTATTCTACTCCAGCTGAATTTTCATCCCCAGGAAAATAATTCACAACATGGGTTTATTTCCTATTTTCCATGTGCAAAACACTTGTTGCCTGAGTTACATTCACTCTCCATAAGAAAGCAGATACTCTGCCATACCATGGCTGATCACCAGAGGGGAAGTGCATTTGTTTGTGCTACATAGGACATTCAGAATTTTATACCATGATTGTCCCAGTTATGCTGGACCACTTAGAATTCTGATTATTCCACTCCAGCACATTTTATTTCCAAACCCAGGAATGCAATCAATAACATGGGTTTGTTTTCCTATTTTCCATGCCTTCACTTTCCATAAGGAAGCAAGACACTCTCTGCCATACCATGGCCGAATATCAGAGGGGAAGTGCTTTTGCTCGTGCTGCCTGACCTGCCTGATTCATGGTAGATTGATTAGGCTGTAGGGCGTGTAGACAGACCATCCAGGTCACGCAGTGCGCGATCCTCAGCACACGAACACGTGACTGGCATGCGTTCTTAGCTACATCCGGGATCCGTGAACTGACTAGAACAGCTCTGGACCCATCAGTGAATTACCGTTCGGTGACTTCCCTCTAAACAAGTAAGTGCGCAGCTTAGGTGTGGATGCTGGAATAGTTGCAGGACACAGCGCGTGGTATCTTTCACCCCGTGCTTGTGCATGCTTTTACACATACGGCTATTTTTGCCCACCCTCAGCTTAATGTGTGGGTGTACGATTTATGCACGACTGGTAAAATGTATGCATGACTGAGAAACGGACGGCAAACTTTTTTAGGTTGTAACTTACCTCTACTTACCAATGGGGCATACATAGCTGTGACAATACTGATAGAACACATGGGCCAGGGGGGTTGTACCAACTTAAAACTCCACCGTTGGTGACAGTCCTCTTCCCTTCTTTCCCCGGTACTGTATAGCGATCTGTTTGGGATGCCGTGATGCTGTTTTCAGGACACGCACGGACAACTGACATTTATTTCAACAAACCTCTGAATAACATCTGACCGGTGGCAGCTGGAAGGTTAGTACACAATTGTACTTGGTTTGGCGTGGATTACTCTCTACATTGAGCTTAGAGAATTGACTAATAACAAGATAATCAGATTGATTGGTAGCCTTGCACAGGGACTTCTGTCTCTGATGCAAATGCTAACCTTTCGTACTTGATGTATGACAAATGGATAGGTCTTAATTCCTTTGAACTGTAGAGAGACACATAAACTAATACTGTAGTCTCTGTGCATTTGAGCCTGTGGCAGTGATTGGGGAGTGACTATGGATTATTATTTTTGTCTGTCCATAGGTTCTCCTCTCGAACTTCCCTGCAATGGCGATGAGAAGCAGGGAAAGTATACACCCTGTATACAGAAACTGGTGACTGAAAGTTGAGAATCACCATTATCTTTGTTTTTTAAAAAGACTGTCCTGATGAAAGTGGTTTCACTAAAATATACACCACTGAAACTGGTAGACAGTGGTTTGTACATGGTGGAGGCCAAAACCATTTCTACCTAGTCCATGAACAACCTTGTATGTTATTTTTTATCAGTCCTACACTCTGTCTAATAGATAGTATTTCTTGGACGGTTGTTGTTGTGGGCTGTTTGTTTTCGTCTTGAAAAAGCTCACCCGAAATAGGGAACACCTGCTTTAGCACTGTATTGGCAATCTGCAGGATTTGTTGAGCTTTGAGTTCTTAAATCAGAGCTACCCTAGGATGGTTCGACCTGTCTATGGGATATTAAAGTATTTTGGACCCAAAGTAGAAGGTCGACCCTTTTTTCGTTTCTCCTTGTCCTTCAGCCCTAGGTGTTTGACTCTTTTTAAACACTTTTTCGCCCATAGCTAACCAGGAGGATAGCAGTGACTCGGGACATACAGGAGTATAACAATTCTCAAATTGTTCCTTTTTTTCCAAAATGATTTCTCTTTGCCATCTTTTCCTGTCCCTATTTTTGTAAGCGTCCCACCAGTGCTATCTAAGGAAAGTTTTCCATTAGGGATCAGGCAGGGACAGTAAGTTTTTCTATCTATCCTTCTGTCTTCTATATTGACCCTGTTTTTCCCCGGTCACTGTGCACCGCTGATCACCTGGTTGAGGGATTATTCACTGCTCCTTTGAAAATCACACACAGTTGTGTGTTGCCCTCTCTACATTTATAACGCTTCCCTTCTTAAATCTATTGCTGGCTGATTCCTGCTTTCAGCGCACCACGCAAATCTGTCAGTCACATTAGTCTCTCTTTACTGCCTGCCTGTAGCATAGCAATAATAATAGATCAGTTTCGAAGTAAGGCCTTCTATCCTGAACCTTTAGATGTATTCAACATACCGTAGAGGTTGTAATGATGCAAGTGCCGGAAGGTCAGCATTTTATGTGTATTTTGTTTATTGGTGTTAACTGCCGCCCTATAATTAAGGTGAGACCTGTGCACATAGACTTTCCCCCCAAATGCTGTTGCTGTTAACTTTTGACTCGCATAATGTATTTGGATGACATTTTCCCCAGAACATGTTTGTCATGGACACCATCTCCCCCTCCCAAATTGGACATTTTGGGGAAAGATTTGTAGCAACGCAGTTTTCAGCCTACTCCTATTAATTTTCCCATAGGGGACACCGTGTGCAGTTTAGGATGGTCTGGGGAGCCTGTTGCGGGTTGAAAATGTTCAGGTTACCTGGGGAATACCAGGGAAACCTTGCGAAAGTGCTGCTGCAACGCCACAATAAGCCCCCAGAAAAGAAACTGCGTTACACGAAACAAAGAATGATAGGGGGTAATGGGAGAGGCATAAGGAGGGCAAAAAGCAATTGAGGGAGCCTGGGGGGGGGAGGACCAACAAAAGAGGGGGGTGACATGGCGAGTGCCTGTGAGGATGGGGAAGGCTTATTCATTTTCAAGCATTTTCAAAAGTTTTTTTCTGACCTCCTGGGGATTCTGGATGAATCTAACAGGATTAAAGTGGCAATTTCAGCGGTTTTCTTTTTTTAAATGTTTTTATTTTTTTGCATTATCAAGGGAATTGGCACAACACTACGCTACAACAGGGATCGGAATGATTTGTGGGGTAATTACAGCGGGAATAGGGAGTGGAAAACAAATCTTTCACACCTGCAGAGATCCAAACTACTAGGCAGTGGGTCTTTGGGAGCAAATTATTTGTATAACATGTACAGTGGAAGAGTTTGAATATGAGGGGAGCTGGGAGTATTTAGCTCCTGCTTCTAGCATAGTGAAGCCTGGTTAGCTTGAAACAAACGGCTACCATTAGCTACTTTGATGCCTTCCAAACATGTAAATATAAAGAAGAATTAGAACACATCAAATACACATTTAAACACAATAGTTCATACAAATTAGACAAAGAGTTAAATGAGCCACTCTCCTGGTTCCTTTGCAATAGCTCCTGCCTACAGGGGGATGCCCGACATCCAGGAGCTGGTTTTAGCTCCTGATCATCAAATCTCAATTTTGAACCCTGCAGTGGTCACGGGCAAAAGCCCCGAGAAACTATAGTATAGCAAAACCTCTGAAATTCAGTGAAAAAACCTTTTAGTCTGGTTAAGGTCATCAGATTTAACGCAACAAAACCCTTGAAATTCAGCAGATGTGGGAAGTGATGACCATCCTAACTCTGCTCCCCCCCCTTGCCAAGCCCATGAGTACATCTAATCTAACAATACAATATATATATATATATATATATATATATGGCCAGATGTATGTTTATCCCTGTATGTTTGTCCGAATCAGTCATAGCATCCCCTGTTGTCACAGCTAGAGGGAGCTGTTGGCTTCGGATATATAGTGGTCCTACTTTGTCAATGAAAACCTGCACTTTGGGCTGTACACTAGTACATAATATAACGGAAGGGATTTACAATGACATACCCATTACATCAGGGAGGCAGTTAAGATGGTCATAACTTCACACATCTATTGAATTTAAGGGTTTCGCTGCATTAGATCTGATCACCTTTACTCTCCCTTAATGTTTTCTCACTGAATTTCCTATTAATGGATGCCGTCTGTAGATCATTTATGGAATACTTCCACTGCTGGTCTGATGTCACACATGGCTTGTCTGTCAGCTGGGCTGAGGTCACAAAGAGGCTTGCTCACAGAATGGCTCAGATGTAGACCTTCCAATCTCTGCTTTTGCAGCTAGATTTCTGGATACAGATTACTTGAGCACTATTTACCTTTTTACCAGCGAACAGTAATTTAAAACGGAGAATTTAACATGCGAGTGTTTGATCTGATCGCCTTCTATGCTATTTATTTCCAAACC
The DNA here is from genome assembly GCF_040938575.1 of Ambystoma mexicanum. Taxonomy (NCBI): domain Eukaryota; kingdom Metazoa; phylum Chordata; class Amphibia; order Caudata; family Ambystomatidae; genus Ambystoma; species Ambystoma mexicanum. Next base: position 881,852,833 of record NC_090933.1, read on the forward strand.
GCTAATTTCAGACCTTGCCTTTATATGTAAGTGGGTCTTTGAGCACTGTGATTAGATTTTTGTAAAACAAAAGGTGATGGCATTGCTCTGGGCAACACTTCAAACCGTTTTTCACCTGCCAAGCCATTCCAGAAAAGGGAAAGACCATATGCAAATCAGGCTTGGTCCCAGCCCAAAAGGGTCGGTCGAACCCGAACTGTCGGGTCACATCTCTTCTGCATAAGACCACAAGCATCCCCAGACATATTTCAGCCTTGTTGGGCCGCATCAGTGAGGAGTAGCTTGGGTCTCTAGGCCCAATATATACATTGTGGCAGTTTTACTCCTGAGTCTGCATCTCAAATGCTTGTCAACCAGTGCTGGTTACAGAGCAGAGCTTGGTTACAAGAGAGTGAGGCAGATAGGTCATACGTGGATACAAGGCGGTAATGAGTATGCAGACAACTGGGTTGGGGGAGGGAGTTAAGGGAGGGGGTGAGAGTTAGTTAAATAGTTTGGTTTTGAGGCCTTTGTGGAAAGCAGTGAGGGAGGGTGTTATGTTTGTACTTTTCCTCCTAATTAATTAGTGGTCTGTATGTATGAGCCCCTGATGGAATGTTAGTGTAGAATGTTATTGATGAACTGTGTCTGTGTGTTCCACAAAGTCAGTTGGGGCCTGAGCTTAGATGATGAGGGGGCCGGTGGATGTCTCTCCCTCCTAATATACTTAATCTACTCGTTTCATGTAACTTAACTCCTATGTCTACTTAATAAAGTCCTGCTATACCTACGTGCAGTCTGACGCACTTATTGACACAAGTGCATAACCCAACATTGGCGACGAGGATTGTTGGGGCACTTTGAGATTGTGTGCTGGAGAAATAGGAGTAAGAAAAGAAACAATAAAGCAAAGCGTGCACCAAGAAAAAGGAAAATGGAGCAACAGGACGGGCTTAGCAAAGAAGCAGAGTGCCAAAGGAGACATCCACCGGCCACCCCCCGGCCCCAAGGTAAGCACGCTCCGTGCCAGCGTTGATTTAAGAGGGTCGGTTTTACTTAGGAGTTGTCCTGTCAACCCTCGTATTGACTTGTAACTGGCACTGATGCTGCAGCAGCGCGAAAGGGTTGGGGATCAACATATTAAGGTGATCAGCGCTTCATAAGGCGGCGGAGTGAAAGCATTGAAAAGCAGCATTAGTGAAGCATTTTAAAGAAATTGTGTTGTGGCATTACCCCAGGAGGAGCTGCATGACTTGTGATATGAGAGTCTCGAACGCCGGCCTGTGAGAGAGCGTTTTCCGGGGGAGTTTTATGCGGCCCTGAAAGGAGAAGTGGGTGGCCCTCAGCAAAGTTTGTTGGTGCAGAGAGCTCCGTTTCACTCAGCTGCCCAGTCCGACTGATGACGTAGTGTGGTATGCTGGAGGAGTTGGTGATTGTTGCTATGGAGGCTTCGGAGACATTGACATCATCGAAGCAACGTTCGGTTGCTGCGTAGAAGCGCTGGAAAAAAAAAATGAACCTTTCTACGTGCCTGAACGTGACAACGCAGCGTGTGTTTCTTCTTCCGTGATGTGGTTTAGCAGAGCACTGCCATGGGATCTCTTCATTTACTTGCCACCAAAATCATCATATAGTATTCATCACGGAAGCGGAGCCCTTTCCTGTGTTTGTGTTTACTATTTTGAAACTATGGAAGGGACCGAGCAGCTGTGGCGTTTTTCTTTTGACTGGGTGTTTTGTTTAAGGCGCTCAAAGTTTTCTGGCATTGGTAAAGGCAGTATGCTGCTTGTGAGAAGAGGAATACAGCACTCTTGGATTGTAAACAGTACTGAAAAAAAAAACATGTTTTATTGTCGAAGCGCCACATGTCTTTTGAGGAGAAATGTGATATGTGATGATTAGCTGACATATCGGCCCAGTTATTTTTAGTGTCAACAATTAGTGTCAAAGACGCTTTGCTGATTGGGGGAGTTTTCTCCGTTTGAAAAAGAAAAGAGGATATGAATTGCTGTAATGATATCCTAAAGTGTTATTCTGGTATTAATATTGCGAAGAGTTAAAATGTCATGTGAGGCCTGTCATTTTAAAGTTATGTTGTGGGGTCTAGTTCCTCACACAGGTGTCTTAAGTGGGGGACAATGTTAAATATACTGTGACAGTGTGTATGATGATCAGGATGTCAACTGTCTCTGAATGAGAGTATGAGTTTAATGAGTTTATATGACGTGGCCTTTGTTAGTGGGGAAATTTTAAAGGTGAAGTTGATATTTATGCTGAGGTATAAATGTTTAATGACATTTTCTTTCCACAGGATCATTTTAGCTAAAGGACTTTGTATTATAGAGAACATGGACTCGATAAATAGTGTATAACTCTCGTTTTCCATACTTATATGTGCAATTTACCGAAGCTTGCATGAATAGAACCTGTGAATGTCTTTTGGTGATGTGATGAGTGTGATTGCCAAATTTTAAGGGGCTGGTGGTCCCGGTAAAGGGTACAGGTTCTGGTTGAACTTGCATCTTTCGCACTAGGTGCATTCTGTCATTATGGTGTTTCGGTGGGATGTATGGTCCCGGTAAAAGGTTCTGGTTCTAGTGGAACTGGTATCCTTCGCACTAGGTGCATTTCTGACTATTTGGTGTGTCAGAGGGATGTATGGTCCCGGTAAAAGGTTCTTGTTCTGGGTGAACTGGTATCCTTCGCACTAGGTGCATTTCTGACTATTTGGTGTGTCAGTGGGATGTATGGTCCCGGTAAAAGGTTCTTGTTCTGGGTGAACCGGTATCCTTCGCACTAGGTGCATTTCTGACTATTTGGTGTGATAGTGTATTGGGATCTGTGTCCCACTCACGCTTGCTTGGGAGCGTGAAATATGGTGATGTTGTTATTGGTGGGAATTGATATCCTGTGTTGGTGGGTACAGGTAGAGGTGTTTAACATTTTATGGTGTCCTTGCACACCTTGTTAAGGCCTGATGGATGATGATGGTACTGCGTCTGAGTTATTGGTTTGGTTTTGTGAGTGAGGGCTGGTTCCCTGTGTTTGATGTCCGTTGTGGGCCCGCTACGGAATTGGTTGAATGTATGTGTTGGAGTTTAGATTACAGAAGCTAGTTTAAGGTTTGGTGGAGTTGAGCAATCAGCTTTGCTCTGAGCATTTTGCTTGGTATGGAAGTCTGAGTTAGATGGCTTTCTTGAATCGTTCTATAGAGTTCTATATTAATTTCCCTTTCTTCCTCCTCTGTTGCTTTCATGATTTCATAAAGGGGGAAGATGTGTTATGTTTGTACTTTTCCTCCTAATTAATTAGTGGTCTGTATGTATGAGCCCCTGATGGAATGTTAGTGTAGAATGTTATTGATGAACTGTGTCTGTGTGTTCCACAAAGTCAGTTGGGGCCTGAGCTTAGATGATGAGGGGGCCGGTGGATGTCTCTCCCTCCTAATATACTTAATCTACTCGTTTCATGTAACTTACCTCCTATGTCTACTTAATAAAGTCCTGCTATACCTACGTGCAGTCTGACGCACTTATTGACACAAGTGCATAACCCAACAGAGGGCTCCGCCTTCAGAGCTTTGGGCAGGTCGTTCCAGAGTTTGGGAGCTATGTGAGGAAAACCAATCCCTCTTGCTTTTGCTCTTTTGATGGGTGGGATGCAAAATTGGTTGGCTTAGTGGCTTCTTTTGGGGCGCTCTGAGGACTCTCTAGTGGTGATTTACGACAAGTAGGGCAGGGCAGAAAAGCTTAAGCATTTATGCGTTAGGGTGAGGGTCTTGAATGTGATTCTCTCTTTAACATTCTTTTATGTTTTCTATGAGCAATGCATTGCGGTGGTGAGTTCTGACTGCTTTGGAACCGTAACTGGGGAATGTCTGTGGCTTTCTTTTGTTGTTCGATAGACCATACATCCCTTGTATATTTAACAATATCTGTACTTCAAGTTTATTGTTCCAATGAATTGTTGCATTTTTGTAAATGACATTCGCTAACATTCCCAGTTTCCACTGTGCATAGCCTGCAATCACCTCCAAGCCACCTTTGTGCCTGCAGACCATGCAGATTCGATACTGTGCAGAGCATAGTTTTTAGCCATGCCCCAGACTCCTCCTAGAAATGTACCTAATGGGCATGGCTAGTGGGCAGTTTGCCTTTGGCATGAACTTGCTCTTCTAGCCGTTTACTTGGTGCATGTTTTGTCCCAGGGGGTACATGCCACAGGGACCTCGGACACCTGGTGTGTCAAATGGACATGTCAATGGGCTGCTGTTCGGGGGACTGATTGCTTTGTTGCCCAAGGTGAATGAAACATTCCCAAACAAAATGTTCAGCCCAATCCCCTTCAAACTCACCTGAGAAATATTTGCCCTTGTGTAGCTTTGAAACTGTAGACAGATTTGCACCAAAGCTGAAGGATATGCGGACCTCTGTGCCAATTTGGAATACATCGCTTGGTTTGGTGAAGATCAGTCCAGCTTTTATTACAACAAAAATTCAAAAGGGCCTCAAATATATTGGTTTTCCACTACATTGGAATGAGAATCCAGTATTGTGATGGTGGATGGCTAGCTGACTGTTTTGGAATTGGCTGCCATCTTGGGTTTGGGGCCCTGCACGGCAAACCATTTTTGGGGCAGTACATAGAGGTATGTCATGTACTCAACATGGCAAAATCATTCCAAGTAGAGATGAAATGCTGCTTAAAAAGAATATCCCAATTTTGGCTTCCGAGTTTCTGAATTTAAGGGATGGATTTGCCAATCTTATTGGCAGGGTAACCAAATGGAGGGGTGTCTCTCATTCATATTCCCATAGGGAATGTATGCTGGACGTAGTGACACCAAGCCTAGATTAGGAATTGGCAGGTAGAATTACTGTGCCTGGTGAATGGCAGAAGTTCATGACAATGGCCCAGTGGTTACTTGACATGCCTTGCAAAGCGGGCACCCTATCTTATGGTCGTTTTGCCCGATTGTTACAGGAAAGGAAGAACAGACCACTTTTACTTGGAAGGTTATAATGAATTCAACTTTATTGAAAACCAAAGGAAGGGGTACTTCAGATGGGATTTAACAAAACAAAAAATTCCCCAAAATAATCTATTTTATCTTTGTTTTGCCCTGAAAGTGTCACCTGCTTATTCCTGCTCCCCCCGCCCCCTTGTATAAGGAACAGCAAATCTCCCTCCTTCCCCCTTTTTTTTTTTTGAACTCCCTCTATGGTGTGCTTGATTTTTCTAGCTTGAACATCCCAACCATCATAGTTCCTCCTTGAAAAGGTTGTATACTAAAATGTTCCATTGTAGAACTTAATGGAAATCCATTTAACCCTATTCTAAAAGACTGAATACCAGATTTCAAAGTCCATTACCCTAATCAAAAGCCAAAATATTAGGGCTGCGATCTTGCACAGCCAAGTCCTTTCTCTCCTTGTCTCGGTTTTGGCTTATGGAGTTTGCAAATCCTGGTTCTGACTTGCTAATACTTGTTCAGTTGCGGTCTCTCCTCAGCCTTTAGGACACCGTCCAAGCGCTCACACAGCCAAGAGACTTTGGCCTCTGTTTGTATGGTTGCCACCAGAGGGATTGGAACAATAGATCTGATTTGTTGATGCACCTTCCCATTAGGTTTTTTTCTTAGGTTTGGCCCTTGCCTAATAGCTCCACCACCTATCCATATCTGTGTGCCTTGCAGTCTCCCTTACTCTCAGGTGCTGCATGTAATTCAATGTAGTGAGTTGGCTCCTACCTCTGGCTCAACGTAATAAAAACCTTGTTCACCATGTTGGAGTTTGACTGTAGTGTCCTAGCAGCTCCTAGAGCTGGCATGCCGACTAAGATTTATGCACATTTCTATCTATAAGTGTGCCCAGTGGAAGTATCTGGTGCTTTGCATGTAATGGCCTATTCTCTTGATGTGCACTGCACTCTGCGCCTACAAATTGGGCCTGAAATGTCTTGCCTGTCTTACTGTTCGTTTCTCTTGGGGCTTATTTTTTTGACAGCCCGGAGCTCCCCTAAACATGACTCTAGACCCTCTCTTCTTCTAAGACATAGACTTTTCTTTGGGGAACATGCAGGTTTTTCTCTGAACCGAAGGCCTGCTGCCCCCATTAGATCAGTCAGAGAGGGCTGAGTAGGCTCTTCAGGGTCCTGGACCATGCGTACAGTGGACGTCACACTAGGGATAATATTACTGGCACACCCTCTCGACGCCCCTTTTCGAGTTTCGAAAACAACAACTGTAATACTCTGCAGCTTCCACTAAATGTCGGCTTATGCATAACATGTGAATCTAAGCAGATACAAGCTTCAGGAATATGATTACTGTGAGTAATGTATCCCATATTTTATATATAAAATATATATATATATACACACACACACACACACACATCCCCCGCACCCCCCCCCCCACTGATAGCGAGCCTTCCAGATTACTCACTCCCACCCGACAGCATCTCCACGACGGTCACCCATCTCACTTGCTCAACGGTCGACCACCAATCGTCTTGCACTTTCATGGATTTGGTACCCATGTCAATCGCCCCAAAGGACAATTATATTTTAACATCCCCTTTGACAGTGTATTGCGGTAACCTAATGTTAACCCAATTGCCTACCTTTCAAATAGGGTTTCCATGTAGCAGAACTGCAAGCTGACTCAGACTTGGGCATCGTCTTTTAGTTACCTCTCCCCTTTTTAGGACCTTGTCCCAAGCTGCATAAATATAGATACCTTTGATTTGAACAGCTCTGAATCCAAGACAAGCCTCATATGCCTGTAACCCTACTATTGACTTTGACAATGGCTAATTAAACATATGTAGATATGCATATTCACATATGTGCGTTCAGTGTTATTGGCTGCGTTCAGAGCTATTGGCTTAGACAGCCTTTTCTTTGTATGAAAATATACAGTTATTGAACCTTTTCGATTGCAGCATATGATTAAAACCTTTTGATTGCAAGTGACATGAGGGTGCTGACTTTCAGCCAGAAAACCTTTGTACCTTTAAAACACATTTTATTCTATATGTACAGCATAAGCTAGAGTGAAACTACAAAAAGAGTTCATTTCTGTCTTGTAATTTTTTACAAATCTTTCAGACAAAGCAATGCTTTGTAATCTGCAAAATGAGCATGCGTAATGCATGATCTATTATGTCTTTCGCTTTAGTTTGATAACACAGAAGGGAGAGCACAAATATTCAAACCTGCACCGATTATTCTTTTAAGCATGAGCTGTTATTTTGAAAGGTTTCATTGCACACTGTAGGAAAATTGTGTTTAGCATGACTTGTTCGTTTTAATATACATTGTAAACAAGTCTACATTACAAACCATCTGAGAAATCCACCATATTGAAATGTAACATCCTGCAAATAGAAAATACTCAAGCAGGCACACACTCCTAAGAAGCAGATGCTTACAGGCTGCAACATTTATAATTGGGGGTTATACTTGTCCTAAACTGAAGTTTCCTATTTAAACCTATGGGTAAATCCATACTCGCTAATGTGTAGTGAAAGTTAAATGCACAAAAGTGTTTTTGAGTTGAGCTGAAGCAGCCAGAAATGCTTTTTCCAATGATTAGTGGAGAAGCTGTTCTGTTCACTTTACCTTCAGCTATCCCTCCGCAAATACCCCCCCCCCCCCTCCTCAAGCTCTTCGCTCCTCTACCTCCCTCAGGGTCAGTCGTTTTACAAAGAAACGAGCTGGGGATAGATCTGTCTTTTCGGCTGGGGCCTCCCTCTGGAACAGCCTCCCTGCCACTTTAAAACTTGAGGAGAACCATCTCCGGTTCCGGAAGCACCTCAAGACCTTCCTCCTTTTTTTTTCTGCCTTCGCTCCCCCTCTCCCCTGCTGATCTGTTCTCTCTTAGCACCGTGCACCTGGCCACCCTCTGTCCTCCGGGCCCAGGTACCTGCTCACCCTGCCACCATCCTGCACTGCTTTTGGGCCACCCCTTGCACTGGGGTCTGTATCTGTACCCATACAGCCCACCGCCCCCCCCCCCTTTTTCTTCCTGCACTTATCAGATCTATCCGGTCTGCTGCCTTAAACCTAGCACTTGCAAATTGCTGGTTGCACTACCACTGTTTGTTGCCTTTATTATTTATTATTTATTTATCTGTTTTTTCCTCTGCTTCGCACTTTCCACTTCTCCCCCTTCCATGCACTTTTCCCCTTCCCCTCTCCCATGCACTTGCGTGTTCTCAATGTCACTTCGCCTAGTAAGATCGCTGTTTTGTTCTCCCCTGTTCCCCTGCCTTGTCGCGCTCTGAAACACTTTTGTACGAGTGCGATAGAAATAAAATATCAATATCAATTTAAGGACAGTTGATGATCGACTGAGATGGGCAGCACTGGTTTTGTGTTTCCAAGTTTGTGATCCATCTCAAGCAAAGAATGCCTTCCCCCAAATGCAAGTAGGGTTGTGATTAACAGCCCAAGCAAAGGCTGTCGCCTTTTTCTCAATTTCAAAATGTTCTTCTGCACCCTTCCCAAGACAAAGCGCCTTTTTAGTGTTGGCCTTCATGGCTTAGTTACACCCTCACAATTTGCTATGAATCAGAGTAGAATTCACACAAACCCCAGAATTATGACACATTTACATTGTTCACTGTAGTGGGATCCTGACTGATGACCTTGAGGATACCTTGCTTGGAATGCACCCCATCCTTGGACAACATGTTGCCCAAGTACTCCACTTCTGTGCACCTGAAACAGCACTTATCCTCCCGAAGAGTCTTGCCTTGGATTTAAAGTTTTCTTAGAACTTTGTACAACACTAATCTTATGTTTTTTCCTGGGCAGCTCCAAACGTGAGACTATCATCCTGGATGGTCATTGCGTTGCTCATTCTTTTAAAAAGGTGATGTAATGGCCTCTGAAAAATGGCTCTCGGACACCAGTCTGAACGACATTGTCTTGTACTGGAAATCCCTACTTGAGGTTATCAAAGCTGCGATGGGGCTGAAGTCCAGATAATGCTCCACTCGATGGCAAACAAAATATAGTTCCAGTGTGTTGTTTGTAATAATACTGCAATTCCCTCAATAAGTATCTAGTTCAAGATTGCGTGCTGTGATGCCGAAACATGTGGAAGCCACTACACTCCGTTACTGGATAGGCCCTCTGTCCATTTGAATCTTCCCCCAACTCAGAAGCATCAGTGGCTCTCATTTGAAGAAACTCTTCATGCAAATATGAATCGTGCGGCTCTGACCTCGTGTATTGTTTACATAACAGGACTGTTAAAGACACTGTGGTAGGTCAGAATCTGGAGACTTGATTGTCAAAAGGTTTATTCTCTCTTCAAAAGCCCTACTATACACAGCTGAAGTTCAAAAGGGCTGCTAGTCTCGGTGTCCAGATGGCCAAAAATACAATCTGTCCAGATATCTTACTGTAGCCTGCCTTCTATCCCTACTGCTCTAAGGAAAATACAATTCAACCAAGACATACCTTTGGGTCTTGCCCAAGGGAAAGGAGTGACTGCTCACTTCTGGCACCCACCCTTTTCTCTCTTTATGGTGAGCCCTTGCCTATATTCACAATTAAAAAACCATATATTTTGTGTGTGGTTAGAGTGCCGTCCGGGGTTCCAACCAGGTCTCTTCCGGTTTTCCTTGATGTGTGTCTTGCAGTCTTTTTCCCTTCATGGAGACTTCAGTATTTCTCCTTACCACAGTCTGGGATGTGTTCAGTCTCCTCCTTCCTCTGGCTTGCTCTGGATTATTTCTCGCTTTGGCCCTCTTGGTTCTTCTACCCACAATGGGCTTATCTCTGACATCTTTTCCCACTCTTTGGCTTCTTGCTGTTTCTTTCGTGTTTTTTTTTTTTTTTGGCTAGTTTCTCCCCATTGTAGGGCTTTTCTATTTCTCCCCGTCACCGGGCCTTCTTTCGGTTTCTCTCCCCACTCTTAGGCTTTTCTATTACCCACCCCCCTGAAACCAGGGCTTCTTTTGGTTTCTCTCACCACTTTGGGGCTTCTTTCTCTTGCCTTGCCATCCACCTCCCGTTCCACGTACCTGTATTTGTCAAGCGGCGCTCTATGGGAGGGCTATGTGGGCCGGCCGACTGCCTCTGGTCTTGCCGCAGAGCTGCTTACATGACTCTTCAATTCAACTGGACTCCGCTGCGGTGGGTGTCACCTCCCGATTCCAGCCTGCACGGCGCAGGAGCTTGTGCGTGGCGTGTCCTTCTGCACTGTCTATGCCTGCTGAGGTACTCCGTTCTCGCTGTGGTGGCCACTGCCACTGCTCGGGCTCCTCGCCTGCATCAGACAATCCTAGTGTGGGCCTCTGGGTGTGACGCCACATCTGGCATTCTGTCTGGGTCTTTCCTCCCAATTAGCGCTGCAGCAGGCTGTGCAGATACTATGACTGGTTCTTCATCTGACGTGCTTCCAGGAGATTGGTTTTTCTGCCGTTTTCTTTTTGTCTGTGGTAGTGCAGGAGTCTGGGCTGACGTGCTCATTCTTGGTAGCCCCCCCCCCGAAGAGGATGGTGACTTGCATCTTTCTCTGGGGTTCCCCTGTCCCCTAAGGTGGAGTCTGCTCCAGAGGATCCTGCTTAACCTGTCCCCTAGCGGGTGTTTAGCATAGAAGGCTCACCTCCCTAGTGCCAAAGGGGGAAGCTCCGTGACAAACTCCATGGATTTGTCAAAACACAAACGTTGCAATTATTTCTTCCATCTTGAACACTAGTTGCTGCATCCCCACCAGAGTCCCGGACAAGGTCTCGGGATAGTGAGTCTGATCTTTTGCTTCTTGCTGAGGAAGGCTCAATGCAGGCTGAGTTTCACAGAGGCGAGTATAGAGTAGGACCTGCTCCCTGGTCCCAGTTAAATGGAAGGCTGTTCTAGAACAAGTCTTAGCATTCCGGAACTCGCCCAACTGGTCCTCCCTGCGCTCTTCATCCCCCCCACCCCCCCCACTCTCCCCTGCCTCTTGTCACCTTGGTCCACCCAGCACTTGCCCAGCACCCCAACCTTGGGGACACCCCACGCCTGCACTTCTGCCTCACCGCTTCCACTTCCCACCTTTTCATACACTTGCACAGTATGATTGTCACAAGGCCAATATGACCGTTTTGTTTTTGATTCCCATGTCCCCCCCCCCCCCCCAACCTCCTGTCTTGTGGCACCTGGAAACACCTGTGTATAGTAGCCATAGTAAATGTCAAATACATTAAAATACTTCCTGACAAGGCTCTGTGCATACAGGGTTCTAAACCTCCCCTCCGTTTTGCATTTGAGGAAAGACCTGACTACTTGTATAAGAGAAATGAATTGATGAAAAAGATTCTGTTTTTCTACACAAACCCCAACTCTTATGACCATTTACAGCACTTACTGGTGCATCCAGTCTCCTGACATACTTTAAATTCTCTTTATGGATCTGGTGGTGTACTTGATGCCCTTGGCGCCATCAATGGTTTGCTTGAATGATGGTCTGCAGTGAGTCAGCAGTCAATCCGTGTACAATGATCTGATTTCAGATAATTCCTTTAGCGAATGTGCTGAACTCGCACGGAGCCATGAGGATACTTTGTAGGGCCACATAAGTCTTGATGCTCTTATCTGCCTGCTCAATTGTAATAGTTATGACGCTCAAAGACTGCTTTTTATACTCTGTTTAAACATTGATGCCAGCATCCCCTCTTTTGACATAGGCTGTGGGGAGTTGGTAAAAAATGTCTAGTCCTTCAATTCCCAGTACATTGTACATCACAGCAAATTTCCTGTCTGGTCTGAAACCACGTCCTTCGACGACCATGAAGCAGTTGTCAAATTTCTTTAACCATTACTTCAGTGACATGTGGGAGATGATCTGGAGAGTATAGGAAGGGGGCGGGAAAGTTCAGTCTGGTGAGACCATGGTAAGTAGATGAATTAAATTGTCCAGGAATTGATGTATTGTTTTTGAGGAAGTAGTGTAATGTTGCAGCTCTAACCTATAGGTGGTATGGTGTTTACTGCAGAGTTGTTTGCTCTCCCTAGGATGGTCTCCTGGCACTGGCTGTGACATGTGTACATGCACTGCTTAATTATGAAGTGTCTTCTGGAACTGGCTCTGCAATTCGCACCTTTCTGTTGGTCCACCTGGAGCTGGCTGGTGGCCATCACCACCTTTGGCATGTTACCCTGGCAACTGCACTGAGTGAGAGTGGTTAGGGGATTCTACTATTTTAAAGTGCGTTTTAGTTTTAGGGTGTAGTGACCAGTGGAGGACTAACTATGATTGGTTTTCTGGCGTCAACTATGTGGCCAAAATGCATGCTTAACTCTGGATTAGTTTATTCATCACCACTGACTCCTAGAGTGTGGATACTGTAGGTTGGCTGCCTCGGTGGCTTGCAATGATGAGGCGGGAGGCAGACGTGAGTGTTGATTTGTTTGGTTGTGCCACATCAGCACTATAATAGACACCCTGCTCACTCTAGTATCACCTGTAACTGATTTAGGACCAACACATATTCTAATTCTCTACCGTCCACATGCATACATCGAGTGACTTGTGTGCCATGCGTGCATACATGCACTCATGTTATATATCACCAGAGTATGCCTAACACCCATGCCCCGTGGGTGATGAGCCAGGCCATTTGGCACCGCAGGTAGAGCCACTGTGCTTGGGGTATTTCCAAAAGCCATGTACCACATGCAGCACCCACTAGGTATGGCAATATGGCATAAGGCCCCTGGGACAGTCTGTGCAGCACATGACCTCTGGCCATACCCAATGGGCACTGCATTTAGGGCCATTATGTCTTTGGGATAGTGCTCGGTGGGCATGGCCACAGGTCATGCAAAGCAGGGAATGCACTGGGCACATGAGAGCCAGGGACTCTAGGTTGGGTTAGAGTGACTGGGGCATGGCCAACAGTCAGACCCTGGACACAGCATTTGCTGTGGCATGCCCCATGCTCAGTGAGTGCAGGAATGATCACTATAATTTTTTTTTTTTTTGGATCAAAAATAGACCTTTACAAAAAATTTCAGCAATTAGGACATGATAAAAAAACTTGAAAAAGTGTTACATTTCCTATAATCACAATAGTTATTTACTAATTTTAAAATAAGAACAAAGAAAAAGAGATCCATTTCTTTTGGCATATGAAACAGTGATTGAGAGTAATTAAACATGATAAAGAAGTAAAATAAAAAGTTTTTCCACCAGAGGATTACTGTCTTTGATCTAAGGCCAACCAAAGCTTCCCACTTCTTTATCATGACTGTTTGTATTTCTATATACCGCCTACCCCATGCAGTTCAGCCTTGTGGGAAACCACATATTAGAATGCATGACCTCTGAATTGGTCAGTAAGTTAGAGATTGATGACAAGTGTGTAATACAATAAGATATATTGAAGCATGCCAAAGATCATCTATAAAAGTAAAAACATTGAAAGAAAAGAAGAGGAAGAAAGAAGAAAAATGTGAAGCCATCCTGTTTAGCACACTTTGTCTGGTAGCTCACCAAAATATCATTAAAGTGATCACCCAAATGATACTAAACACCAAGCGGAATGGTCCCCATATTTACATGTGAAAGTAATGTGCGATTAGTCCAGTATTGGGAAAATAGTTCAAAGTAACCATAGTTGTTATATATAAAAAAAGATTGAAACAAAAAAAAAAAAAAAATTAAAGATGATTAAATATTGAGTCAAGGAGGGTCGTATCAACAGGCTTCCTCTGCAGATTAATGAATAAGTCTACTTTCTGGTAAGGTTGAAGTGTTTGTTGTGAGCCAGGCAGTCTTAAATGCTGTGACCCCTGAAATGGTATGGCTGGTCCCGTTATGGAATTGCCATTATCTACAATATTAATGGATCTATGTGATTATTGCAACGGCCTAAAATGCTGACTTTTTAACCCCTTTACACCACATATATTTGCGGAGGAGACCCCCGCAGTCCCCCCAATTAATATATTATAAACCCCCCCACATATATATGTGGTGTAAGGGGGGGGGGTTAAAAAAAAATGGTCGCCATTTTCAGCCGTCGTAATTGTGAGGGCGACATTTTGGTACGATTCCCAATATAATCAATTGGAAGCATTCTATTTTAGGATTTTGAATGAATGTCCTTGATTATAAAAATCATAGAGCATTTTCTAAAAGGGAATCTCGCCTGAATTTGAGTAATCCAATATATAGTCCCTTTGAGGGATGTAGAACGTGCAGATGATCCTCAGACGATATCATTAAATCATAACACCGGAAATGGTGGCACCTAGATGGAAAATGTATTTAGACAGTTGCTTGGTGACAAGTAAATGATTTGGAAATCATCATTCCGCGTTTGAACCTATTAATGGCATAAAAAATAGCTATATATGTATACACTTATCACTGCTATACAATCATTTGAAATTTGAGAAAATACTCCGAAGCGTAAGCCAAGTCATTCCAATTTGGTGTTGCATTGAAAAAATTCCTGCATTTCCATTATTGGCACAATCACAAAATAACCTAAGCCCCGGCCAAAGACTAAGGCCCTTCAAAGACTAGCTATAAAATCCCATGGAATATCATATTACCTTCATTAGTATTAGTAGCATGAGATAGATCCCTCAAAATAGTTCATACGGCTGTTGCCCGAAAAACAGTGTCTCACGTAGTAGCAAGTTAGTGTGCTCACATAAAAATTGCCTGCGAAATAGTGTCCAAAAAAACGTGATGTCATGCGTACATCAACGCATGATGTCAGATCTGAAACTGCGCCAATCGCAAATCATTCACCCGTAGTACATTATTAAATCAAACGAAGAGAATTAATTTGAATACCAGTGCGAAACCACTTGTAGATAAACTGGAAATCGATAATAGTTGTTTTGAAAAACCACTGAGTGACGACAACATTTTAGGTGAAACCGTTGTGTTGTACCTATCATGGTGCACCAAAATAATGCCGGAAGGATATAATTAAAATAATTGAAGCGCAAAAATGACTTCAGCAAATATCGCCAGTAGATTCCGAACAAAAGTATGTTAACTAATCTCAAATGATCAGTATCACGTATCTCCAACATCTCTATGGAGCAAGTTAATACTATATGTAGATTGGATAAAGTGAAGAGAGTACTTCGCCAAATCCCGCCAGTACAGTCTGAAAATAGTATGTCAGCTCATCTCAATTGATCAGTATCAGATAACAGTGCCTCTTACATCAATATGAGGCACATTCAGAAATCTGCATGCAGAATTAAGCATACAGATACTCCAAATCTTCTGGACATATAGGTTCATGTGGGTGTCTATTGATAGACATGCAGGGAATATCTTACTCATAAGAAGGCAATAACGGGATCTAAACATAACCTGACCATATCGGGCCGTTAACGATAAACAGAATAGCTTCACATTTTACAGAAAAGATATCCGCCTAATGATGTACTTCAAGAATCTTTTTAGAATGACTCCATGAAATATCCAATAATGCGCTCATTTAGAGATTCACAAAAAGACGTGCATCTCATGATCACAGTATGTATGTATATATTTTTATATAGTGCCGGTAGCCCGCAGGCATCAGGGCGCTTTAACATTACAACATAGAAGAGAAGAGAACAGGCGTAAAGAGACGCGAAACAGTGGGCATGGAAGACCTGACCGCCACTAGCGCTAGAAAACAAACTTATCTGAAGAGGAATGTCTTCATCCGTTTCCTAAATACAAGGTGGTTTGCTTCTGACCTCAGTGAGTCGGGAAGGCTGTACCACAATTTAGGTGCCAGTACCAAAAAAGATCTACCCAACCCCGATTTCAACTTGAAATTGGGTACGACCAGTAGGCACTTTCCTTCCGATCTTAGTCTTCTCCTGGGTGCGTAGAGGACTAGCTGTTTTTCAAATACTCTGGTGCTTTACCATATAGGCACTTGTGGACCAAAGATGGAGTCTTGAACTTTATACGTTCCTCTACTCTTAGCCAATGAAGGGAGATCCTGTCGGGGGTGACATGATCTTTCTTCTTCTTCAGATTTTTTACTAGCCTAACCGCACTGTTCTGGATCACCTGACATGTAGCTAAGTCCTTGGACGTGGCCCCTAACAACAGAGCGTTGCCATAGTCAAGCCGTGATAGAATAATAGCTCTGGCAATGGTGGCCAGGTTACATTCATTAAGGAAAGGCTTAATATATCTCATTAGCCTGAGATAATAAGCCATGTTTTTTTGGAGATAGCTGATCTGGGCATGAGAATCAACCGCAGAGTTAACCATCATGCCCAAGGTTTTCACTTTGGGGGCCACCGAAATGATGGCTTTCTTAATTTGGAAGAATTTATACTCTGCCCCTAGATTAGCTAGCTGACAACTGGAATCAAACAACATCAATTCGGTTTTTGAATCATTCAGGCACATCCAGTTAGCCTGCATCCAATTGTCTATTGTCTTATAAACCCTTGCAATCACTTTGCTGTCAGTGGCGTGCTGGCTACCCCCCAGTTCCAAAATAAGTTGCGTGTCATCTGCGTAATTCGTAAACGACATGCCTCCATGCCAGTATGCTGCAGAAAGTGCGCATGTATATGTTGAACAGCATTGGTGACAAACTGGCCCCTTGGGGCACTCCGAAGAGGATATCGCAGGGATCCGAAAAGTTGCTGCCCCATTGGACTCTGACTTGGCAGTTTGATAGAAATGACAATAACCAGTCAATGGCTCCTTCGGAGCAGCCCATGTTCTCTCGGAGTGCCTTGATGAGGAGTTGATGATCTACCAGATCGAAAGCGGCGCTTAAATCGAGAAGCATCAGCATCCCCAACTTAGTTTTGTCAAGCAAGCTCAACATCTCATTCTGTAAGTCCAGCATGGCTGTTTCAGTGCTATGGGACGCTCTGAGGCCAACAGAAGTTCTTCTCAGAAAACAGATTAATTTACGTTCCAGTTGTCTTAGTTTTGAGCCTAACATCACCACCTCTCTTTCCCCTCTTAGCTATTATCAGTCCAATAAAGAGTATTTCCTTTGTTGCTCAACTGATGTTTTTCCTGCCAATGTATGGCCAATGGAGATTTGGGGTCAGGGCTTCTTAGACTAGCTAGATGTTAATGTGAATTCTCAGCTGTCTAATGGTACTCCCAATATACAGTTTTCCACAAACACAAATAATGGCATAAACTACATAGCAAGTTTTCCAGTTAATGAAATCATGAATCCTCATAATTATGCCGAAAGCATCAGTAACGGATTGGCAGTTGTCATGAGCATATTTATAGTAGTTACCACATTTAAAAAAAAAACTTTTTTACTTAGCCAGTTCTCATTGGTACTTTGTTGTTCAAAAAGGATGAGCTCAGTTTTTGCTTAATCGTCTGCGCTCTAGTGAAAGTGAATGTTGGTTTATCAGACAAAAAGGGTAGCAGATCATTGTCTAATTAAGTGCCACTGCTTGGCCATCATTTGGTAGAGGGTGGAGGAATCTTCAGAAAATTGAGTAATTGCAATTTGCTGTTCTGGTTTTGATTTGTTATAATCAGATAAAAAATCAAGCTGCTTAGTCCTGATGTACTTATCTGCTGCTTTCCTAGTGCTGTTTGGATGATAACCTCTATTTAATAACCTCTGAGTTAGTATATTAGATTCTTCTACATAATCAGTATCTCCTGGGCCTGTAAAATTCTCCCACAGGAATATTGTTAATCGTAGACCACTGATGACTGCTTTGAGCAAAGAGTACAGAATTTACCTCAGTTGGTTTGCGATAGGTTTTGGTCTGCAA
Source organism: Ambystoma mexicanum (assembly GCF_040938575.1). Classification (NCBI taxonomy): domain Eukaryota; kingdom Metazoa; phylum Chordata; class Amphibia; order Caudata; family Ambystomatidae; genus Ambystoma; species Ambystoma mexicanum. The sequence goes on from NC_090933.1 coordinate 881,870,551, forward strand.
AATGCCATCTACAACAAAGATATGCAAATCTAAAAAATCAATACAGACTGGATTAGCAGAGCCAGTGAAGTGAATGCCAAAATTATTGATGTTGGTATGTGCTAAAAAATCACATTTGGTCCAATGTCCCTTTCCAAACAATCAGAACATCATCTATAAAAGGTTCCCACACAATAAGATTGGTACTGAAGGTCTCCTGATTGTAAATATGTGATTCTTCAAATTGGGCCATGAATAAATTCGCCAGGGACAGAGCGCATTTAGCGCCCATGGCTACTCCTTTTGCTTGTACATAGTATTGATCATTAAAGAGGAATACATTGTTACACAGGGTAAATTAAAAAAAACTATTCAGCATATCAATATGTTTTAGATAGGAGGCAGATAAGTTCCAAAAATGTATAATCAATGGTTTTAATTGCCAATTCGTTGTCGATGCTAGTATACAAGGACAAAACATCTAATGTAGCTAGCAGCTAATCAGGTTCCCATTAAAAGTTTTGAGAAACTGAAGAACATGCGTACTGTCTCTGATATAAGATTTAATTCGGAGAACATGTGGTTTCATCCTATTCCACCCATTATGGGCCTTCCTGCTGGTAGAGTATTAAAAGGCTTATGAATTTTAGTTAAGAAATATAGGGTGGGCATAGTGGGTTCAGTATTAGTCAAAGCTTTCTCTTCCTCTGTAAGAAACCCCTTGTCGTACCATAGTTGTATTAAACCAAGAAGCTCTGTTACAAATCTCTTGGTCGGATTGGATCTCAACTGTATATAGCATTGCGGAGTAGTTGGGTGGGACATAGCCATCATGACATAATCTGTGGTGTTCATCACCACTATATTTCACCCCTTGTCCGCTTCCTTAATTGTTATTGATTTGTCTTTTGCTAGATCCTCTAAAGCTTTTGATTCCTCGCTACTCAAATTGGATCTGTTTCTTTTTGTTATGATATGATCTGTCCAGATAGGCATGGATGTCCTTGGTGATAGCTTTGTGAAATGTTTCAATGACGTTGTCCATCCCTAATTGGGGTGTGAATTTTGATTTAGGTTTAAGTTATCTGATTTCCAGATGTCTGCTATTAACACCTAGATCATGACAAATGACATCAAGGCTTGTGGGTGTTTCCTGATTCAATGACATTAGTGTTTCAATGTTGGTAATATCTGATATGGTGTAAGTGCTAAGAGGGTTCAGTGTGGCTTTAGGCACAAATGTATTGACCTGAGTTGCAATTTCTTTTTTCAATTTCAGTTTTCTCAAAAATTTGAAAAGACCAATTTGAAAATTAGCCAAGTCTGTACCCATGCTGGGTGCAAAAGAAAAGCCTTTATTGAGTACAAAAATGTCAGATTTCGTTAAATGTCTAGTTGACAAGTTAATAACCGGATTTGACAGAGTTATTTCCCCAGACCTTTCTTGGTGTTCGATCTGGCCAAGACCCCTGGGCGTCCTATGTCCTTGTCAGAGCTTCCAACTCCCGCTCCCCCCCCTCTCCTACCCCTAATGTGGCACTTGGTGTTAGAGTAGATGCCGTGGGTGGAATTGAGAACCTGACCTGTTTTTGTGTTGGTAAGCCTTTGGTTTCCCTTTCTGGGCCTGCGTATCTGATCTAAAAAATCGATGACCTCCCCTATTAGTTGTTTCTACAGCCTCTTTATTACTAGCTCCAATTACATTAATATCTTCTTCGGAGTCTGGGTCTGGACTGGCTGGTGTGGTATTTGATGAGCTGGGCTTTTGTCTTGAGGCAATGTTGTCATACTTAGGGTCTATACCTTTCAGCCTATCTTGTCTATAATCTCTTATCTCTGAAAAATTTCCTAGATTTCCTCATTTTAATTTCATCAATAGGTTCAAACGCGGTATGATATTGATTGCCAAATAATTTACTTGTCTTGTCACCAATCGGAGGCTTGTGGAATCTGCTTAGATCACATGCTGTGCATAGGCCGACATCTAGTGGAAGCTGCGGAGTATTAGTTTGTTTTTCGAAAATGGGCGTCGACACAGGGCGTGCCAGTAAGACTATCCCTAGTGTGATGTCCCCTGTACCCATGATCCCTCACGCGTGTAGGACCCTCAGATTGTCTTTTTCCGCCATACTGGTCGGAAGCATTTTGCGGAGTTCCCTGGCCTTAGCCATACTTTTGCAAAATATCGTTATATTTACCCCTTCTCCACCCCAACGTCGAGTCACCGAACTTCCACACACGACGCCGGCCCGGAGAAGAAATCCACGGTCGACGGCTGCACAACGGATTTGGGCCTCGGAAGGCCTCTGACCTCGGCCCTGCAAGTAGGGAGAGTGGGGGGTGGACATACTCTACACTCTTTTGGTATATAGGTACATTCTTATATATTCCTACACTTAACAGCCCGCTGCCACAAGGTGCGTATGGAGGTTACCCCTTTCCAATTCTGCCCCAAGTGCAACCGCAAGTACCCTTGGGTTGACAGACACGCCACGTGCAATCTCTGCTTGCCGAGGAACCACCCCGAGGCGAACTGCAGAGCGTTTAGTAGGGTTAAACCGAAAACACTTAAGGACTGCTCGATCAAGCGTTGGGCTCACCACGCCAGGCGTCAGGAGGCCATGGCAGCAGAGGGCGCCTTCAGCGATGGCAGCGATGCTGTGCTTTCAGACGGCGAGGGCAATGTGGCGTCAAGAGACAGCCGAGCGCAAGTCCCCGACCTCGGAAGTTCGTCTGGCAGGGCGGCTATGGGGAAGAACCCCAGCGACACAAGCGCTACCCACAGCACTTCCACAAAGCACATGAAGTCCAACCGAGACTCGACGCGCACGTCGAGTTCTCGGAAAGAGGCACATAGAGAACGGTCCGAATCGGTGTCCTCTGGGCGTTCTCGATCTAGATCGCCGCATGACTCCAGGCAATCATCCGCTGTTGCCAAGAGTGCCTCGCTCCCCAAGGTAACGGAAGTTTGATCGTCAGAAGACAAAGCCGACTTCCATCCCCAGACCGCACTCCAGTAGTCGGCGCCCGCAGACCGCGTAAACGGCGGCTCCCGAGTCCCTACCTCCACGTTCTAAAGATAGGGACACTACCCCTGAACCTCGACGCCAGGCATCGGAAGGCTCCGAAGGGGCGAAAATGCAGGGAAAACACTCTTCCGCCCACGGGGAAGGGGGAAAAAAAACAGAGGAAGCAGTCTCAGCCTCCTTACACACCTCTAAAACTTTCCACTCCACTTAAACAGACAGACAAGTCCCAGTCTTCTGTTATCCCAAGGACCCCTGCTAAAACCAGTAGGTCTAGTCAGGATAAGGCGGAGAAAGGGTCATTCCCAGTTCGAGAGAATGGTCTAGTGATGACATAGACAGGGTTATGTCAAGGATGTCATCTTTGGCAGATTTTTACGCAAAGAACCCTGAACACTTTCTCTCCTATACTCTCGACGAGTCAGCACCCTCAGGCTCTAAGGATCCAATACCTCCAAGTAAGAAGTCCCTGGTTGAAGCCCCAACACGGTCTTCGGACCCCTTCTATATACAGACCTACTCTCAATATCAAGGGGATGCATCCTTTTGTGAGGATCCAGATTTGGGCATGTTGGAAGAGCAAACTGGTACGGGCTACTATGGGGGATGATGAGGACCAGGAAGAGGAAGACCCTGAGACCTACAGAGTAGATTCCCCGGTAGAGAAAGAACCCGATTACCGACTCCTCTGTCGACAATCAACCTCTCCTGAATGAAGTTCTGTCCCGAGCGGCAGAACGCTTCCACATTGACACCCAGGGTGCTCCGGAAGAGCGAGACTTCGCTGAGGAGTTAGTCGGAGAAAGGAGACCTGTTGCGCAGGCCATCCCTATCCTTACGTCTATTCAAAGAAGAATAGACCCTTCACTTGTAAATCCCAACCTCACCAGGGCAGTGAACCCAAGGATTGAGAAACTTTTCAGGGCAGCCCAATCAGACCCACTATACATAAGGGGGCATCTGAAGCCGGACTCCCTGGTAGTTACAAACACCCGTAAGAGGGCGGGAACACCCTTATCGTCCGAAACTCCTCCCGACAAGGAGAGCAAGAAACTATATGGGTTGGGTAGGAAGGAAGCCTCCACTTCCGCCTACCAGGCAAGGATCGCCAACTCCACCACCCTGTTGGCCAGTTACAACTGCCACCAGTGGGAAGAAGTCGCAACACTCTGACTCCACCCCAGAACCCTTAAAGAGCCAATTGGCACGAGTTTCCGCGGAGGGAAGAGCTATGTCCGGTTGCATTTTAAAAGCAACCTTTGATGCCGCGGATAATGCCGGCAGATTGATAGCAGAAGGGACTGTTATCAAGAGACACGCTTGGTTACTGCAGTCTGGATTCAAGGCTGAAACCCAAGCATCATTGTTTGATAAACCGGTGGAGCCGGATCTGTTTGGTAAGGCGGTCGAGGACGCGCTGAAAAATGCCAAGGATGAGTATGAGACACTCAAATCCCTAGGCCGACTAACTAATAAAGCCCCTAATCAAAGAGGGAATGGCAATTTTCGTCGCCCACGCGGACAAAATTCCCAGAGAGGATCTAACTATTCCCAGGGGCAGGGTACACCATGGAAAAATAACAACCAGCAGTCTAGCCAGGGTTATGGCAGGGGTAATAAAAGAGGATGTGGTAAGGGTAGAGGCAGGCCCAGTAGAGGCGGCGGCACACCTCCACCAAAACAGTGACGCTCAGTTCAGGGTCCCTTCTCACGCAACCCCAGTAGGGGGACGAATTTCCAACTTCACCCAAGCTTGGGAAGGGATCACATCAGACAGATGGGTGCTGTCCACAGTATCCGCAGGGTACTGCATAGAACTGCGTCCCCGAAACCATCCTCCACGACAAAGAATACATTCTTTGGAACACCAGAAGATCCTCCTCGAGGAGATCGTCAATCTGCTAGCAAAGGACGCAATAGAACTCATCCCGGGACACCAGGTAAACAAGGGTATTTATTCAACTTACTTCCTTGTGCCAAAGAAAGATTTGACAATGCGCCCAGTATTGGATTTATGGCCTGCAAACAAGTATGTCAAGCCCCAAAAGTTTCGCATGACTACTCTCCAGGAGGTAATCCCCCTCCTAAAAAAGGGGGATTACATGGCAACATTGGACATGAAAGCTGCCTATTTTCATATTTCCATGTCCCTGGCGCACAGTACTTGCGCTTCAAGGTGGACAGTCGGCACTACCAGTTCAAGGTACTGCCCTTCGGGATAGCTTCGGCTCCAAGGGTATTCACCAAGGTACTGGCAGTGGCAGCAGCAAACCTACGCAGGGAGGCAATCCTGGTGTACCCTTACCTGGACGACTGGCTCATCACGGGGGAGACCCCAGTAATTTGCAGAACAAACATTCAAAGGACAATCAACCTCCTCTTCGAATTGGACTTCTCAGTAAACGAGAAAGAGTCAAATCTGGTGCCAAGCACCTCCAAACAGTTCCTAGGAGCTATCCTAGACACTCGAGAGGGTTTGACCTTTCCTTCCGAGGAAAGAATTCAGAATATACTGCTGCAAATTCCGTAATATCAGTCCGGTCGCCAGATAACGGAACGCAAAGCAATGTGTTTGCTGGGCATGATGGCGTCATGTATTTACCTGGTCCCCCACGCGCGCCTGCGTCCCATGGAGGAATGGTTGGCGAAACAGTGGTCTCAGGCAAGTGGTCAGTGGGACGATCTCGTGGTCGTTTCGCCAACACTTGTACAAAGCCTTCACAGGTGGACAAGAGAAAATCTGTCCAAGGGGAAACCCTTTTACGATCCCGAGATACAGGCGGTAGTCACAACCGATGCATGCCTGACAGGGTGGGGAGCTCACCATCTCCACCACACAGCTCAGGGTCTCTGGTCTCACTCAGTGGCCAAGAATCACATCAACCTGCTAGAGCTTCTGGCAGTATTCGGTTTGCTTCAAGCGTTCGAGCCCTAACTGCTAAATCTGTCAGTGCAAATCCAGACGGACAGCACTACAGCCATGTTTTACCTGACCAAGCAAGGAGGGACTCGTTCGCCAAATCTGTCCAAGCTTGCCCAGAAAATTTGGATATGGGCACTCAGACGGAACATCTTCCTGTCATCGCAACATGTTCCAGGGGATCTCAATTCTCTAGCAGATGCTCTGAGCAGAGACCCCCTCCCAGAGGAACACGAATGGTGTCTACACAGAGAAGTCGTAGTAGATATCTTCTCTCAGTGGGGTTTCCCCACTATAGACCTATTCGCCACAAGCGAAAACAGACAGTGCCCAGGATTTGCATCCAGGTTCCCCCAAACAGACTCCCCGGGGAACGCCCTGTGGATGAACTGGTCAGGAATGTTTGCGTACGCTTTTCCACCAACTCCTCATCAGGAAGGTGGTCAACAAGATGAACAGAGAATCGATGACGCTCGTCCTGGTTGCTCCCATGTGGGCGAGACAACCGTGGTTCCCACACTTACGCAGATTATCGGTGTGCGAACCCATCAAACTTCCGGCCTGGTACAACCTACTGTCCCAGCACCAAGGTCAAACAGTGCATCCTCAACCCAACTCAATGAACCTGGCAGCATGGCTCCTCAGGTCATAGAGTTCGGGCATCTCAATTTACCACAGAGATGTATGGACATCCTAAAAGAATCTAGGAAGCCAAACACGAGGCACTGCTACTTTGACAAATGGAAGAGATTTGTTATCTGGTGCCAGAATAAACAAATCGACACAGTTGATTGCACTCCTTCCACTATTGTTACATACATGCTCCACCTGCTGGATGCATGACTGGTTTTTAACTCACTGACGGTACACCTGGCAGCTCTGTCGGCATACACCACTTCCCATAACAAGGTGTCGTGGTGGAAAGTACCAGTAGTTAAAGCCTTCATGGAAGGAGTAAAGAGACTTCACCCTCCTATTTCAAACCCACCACCAGGATGGGACCTTAACGTGGTGCTATCTAAATTCATGGGCCCCCCATTCGAGCCCATGCATAAAAGCAGTCTCAAACGCCTAACTTATAAGACGGCCTTCTTAGTAGCAATTACATCTATAAGAAGGGTCAGTGAAATTCAGGCTCTGTCAGTGCAAGATCCCTTCTTTACTGTCCATAATGATAAACTGGTTTTATGCACACACCCTAGGTTCTCACCTAAGTTTATTTCAAAATTCCACGTGAACCAGTCCATCGAGCTTCCGGCTTTCTTCCAAGATCCACAAAGCTCGGCTGAGGTGAAACTACACACCCTAGATGTGCGTAGGATGGTCCTCTACTATGCATACAAGACCAGACCGCCGAGAGGGGGATCGCGTCTCTAAAGGTGCCATCTCTAAGTGGATTATTAACTGTATCCAGCTGTGTTACTCCCTTTCTGAAAAGACTCTGCCTTTTACGCCGAGAGCCCACTCTACAAGAGGCATTGTCGCCACTCTGGCTTTCATTGCAAATGTCCCCCTTGACACCATTTGCAAAGCAGCTACTTGGAGCTCTATTCACACTTTTACACAGCACTACTGCATTGACACCCATTCCCAGACAGATGCCCAAGTGGGACAAGCGGTTCTAAGACATTTATTTGCTCATGACCCTTCTCACATCCCACCTCCTTCTTCAGATACTGCTCGCTAATCTATGCACAGCATGTGATCTAAGCAGATTCCACAAGCCACAGAAGGGATACATTACTCGCCGTAATCGTATTTCTGATGCTTGTATCTGCTTAGATTCACATGCGACCCACCCTTCCTCCCCTCTGAGAGAAGGCGCATGGATGCTTGTAGTCTTACCTTTCTTTCTATCTGCTTGGATTATCTGTACTCGCGCTTCTCCTCATGCTACCTCATGTCAGAAAAAATACAATCTGAGGGTCCTGCACGCGTGAGGGATCATGGGATCATGGGATCATGGGTACAGTGGACGTCACACTAGGGATAGTATTCCTGGCACGCCCTGTGTCGACGCCTATTTTCGAGTTTCGAAAAACAAACTGTAATACTCCGCAGCTTCCACTAGATGTCGGCCTATGCACAGCAGGTGAATCTAAGCAGATACAAGCATCAGAAATAAGATTACATATGTGTATATATATATATATATATATATATATATATGTCTGGTGTTATGATTTAATGATATTCTTTGAGGGTCGTTCTATATCCCTCAAAGGGACTATATATTGGATTACACTAGAATTCAGGTGAGATTCCCTTTTAGAAAATGCTCTGATTTTTATACTCGAGGCCATCAATTCAAAATCCTAAAATAGAATGCTTTTTATTGATTACATTGTAGATAATGGCAATTCCATAACGTGACCAGCCAAACCGTTTCAGGGGTCGCGGTGTTTAAGACTGCGCGGTTCACAAGAAACACTTCAACCTTACCAGACAGTAGACTTATTCATTAATCTGCGGGGCAAGCCTGTTGATACGACCCTCCTAGAATCAATATTTAATCCTCTTTAATTTTATTTTTATATTTTTTGTTTTCATCTTTTTTATGTAACAACTATGGTTACTTTGAACTATTTCCCAATACTGGGCTAATCTCACATTACTTTCACATGTAAATATGGGGACCATTCCACTTGGTGTTTAATATCATTTGGGTGATCACTTTAATGATATTTTGGCAAGCTACCAGACAAACAATAGTGTGCTAAACAGGATGTCTTCAGATTTTTCTTCTTTCTTCTCTTCTCTTCTTTTGTTTCCATTTTTTTTTAACCTTTTTATAGATGATCTTTGGCATGGTTCAACACATCTTATTGTATTCCACACTTTTTGAATTGTCATCAATCTCTAACTTACTGACCAATTCAAAGTTTAAATATTGTGACCATCATTTGAAACCACTTTTTTGAGTTGCCATTGCCTTAAGTGATATGCGCGTTTTGGATGGTAGTCGTTATACGCTTGGTCACGTCAACTTGGTCTTGGCAATGCAAGGTATAAATGTGAGATCACTGGTAGATATGCATAAATTGTGGCAGTGGTGGTCCTGCTCCCCATGATGCTAGTGCTCATCCAGCTCCCTCACACCGTCTCGGGCATTCCAGGCACTCGGCATTTGGACACAAATAATACACAAGGCTAGAAGTGGGGTGAAAGCGCTGTAATGCTAACACACACACACACACACACACACGCACACACACACGCACACGCACACGCACACGCACACGCACACACACGCTTGGGAGGGCTGCATTCGGCTCTGCCCCTCCCAGGCCCGGCTCATCCTTATGTACAATGCAGAAGCTACATATCATATGTTGTTAATGGGAGGAGAATAATAACATTTCGCCGAACAGGGAGAAAAGCACATTTCGTAACAGCAGATTGTCTTTGCATGGCAGTCTCTAGCAGCCTTGGGACTTCTGCCAACAGCATAATCACTGTGTACTTCTCAAGGAGGGGCTTGTTCGTGCCCATCTCCGAGGCATACACATTCCACAGATCAGCTGTGCTGTGCTCAGAGACATCACTTGGCACAGATATTCAGAGGCTAGTGCAGTTCTTAAGCAAGTCTTTAGGCCAGGCCATTTGTATCCGATGATTCTCAAAGAAACCAAGAGAGAGTGCAGGATCAAAAATGTCACCTGTAACACCCTCTAATTCTAAAAATGAGTGAAATACTAGTAATGCTGTATTAGTTATACTACCCAAGCACCATTTTGTTAAAATGCAGTTGTGAAAGGAGTTGATTTTCCTCACACAACGAAAAACTTTTGCAGCACACCGGCAACCCTTGCATGAATCCTGCATAGGGGATGACCAATATAGATCGGCGAATGAGCGGGACACTAACCCAGTACAAACGAGGGGAGTGCTAGTAATGAACTACTATACAGGAGTCTACAACATCAGATAGGGATATTATAATACAGATTGGAGATGTTACAGCCGTGCCTGCATGTAATCAACAATTTAAATGGCAGGTGTGGCTCTGCAACTTCAGTAGAATCTAGGAGAAAGGTGGCACAGATAAAATAAAAGGACAAGAGGCTGGTCACAAGAAAACATACAAAAATATTCCGAATGTAGTTTTATTCCACCCCATACCTGTTTATGTATATAACTGATGTTAACATTAATAACTTTAAACTTTGAGACTGATGGCATATGCTGCAATCATACAATCCCAGGATTCACTGTAAGCGTAATTTGGAACTATTTGAACTAATGTTTCTGGATAAATAAAGTACAAGGCATAAAATAAGCAGTGTCGCATAGCTATTTTCTATGAAATTGTGTAGGTTTGCTAATCAAATGGACACTTGTGTAGCAAAACTAGCTATTTAAATTGCCCTCTTCATTGAAAGCACAACTCGCCCTACATTCTTTTCTTGCCCTCGTTGTTCTCTCTGCCCTCTTTTTTTCTGTTCACTTCAAGTGATAATGGAGAGAAAGTGCAGCAGTAATCCTCTCCTTTACTTTACAAAGGCATGTGTGGGAGTGCTAGGCAAACCAGAAGTAATCAGGATGACTTATATTGAGCTTTTTATATCCTGTCTGGAAAAGACCAATATGTGTCAACTTTATATTTTTTTGAGACATTCATGCAATTCCATTTCTAAAATGTAAGTTGTTACATAAAGCATAATTACAATATTGATACTATAATACACTGCATCATCTTCATGCTTTTACAGTAAAGTTTAGGTTGGTGTATCCAAATTTCATAGTCTCAACTATATTTCATTTTGCTCGGGAAGATGCATCATATATTGAGGGCTTACTGTGATTTTATTGCTGAAATTACAGTGACGTACAATTACAAAGTGCAATAAATATTGCAAGAAAAAATATCCACATGTCTTTTACATTGCTCATTGTAAAAATAACTTTTCTTGGGGGACCTCCACTAGCCCCACCCTTACCTCTCCTACTCCTAAACTCTTGTCTCCCTCACCTTTATCCCAATTTAAACCTAAATGTGTTTTTTGTTGTATTTTATACACCTAAAACTCAACCCTATCATTACACTTTATTGGCTTTATTTCGATATTTGTTCTGCTAGTCGGTATTTTTCACCCACTATTAATCCTAGAAATATTTTGTCAGCTTTGTAAATTAAGTAGTTAATATTTCCTGCAATATTATCACTGGTATCCATATTGACGAGTGAACACTTTTTTTGAAACCGGATCACATGAAGAAATGCTTTTGACGGCAAACCTAGTTCTGTAACCTGCAGGTTGCATACACCTTGCAACTAGTGCTCAACCCATGAGCAAACCCATATTCCTTGACATTCTATATTATCACCCTGTTGCTTTATACCAGGTACCCTGAAAGTCGGATGACCACAAACTACAATATTCTACCTAGTTTGCCCAGTTCTCTGCCTGCTACGTAATCCACTCTGCTTAGTCTTTCTTTCCTCTTACATAATGAGTACACAAAGCGAACTAGATGCTTATGCAAAGTAGTGATCAATAGTTACATCCAGTCTGTACATCTACTGCAATACCAAACACTGTAGTTGCCCTCCAGAGCTTGCTTTGCTTTAGGATTATGTTTGCATTATATATTCCCACCTGCAGGAGACAGCTGGCCAAATTGTTTTCAGAGCCTTTTTATCATAGCTATGTTTTTGTTTCCATTCATGTAGCTAACCTTTTTGCATTTTACAAACACTCCTCTATGGCTCGTCTTTTTGTCCACTCGCAAAGTCGAGTAGATTTTATGAAGGGCGAGTAGCATTTGCAAGAGATGTTTGTAACTTTTATTTAACATTTACTTTGCAGTGAATGACAAATACAAGTTTCATTGCGCATGGCTGGCCTCTGGGTGGCAGCAGTGTGCCAAACATAAATCGAGTTTATAGCGACATGTACCATTTTACAGAAATCGTATTTTAAATTTTTTTGTCTTCCATTGCTATGGTTCCAGTGCATTTCTCTTAGGTTGAATAGGTAAATTAAGCAACCCTACCTGTAGATCTAGCTGAATTTTAAAGAATTTGCAAAGCCTGACTCCTCTAATCAAAAAAACTATTTATTAGCTAACTCTGCTAATCAATTTTTGAAAACTAATTTATGCTTTGGAGTAAGGGATTTATTTTTCTTTTCGTAGTGGCTTGGAAATAAACCACATGATTAGTTGGTAGCTTAAGTGATAAGATGCTGATATAGACGAAATTGCCTTCTACATGCCTGGAAATGTCAGCGCAAACCTACATTTTAGGAATCTGCCAATAACTGGCCAAAGATATTAAAATGTTTCATGTCTCTCCAGATCAGGACTATTCTCAATGTGAAAAAGACAAAACAAGACTTGTTTGCAATGATTTCCTCATTAATGTGTGCAGTGTAGGTTTGTCCTGATGAAGGTCCCTTTGCAATTGTATTTTGGAGTGAATAGGCCGAAAACAGCTTGTTGAAATATTTTAGCTAACTTGTGGGTGGGTCCTGATTTGTAGAAGAAACAATTGGCCTCTAAATATTCAAAAAGTTATGGCTAAATGAATAAGAAATGTTTATGGTTGCCTGACCCAGTGTTCAATAAAACCCCGGTTTAGGTATATGTGTGTAAAAGAACAGTTCTGTGTTGTTTCACAAATTATGCTCTGTGTTCCAGTATTTTTAAGATTTTTAATTTGTTTAAATGAAATGGAAATAAATGGAGTATATTTTATTAAAAAGATGAGGACAGTAATTCTATGAAGGCACACAAAAAAAGCCGAGTGTACAGTGGGTCATTAAGTAATGAGTATCCCGATACAAACATTGTAGACCAATAAGAGTTAGTGTATATGCCCTCTGCTCAGGTGAAATAAAGATAATCGTTAAAATGATGGTCTCAATAGATATCCAAAAGTGGTTCCTGGGTTGGATAATCGAGGAAATTGGAAGGACCCTGTGTGTAGAAGACACGTTAAGTTATACATTTCATATTCCGCATACAACTCAAAGATATTTTCCATAAAGTTAAACATTGAAGCCTGTTCTTCTTTTTATACAAACTTCTCAAATCGTCAACATAAAGTCTGTAAAAAGGTGCTTATTTCAAAGACGCAGGCAGTCAATGTCCAATGCATTTAGGTCCGTGGGCCATCTTCTGGGACCAAATTCTGTTGTGACATATTCTGTATAAATTAAAACATCTTCTTGAATTTCCCATAAGCCACTGGTTTACTGCTCAAGGATCTATCTTCAAGTCGTCCCTTTGTGTCATCTTTAATCCTAGGCAGTTTCCATTCCTGCTATCTAGAGGTCCCAGAAATGCATAAAATCTGCCTGGCACTGGTGCATCCACCGGTGCCAGGGACCTCTGGATTTGAAGATGGATCCTGCAGTTAAATGCCAACAAAATGTGGCATTGTTTGGACCGTAACATCTGCTAGCTGACTCTCTGAAGTCCCCCCACCCTCCCACACCCACCTGAGTTTCTGGGGTCAAAATATAATTATGCCCCCAAGTTAGAAAACCTGGGTTGTATTTGGCAAGCTAATCTGGACAGTGAAATCCAGGTCGGGGCCAAAGTACAGTCTGTTTTCTACTCTCCCCGACTATTTCGCCTTGCTCTGCCTTTTAGATCTCAAAATGTTCATGCTACGATAGTGGGCGCTTTAGTTCATTGTCATTTGGATTATGGAAATAGCCTTTTGGCTGGCTGTCCTGAGAGGCAAATGATGAGGCTTCAGAAATCTCAAAACGTGGCAGTTAGGTTAATCGTTAAAATCCCTAAATCTGCCTTTATTTCACCAATATGTAGGTCTCTTCACTGGCTTCCGGTGAAGGAAAGAATCAAGTTTACGATTCTTTGCTTGGTTTTTAAATGTCTTCATAGTTTGGTTCTACCATATTTATCTCAGAAGCTTAAATGGTACCATGCAAATTGGTCTGCAGATAGGTTTCTACTCCTGATTCCACCTTCTCAATATGTTTCCAGAGGGGATTGCCACTTCGCAATCTATGGCCCTTGTCTTTGGAATGCCCTTCCATGAGAACTTTGTAATACCACTGAAATTCTTCCATTCCGTAAAACGCAAAAAAGGTTCTTTCTTAATGGTATATTGCAGTCCTCTTTCGCTCATTTTTCTCTGACTATAGTGAATGACTGCATTAGGAACTTGTGCCATTTATACCATCTGCTCCAAAATGCAGTTATGTCTGCCAGGTTTAGTGTGTTACAAATCGTTCAAAATTCAGGTCAAAGTGAATAATGCAGAATATGGTGCTCCCAAAAGGTCTCTTAAGATTAGTTGGCCTACTACATTAGGATAATATTGCAGTAGGGAGACCTGGAAAGGGTCGACTCTACACTCCCCATACAAATCGAAGGAGCCTGACTTCCCAGCTCTTAAGGAAAGGAAAATAGTGTTTGCTCATATGCAGACAATGCAGTCCTTTTGGCACTTGCCACAACTGCCCTTAAAAACACATAAGTGAATATGAAAACTTCATGACACAGCAAGAATTGAAAATACCTATTTAAAACATAGGCTATCCTTACTGTAGGATCAAATCTTATGCATTTTGAAATGAAGGCTCCATTGTCAAGCAGAGAAAAGACTTTGGTTACCTTGCATTCAGGAGTTATAACACGTTGAGAGGTGGATTAGAAAGCAAAACACTTTCATAAATCGAGCAGTGCCTGGGATATTTCGATTGGCAACAATACAGTACAAAACCAGTAGCTCTAATGCTGAAGGTTTACCGGGACAAGGCTCAATCTGTTGCAGGGTACAGAGGTGTCTGGGGTATAACCTAGCCATTACGGGTGGTTTAGGAGGCAACTTTATGCAATTTGTTTGGTCTGCTAATGTGGACCCCAGTACATGCTTTGTGATAAGGTAGGTCTTTGTTATTTGTAAGACCACTTTCAAACTTCACTGCTGTCCTTTAAGCTGTCTGCATGGTCCAAAAAGACTGAAAACCTGAGTCATAGTATATTTAGGATTTAGTAACGCTTGAAGAGCCTGAGTCCATTTCCTGGATGGCACACGTTCAAATCCCAGTTGGTAAAATTAAATGGGGAATTCAGAAACTCGGGGAGTCTCGGATACTCTCCAATTTAGCACAACCGACACTAGGGCTGGGTGATATGGACCAAAAGTCATATCTCAATATGGTTGGGCTGAATGGTGATATACGATATATATCTTGATATTGTTTGTTATGCTGTTATGTGAGATGTTACAAACACCTTCATTTATAAGACATTGATCAAAATAAAGTGCAAAAACAGGGTTCCTCTTCCTGTTTGAGAATGCACACAAATAGCCTATAGCACATTTTGTTCCCCCTGTATTATCATGCTAGATAAATCCTATGCGCTAAATATGTATGTGCAAATTGCATTAAGACAAAGTGATTTGTTAATGTATCTTGTACATGTGCAGCTTGAATGGAAGGCCAGTTAAACGCTGCAAATATATTTTAATGGAAGGTGTATGAAATTGAGTTTATTCACATAGCTGAGTAGACCTATTTGACTGGGCTTTTCAGGGGTAAAAATGTCAAGGTGGAAGCTACTAGCCTACCATACAGTCACTCTCCACCTCAAGTCTATATATGCGCACAGCATGCTATTTTCTTTTTCTTTTCTTTCTCCAAAGTTATTTTTATTGTGATCCACAATAGATATACATACACATTGCAGTGTCTATTGATGTTACAGCTCTGCATGTGATCAACAAAAGGTCCTTGCTACTCGCGTGCGTGTGGAGTCCGTTCAGAGCAAAAGGTTTGCTGTGTCTGTCCATTTGGTTTGATCAATGCAGATTGTTCTGTCCTTTTGTGCGATGAGGCCGAGAGCCGCAGAGTAGGGTGTGTATGAGTTCGTATATGGTTGGCATGGTTCCAAGATGTGCTGTTGGGCAGAGTTTTGCCTGTAGTGTTTCACTGCTGCTATGTGAGGTGTCAAGGCTGGTTGATTCCATCTCTGAAAAAGTCCAGAAAGGGGAGCCATTGCATGTCGATATGCGTGTGCCATTCCTTAAGTAGTGCTGTGAGGCTTTCCATTTCATAGATCTCTTTTGCTTTGCGCAGCCAATCCGTTTTTGTGGGGAGAACGGTTGCTTTCCATTTTATGGTTATGCATACGTGCGCTGCTAAGAGCATGTTCCTGGGCATGTGGGTGAAGACTCGATATTGCTCTTCCGTTTTCTCAACCCCAAATAGCACAAGGAGAGGAGAGTTTTCTATGTATGCCCTCTATCTGGTGTATCCACCCCAGGATGTCCTTCCAATACGTCTCTGCATGGGGACCACTCCGCCACTGATGCCAATAGGTTCATGTTTGGGTGCATCCCCTCAAGCAGTAGGGGGAGATGCCTGTGTACATTTTGGCCAGGCGTTGAGGGGTGAGATGCCATTGTGTTAGGATTCTGCAGTTGTGCATATTATATTGTACTGCTATGGAGGATTTCCATACCACTCTATATATTGCTTCCCACCCCTCGTGGTTGTCGTCCCATCCAAGTGCTTCTTCCCATTTTGTTTTTGTGCTTGTGAGAGGGGCTTTGGGGGGGAGGGAGGGAGGGAGGGTTCGATTGACCCATGTCCAGGAGGGCTCTATAGATTTTCATTGAGTCCTCTTGTACCTTGGTGTGTGTTAAGTATGCTTTCAAAGGTGCTGATGGGGCGCTGCAACTGTGCTTTCATTTCATCTGTCAGGACTCCTTTTAGCTGTAGATATGGGAGTGGCCTAATAGCCAGCCCTTGCTGCGCGTTCTCCAATTCGTCCTTGGTTAGGAAAGCCCTATAGTTCCACATCTGGCTGCCCTGACCAGTCCTTGTTTGTATTGTGGTTGGAAGCATATGGGATCTATAATAGCGTCTCTGATGGGTGGGGGGGGCGGGGACTGTGCAAATGCAGCTAAGAGGGGAAGGCCAGGAGGTGATTCCAGCCATGCTAGATTTTTTTTTTTTTTGTTTGTGTTACATATGGACCACAGAACCTCTAAAACCAGGTGTTCCCGTGCCCTGCGCAACATTACTGTGGTGAGGAGACGACTCTCTAGGTAAACTCACTGCTTGGCCTTTGACTCTTGGAGATGGTGTATGAGAATTTGCATCTGTGATGCTTTGTTATATTCGTGAAGGTCTGGGTATGCTAGGTCCCCTCTCTTTTGGGAGGGTCAGTGTCACCCTTCCCACCCATGAGTTTCAATTTGTCCCAGCGTTCTAGGTCTTATTGGATGTTGGCCCATAGTGGTTTGTGGTTAGCGTGGTATAGGTCGCCAAGTCTTCCAGTGATTGTTATCCCCAGGTAGCGTATGCTTTCTCGTGCAATTTCTATTTTATTTTTTTGAGGCCCCAGTTCGCCAGACTAGCAGTGTGCTGTGGGGGGGGGATGCTTCTACAAGTGGGAGAGCTACTGTTTTACCATAGTTTATAAGGAAACCCAGACTGGTCTCTGTATTCCATTATCCTTTCTAGGAGCGCAGGAATGGATTGTTCCGGGTGTGTGACATAAGCTAGTACATCATCTGCAAATAAAGCTAGTTTAAACTCTCTGCTGTCTCTCACCAGTCCCTTGATCTTCTCGTCCCTTATGTTCTGGGCAAGGGGCTCCATAACCAAGACGAAGACTAGTGGCCACAAAGGGACACCCTTGCCTGGTTCCTCTAGATAGTTCAAACTGAGGTGATGCTACTCCGTTGACTATGACCCTGGCCCACATGCTGTTTTACAGGCCTTGTGCCCCCTGCACCCATTGTGGACCGAGACGAGCTTTCTGTAGGACCCGCGTCATAAAGCACCATTCGACTTGGTCGAAGGCCTTTTCAGCATCGACTGAGATCTGTGTGGGGTCTACATCTTGCTTGTCTAACAAAGCTATATGAAGTCCAGTGTTTTGTGGAAGTTGTTGGCTCCCTGTCTTTCCCTCACATACCCTACCTCGTCACTGAGAGGGAGGAAGTTGCTCAGTCTGTTGGCAAGGATGCTGGCATAAATCTTTGAATCAATGTTTAACAACGTTTAACAATGATATTGGCCGGTATGAGCCCCATTCCAGCTAATTTCTGCCCTCCGTTTGGTATAACAATGATCCTGGCTTCGGTGAATGACGGTGGGGCTATCCCTGTGGCCATGATGATGTTGTACAGCAATGTCAGGAAGGGTGATAGGCCACCTCTCAGTCTTTTATAAGTTGGGGTGAACCCGTTTGTGCCCGGTACTGATCCTGCTTTGAGATGTGAGATGGCATGGTCTACTTCTTCCATTGTTATGGGGGAGTTCAGTTTGTCTAGATCAGAGGGTGGAATACGGGAGAATATGATGCCCGCAAAGAATTCTGTGGTGGATCCTAATGAAGGGTTACAATCAGAAGAGTATAGCTGTTCGTAGAATTGGGCGAAGCAGACAGTGTTGTCGGAGGGGTTAACCAGAGATGCTCCTGTGGGGAAGAGTTAATTTTGAGGAACGCTCTTTCCGCTCTAGCCGCAAGCTGAGTGTGCGCTTTGTCTCCCTTTTCGAAGTACCTCTGCTTGACGTATCTAAGATGAGTTGAGGCGTTTTCCTGCCAAATTTCCTTTAATTCTTGTCTGAGGTTTCTAATGTCCTCCCTGAGTTCTGGCATGTTTCGACCCCCCCCCCCCCACTTCTCGTTCTCTGGCTACCTCTTAGTTTTTATGTCTAGCTTGATTTTGGTTTATCTAAGGAGTTTTAATCTTTTAACCGAGGCTCCTTGTGCAATTAATAGCCCTCTAATGGTTGCTTTTGCGGCTTCCCACACCGTATTATGGGCGGTCTCCCCCGTGACATTTCTCTTAAAGTCTTGTACTTCCTCGACTAGCGTTTCCTTAAAAAGCTCGTCTTTAAAAAGTGTGTCATTGCACGTCCATCTTCTTTCAATGTGCCTACCTGGGCCCAGGTTGAGATCTATGGTGACCATAACGTGGTCGGACCCCCCCATCACTTCTGTTGCGTTTTTAAGCTGTTATTCTAGCTCTCCCTCTAGGAAGAAGTGGTCTATTCGCGTGTAGGTTTGGTGTTGGGGGGCAGAGGGGGTGTTGTAAAAGGTGAACGTTTTCTCCAATGGGTGCTTGGTGCGCCAAGCGTTGATTAGTGAATGATCAGCGATTTGTTTTGGGAAAGTTTTCCCATCTGTTGGGGGCGAGCGTCCTGTCTGTATGATCTCTAGTCGAGCTCTGGATCCATGATGAGGTTAAAGCTGCCTCCACAGATTAGGGAGCCTGTCCTCTCCCCATCTAGTCACGAGAAGAGGTCTCTACAAAAAGCCAGCTGTTGTGTATTTGGGGGGTATACGAAGCATAGTGTTATAGCTCTGGACCTGATAGATCCTTGTATCACAAGAAATCTTCTTCACGGGTCTTTAAATGTTTGTGACATCTGTAGCTTGAGGGAGGAACAGTACACTATTCCCACCCCCCTTTCTTTTCTTGCCCTTAAGCCCACACAGACCTAACTAGATTCCTGCCTTTTAGGGTAACCTCTTTATTGCTCCTGAATTTGGTCTCCTGGACAAAGAGGATATCTAGCTTAGCCTGCTAGAAGGCTCTAACCAGCTTAGTTCTTTTCTGTGGTGAGTTGAGGCCTTTAACATTCAAGGTTCCTGTGCGGACTACGTCGTCCACCATCTCACTTTACCTAGCAGATCGCCGTGAGTCCAGAGACCAGGTTGGGACCCAGCCAGGTTCAGGGACTAATCAGCCCAGCCACCCATCCTGACGGCTCTCCTTACCATTGTGACCCTTGAAATGGACAGCTTTGCCTTGAGAAAAACCTTGAGGTTGAAACACGTGTCGGCACAAACTATCTGAAAGCATTTGGCTTTCTGGTGAAACTCCCTTGAAATACTTAAATACTGTAAAACACCAAGGTGAAACGATGCCAATCAGGGCATGTTGCAATTAGCAAGAGAATGCAAAAATTAAAAAAATTAAAACAGCAAAACGTTTGAAAAACACAAGTGTGGAAAATCATACTTATTGACAACTTGTTAACACATAGCCAGCGCCAAAGTATAAATAAATGATCTCCGGCAAACAAAAATAGGTTTTGTATGAAGTGCGCTATCCGGGGACACACATGTTGTGTCTCTCTCCATTGATGATGGCAAACGTATCTTAAGGTAATCTGCGGTTCTTGGTTGGACCCTTTGTATGTCTGTTTACCTGCATTGATTCTGTGTGTGAGATGTGGACTTAACGGAGCGAACTCTGAAAGAGATTCCTCTCTTGATTGTTCCTTTACCCTAAGTGGACTTTTGTGAGACCCCCCGCCCTCTCCTTTGCAGATAGAGAGCCTGGGGATAGAGAAAAGTAAATCAAAGAAAAAGGAGAGAAAAATGAAGGCTTTCTCTGAACTTTGGAGACACCCTAGGTGTAAACATAGGACCACACGACGGTTGTGCCCCGGGAACCTTTTGATTGAGTAGAACTTATTCCAACTTTTGATAAGCGGATGTGTGCAGTGGCAGCATCTCCAATTGCCCAGCCCGGCTTGTTAGAGGTGGCGAGGCTCTGGGAGGAAGGAGAGGGAGGGGAAACCCAGCTTTGGTCACGGGGAGGGGTTGGGGGGGGCTCTTTTAAAAAAATAAAAATCTCTATCCCCCCCCCCCCCCCCCCCACCCCCCTCTGCTTATTTGGGAGCTTGTTTTTACATCTGTTCATCGAAGATGGCTCAGGCCCCTCCTTTCCTCCTGGGTTTTGTAGCTGTATGGAGCTTGCTGCTTCTTCTATCCCCAAGGGGTATTCAGTCTGGTGAATTTTCTCTTGCTTTTGGAGCGACCTCTTTGTGACCAGGGGCCTGATGGTTTCCTGGTCGGCTCCGATGAGGACGGCATCTCTTTGCCCTCCTGCGGCCCCCTCTGTGACCCTTAAGCCCCTTAGCACGGTGGTAGCTTCTTCCCCTGGGACAACTCTGTAGTCTTCTTCTCCATAGGTGAACGTGAGCGCGAAGGGGAACGCAATCTGTATCTAGTGTTGCGCTCTCTTAGCCATGACGTTCGTGGTCTGCAGGCTCTTCTACAGTCCAATGTTTCTGCTGATAGATCTTGATACATTTTTACCCTAGTGCCCTCAAAGTCTTTGTCTCTGGCTTGTTTAACTATTTCCACTTTGTGTTTGTAGTGGTGGCCTTTTGCCAGCAGTGATCGTGGGCCTGCTGAAGGTTCCCCTTTAGTTTCAGTTTGGTTGACTCCGGTTAGTGTCGGTTGTTAAGCGGCATGTCAGGCTTCATGGCTGCTCTTTGTTTGTTGTGATGGCAGGGGCGTGGGTTTAGAATGCTGGCTGTAGGGGGGCTGCTGGGTGTCTTGTTCTTTGACGGTGCATGTGGGCTTTCACCCGTCTTGCGGACTGATATGCGGATGTTTCTGCTGGCCCGGGGTGGGGGGGCCTGACCGCACTGCCGCTCCGTCATCAACCGTGGAAGCAACGTCTTTTTCTGGGTTTTATTTTTGTTCTTCTATGCTCCTTCGTGTCCCTTGACAAAAAGATTCCCCCTTGATTTCGCCTGGGCCACCTCGGACCAGTATTAGGTTTATGCTGCGAATCATGCCACGTGCCTGCTCTTTCTGTTGAGATGCAAGTTTTGATTAATTTCTGCCGGGGGGGCAGCTGGATGGCTGGTCACGCTCTGATACGGTGCTTGCAGGCTTGCCCTTTGCTGCGAGAGAGTCTTGGCTAGATTTTAAAGTTTGTAGTGAGAGTGCGGCTGCCAAGAGCCGCCTTCTCCCCCCCCCCCTCCCCTCCCTACCTGCAGAATGATGGTCTCGGCAGCGTGATGGTCCTACAATGGGATGGGAGTGAGTGAGGGAGGGAGGGAGGGAGGCGGCACGGCGCGGGTGTTTACTCTGCCTTGACCCTCCCTGCTGCAAGTTCAGAGGGGATAAGCCCCCGACCACGGGCTCTGCGCTGTGCTGGTCTCACGCCGGGCCTCTGCCCCCGGCCCCGGGCTGCATGAAATGCGGGACGATGGAGGCCCCGGGAGTTTAGGCGCGGGGGTGGGGGGAAACGGCGCGAAAGCAGTAGGGAGGGGCGTCCGAACGGCGCCACAAGAAACATAAGCCCAGGAAAGGGCAGGAAACAGCACCTGGGGAAGGTGCGAAATATAACCGCAAGGGACCACGGGGGAGACCCAGCCCCCAAGAAAAAACAAAAGGCCTGGGGTATATAAGTAAGCCAGGAAAAGGAGAGGCGGGTAGGCTCTTAGTGCCTGGATAAGGGGAAGGAAAAACGTTTGCCACCCAACAAGAATAACGGAAGAAGGGAGCAGGCAGGAGAGGGAACGCTGAGTTCTTTTTCAGTACACGGTCCAAAAAAGATGGAGCAGGCATAAGGGGGAACGCTGAGTACTCTTTCGGTACACGGCCCAAAACATGTCTTAGGCGACAGGTGCCCAGGAATGAAGGGCCAGGGGTAACAAGGACTCAGGAGGAGCCTTGGGCAACTTTGGGACTGGACACAAGGTGCCCAAAAGCATATGGCAGTATATTGATGTTTGTTTTTTATTTTCTGTAAGAAGATAAAATGCCTACGGCCTACAACTTTTCCATAAACATAATTGGTCTGTGATTTTATTATTTAGGTAGGGATCTGGTAAGAAGAGCAAAGCTTTCAGATTTTTTCAGTTTCGCGCAGCATCGCTTCGGGACTGCCAGGTTGTTGACTGCACTGGAACTCATGTCCCCCCCCCCCGCCCCATGGCTCGTTTGCCTGGGAAACTCGTGGTGTCGGGGTTGGCTGGTGGGCCGTGCGTTTCCTTTGCTGACAGGCGGAGTGGCAGTCATACTGCGTGTGCGCTGTCTCTGGCTGGTCCACATGGTTTGTCTAGAAGCCGGCCCTGCCGGAGCGAGCGAATACACCGGCATGGGGGGGGGGGGTGGAGGGGTCCTGATCTGTGCCCGCTGCGTATGTTGGGTTGCAGCGTCCGATTTTCACTGGGGGCTGGCCCAACTGTTCCTGGCTCCTTCCTCTTCGTCCTGAACTTCTTTGCGCTTTGCGGCTACTTGCGGGCTTGGCAAGAGCTGGTTTCCCGCAGTTCTAGGGGGTTCCGACAGAGCTATGTGCTCGGGCTGCCATTTCGCCCGTGTCCCCTCAGGGGGGGGGGGGGGGAGTCGGGGGATATATATATATATATATATATATATATATATATATATATATATATATTCGGGTTGTTCCTTCTACAATTCCACCAATCTGCACCACATTCTGCATAGTCACCCTGGACATTACTGGTTACATGACATTTGGTCACACCACCCCTTTTCATAGATTTCAGCCCATTCACACATGAGACGGTTGCCTGAAATCAGGGAAACGTCAATGTGGTCATAGAAGGACCGGACAAAGCTCAAAGCTCATATTAAGACCTTGATAAGAGGAACAAAACTCAAAGGTCCCTATGGGACCTCGAAAACCAAGGTTCAAGGCACCAGGACGCACCATTTCAGAGATATTTGCACTGCAACACACTGTGCCAGGGTGAAGTGACAGGTGGGCAGGTCACACAGAAGGTCCCAGTATGGTGCAGCACGCCAACTCTCAGCTCCCCTCCATGTCTGCTCTGGGGTATGCCAGCCAGTCAAACACGCCCATTCTCAGTGCAGTTTACATCAAGCCATAAGCGACTCGGAACAGTGACCTACAGGATCATTGATTTTCAAGAAATGTTGAGCGTTATCATGTCTGTCTACAGAACCTGTGCGGGTATTTTATGCTAGTGATGGTATAATTTCTGTTATAAACTGACCTTCCCCTCCATGCATTGCTTATGACATCTGGCAACCATTTTGGGTTTGCAAACTGTAAGAAAAACACTTTGAAGGGGCAAATAGCCAGCTAGGCCATTCCCTGACTCTGCGTGGGCAGGTAGGTGCTTCAGAGGGGTAAAATATGCTATCTTCAATAAAAGGAAATGGAACATTTGGCCAACAATTCTCAAGGTCATCTTGCAGGCTCTGATCCTGTGCTTTCCTAGCTTCCACAAAAAAATGAACTTTTTAGCAAAGCGTAAAACATAAATATATGCATGGACATAAAACTTAAGAGGAGATTGCAGGTAAGAGACACTGTTCCTTGGGTATGGTTTAAGGCCATGCTCTGGCCACAGTGAATGCAGGTCCTTCCCAGTATGCACTGACTATGGGGTCCCTGCGCATGATGCCAGTTTTGTGACATTGCCCACATATTAACAGTTACTCCAACAGCAAAGTGTTTTGGAACTGACTGTTCTCCTCGCCATTGTTTGATTTTTGTCACCGATGATCTTAAAAAGAGCCTTATTTCAGCATGTATGCATATATTCAGTGAGGAAAAAACATAGTTAAGAGCAAGTTAAAGTGATGAGATTTAACGCAACAAATCCCTTAAAATTCTGCAGATGTGAGAAGTGTTGACCATCTTAACTCTCCATCTCTCCATAGATGGTCCCTGATGATGGCAGAGTTCGAAATTGCTGGTAAATATTTAGCTCCTGCTTCTACTCTAGTAGAGCCTGGTTAGCTCAAAACGAACACTTAACAAGAGCTACGTTTTCTCTCATAAGCCCAACTGGTGCCTTACAAGCATGAATATGTAACATTACACGTGAGAGTTTTTGAATGTAAACGAAGAAGTTTTGGGATTTATTTAAATATAATGGATAATCCATAATGGGCAAAATGTTAGTGTGCATCTCCGTGCACGCAGTACCTGCTCCTGGTTCCTAAACAGCAGCTCCTACCTTTTGGGTGGCGCCTTACACCCAGGAGCTGCTTTTAGCGCCTGCTCATCGAATCTGAATTTCAAACTCTCGGATGTAATTTTGTATGTCATTGTAAATCCCTTCTTTTATATTATGTATGTATTCATGGGCTTTGCAACAAGAGGACTTGAGTGACGATGATAATCCCTTCTCTCATCTGCCGAATTTCAAGGGTTTTCTGTGTTAAATAGGATTACCTTAACTCTCTCATAACTACCATTTTGAACTGAATTTCTAGGGTTTGTTCTAGTGCAGTTTCCTCTGGACCTGCTAGCCATGTGTGTTCATTATACATCTTACACCAATAGTTTTTTCCCAAGTACACATTGCCCCCGTCAAATAGATATGATCACTGCAGGTGTCAAATATTTTTTTCTCATTAAAATTTCCCAGAAATTATTTCTGTTTACTGTGGTAGCGTAGCAGTGTGCCAATTCCTGCAATAAGAGAAAAATGGTAAACAATTTAAGTCTTTCCCGCCCTCGCAGGTAATCGCCATGTGTCTTCCTCCTGATTTCTTGGCCCCCACACTTGACTCAATTGCTATTTGTTTCTGTTACCCTCCAGCATTTCCCCATCACTCTTCTGTTCTAGGGACAGTTTCCTTTCTGATGCCATCTTGCAACGCTTTTGCAGTAATCTTGTGAAATTCCACCGGTACTCATCCCCCTGCAACCACTGCCCACCAACATCCCCCAGTAAACTGAAAATGTTCTACCTGTTACTGGCTCCCCAGCCCATCCCCAAATCCACAACTTTGCATGGTGTCCTCTTTCCTCTTCCCTCACCTCTAGTGTGATGCAATTCCTCCTCCAAATAGCATTTTGAGCACTTACAATTTTCGGCTTCCCCCAGCATTAGCGAGTGAATCGCTTGCATTGAGCAAAAGAAATGGCAGATTTTCATTTTTGTATGCAAAGCACAACAGGAGACAAGTTGTTTGGGGGCAGTAGACATCCCCTCCTCCGTTGAATGTTTTGAAAACTACTGGACAGATTTACCCCAAACCAGCAAAGGAAACAACTGTGGTGCTTTGTGCCCACATTTTCTTATTTGGTACAAATCCTTCCACTGAACTTTTTCTCTGAGAAATTAATTGTAATTGGACTTGACTGAAAAAAGCGCTAACTTTTTTATCTTTTAACAAATGTTCCCCAAAATGTCCAGTTCAGTAGGGAGCGTGAGGGGGCATGACACCAGTTATTGCAATGGAATTTTGGGAAAAGGCTATGTACACAGGCTTTACCCTATTACAGATCTATCGATTAAATTAAAGAAGTATTATAGATGTATGCTATTGAAAAGACATATTGTGGTTTGCTCTTCACAATTGCCCCATTTGACAAAATAGACGTTTGAGAAAACAGCACGTATTTACAGGTAGACAAAGGGGGCAAGGAGAACCATAGATTGAAGAAAGTGTGCATTTCCATTCCATGGTTCAGTAGGGGAAATATGCGAACGTTTGGTTTGGTTTGGGTGAAGGAACAAGTCTGCTGTATGCCTAACCTGGAACGTTTGCTAGTTGTTGCTTATTTGAAGGGTTGCTCTTCAAACCGCTGAGCCATGGGGTATGGGCTTTAAGTGCATGCTACCCTGTTCTCCTTTTCAGACTGTCTGATGAATTAAACCCAACCTGGTTGATAGACACAAAGATGGCTAACAGGAGAGGTTACTAAGTGGCGAGAGTTGCTTTTCAAATCCCTTAATACATAGTGGCTGCTTGAAGCGCTTCTTTGACATCCACTTGTAGGGAAATAATCGATTTCATCTATTAAATTACTAGTCCTAAATGTCTTGCAAATTCTTCCAATATATTAAACTTGAGTGACAGACTTCACTAATTTTAGCAAATAAAAGTAGCGGCAAGCTTCTGTCGCACACTTTCTTTTAGCTGAAGACCTTCAGTGATTAATCTTTCCTAACTTGTGTATGTAGCAGAGTGAGAGCCATCAGCCACCTTCCCTGGGTTAAACAGTCTTGGCTTATTTTGAATCCAAGGTTAAGATGTCGGCGATGCAAATTTGGTCTCGTGCTTTCCACACCACTTCTCTGATTTGAAATGATTTGTATTTCGTTTAATGCATGTAGTGGCTGTACTCTAACAAAGATTTCAGTGGGGGACGACAGGAAATGAGCTTGGAAAGCAAAGCAAGTGTGAACTCTGCAAGATGGGTTTGATGCAACTGCGATGTAGCATCGGTATACGGCTCATCTTGTGATTCTGTAAGGTAGTCCCAAAATCCTGAGTCATACAAAAACAATCCAATGAGCCAATACAAGTGCATGAGAATCAAGAAAAACAAAAGTTTATTGCACACAGCCTTAGCTAGGAATAATTCAAAAATAATTCAACATTTCATTATTAAATGGCAGCTTTTATAGGAAGTAGTGACATCCTGTTTCATAACTTTGTTTCAAGATGCATGTAAATTCACATTCACTGATTGGACAGTGGCTACTGTCCTAAATGGGATTCTATACAATACCCATCCCTATTGGCCTATCCTATACCTTGTGACCATTCAAATGACTTCCTCTTGACTTCAACCTAATAATGGTGTTATCTGGCTTCCCCATTTCGAATTGGACAATACAAATTCTAACATTATGCAACTCAGTTTCTTTCCCATTGGCTGTCCCATATTGAGTGTTCCTGGGTGGGTTTCTTTCACCATAATTGACCAATCATTTTGTGAGGTGTAGACAGTGTGTCAACATAGAAGAATACCTCCTCATTTTCCCATGGACCCAAAGGTTGGCACCGTCAGACCGTTCTCAGCCTTGTGACTGTTCAACCTAGGTTTAATATTGCGACTTCTTTGGAAACCCTTTTCAACTTTTGCTACATTTCCTTCCATTTCCTGTGATGGGAATACATTACTTCATGGGGAGTAATAATGGCACCTTGCTCTGAGACCATGTGCAAATCTGAACTGTGCATTTGTGGGTGTGAATGGTACTAGCTCTTGTGTATATATTTGGTTTGAAGCGGCATCTGAACATTTGATGCATCCACCACCCTTCCCTGATCCCATTTATTATGTCGTGCATTGATCAAGCGTCATCTTGGTTCTATGGTCATGAATACTTCTTTCTTTATATTATTAGTTGAAGTACTAATGTTGCTTGGTACCTGCAATTCCAATCCTAGCTGGATATTTTCCTGTGCTGTGTTTGAACATTACTTGCTATATGTTTCACTCGTTTGAGACTTGGAAACCTGCTGCACCCTCTGCTCCTAGACAATCCCTGTGCAGCTTTTCGCATTTTTCCTCATGAAGTCTGACCTTGTTTTTTGCAGCGTCTGAGACAAGCAGGAATGAGCTGCATGTATTTGAGCACTGTAAATGTAAATGTTTCTCTGTGGCCTACTTTTCTAACTACTGTAGGGGGCGGCATCTCAAAAATAAGTTTTATTTTAGAATGGCACAAACTCCATCTGTTTAATGCTGCCTTACCAATATGAACTTCTATATGTTCCCTACTATTTCTATGACTGTTGTCTAGTATGTTTTCTACATAGTATTTCCACTATAGGAAGTGCCATGTGTCTCCTGTTACTTCTAAGTTTACCCTATTTCTACTGGTATGTTAGTCGCCTCCTACTTTACTGTGCACAGTTTGCTCTCTGTGTTGGATGCTTTAGGTGTCTAATCTGGATTTCGCCATGGACTGTTCTCAGAAATTCGTCTTTCCTTTTGTTAGCTACACATAAGGCCTATATGTCGTGCAAAATAGCAAGGTGACTGGCCCTCAAGGAAGTTCATGTCTCATGTTTAGAGAGATTTCCTTAACTTGTACTTTCTCTCACATTTGGGGTGTTGGACTTGCACTACAACATTCCCCCTTTTCGTTCCTTCCAGAATGTACTCTTTCATGAACTCCCTGTCCCTCAATTCTTGTTCTCTTGACCAATCTTATATATCTTTGGGGACCAGTATCTTGCTGACATTTCTCAAATGTCCTCCCCTCTATGCATAATCCCACAGGCTACATCCTAGGAAGCTACAACCTCTATCTGCATCTGCTGTGAATATGCATTGCATTCAAGGTAATTTTCTGGATCTGGGGGTGGTGACCAATAGATTCATGGTGGGGCTATTGGGTGCTCAATTCATACCATCTTTAGCTTTGCTTTTATTTCTCTCTCGTTTGTTTGGGTGTCTTCATCTTTGCAAAGAGAAGTGGCATTTCCTGTTTACATTTCCTGGGGACATGCAACACACCATTATTACTTGATACAGGCACGAAATCAAAATTGGGAGCACAAGAATGATGAAAAGTAGTTTACATATATTTGTTAGGCAGTTTGGTTGAATTATTCTCCTGGCTGACAATCAGTCTGAGTCCTTTGTGATTCCTCCTGCCTCCATTCCTGTCTGCAAATTATGCAGAGCCTTACTTAATAAGCCGTTGTCTTTGTCATTTGGGGGCAAGAACGTGCAACGTGTTGCCCCGATTTTCTTACAGATCCCTCCCTCCATGGCTGTGAGGAGGTCCAATACCGTACGATTTTGTAGTCCTTATTCGCAACACTCTTACCTCTTCCTGCACAGCATTGAAGCCATGCACTGGCATTCGCCAGCTGGACCACGTTCCATCTGACAATTTGGAGGCACTTAGCATTTGGGGCTGTTTGCACTTTATGGGCTGGGCACAATGTAAAAAATACGTTTTTTGAGAACAGTCTGTACTGCATTTGTACCTTGTCCAGGGCATCGACTGCTTCTGTGTTAAAATAGTAATGTCTGTGGGCTTTTCTTCTCTTCCATTACTAGGGGCACTTGAGGGTACTGTGGTTGTCCATTTGATATTGAAAGGTGTTTCTCCGGGATCAGGAGTACCGGCTCATGATGTGTCACGAGGGAGTCAGGGAATGACTACACCAATCTCAACCGTACAGGTTTGAGGAATAAATCTACCTTCAATGCACCTCCCCACAGCTTCTCAGCTGAATCCCTTGTCTTTGAGAAACAAGTGTTGTTAGAACTGTATAGGTTGGACCAACAGGGCATCCCTAACAATTCCAATTTCAGTACCACACAAAGTACAGTGATATCTAAGCTAGCTAAAGATCATGATATTATTGTAAGACAGGCCGACAAGGGGGGAGCTATAGTGCTCCTTAATCACTCTGACTATGTGAAAGAATGTCTGAGACTCTTGAGCGATGAAAGAAGTTATTGTTGCATTCCTAATGATCCTTCTAAGGACCTTGTGGAAATGATAAAATCCAAGGTGTTGAGGGCTCTTGAAATGGAAATGATTAGTAAACAAGAACATGATTATCTAATCCGTGACCAAGGCAGAGTACCAGTGTTTTATATTTTGCCAAAAATTCACAAGTCTTGTTAACACCCCCGGAAGACCGATAGTGTCGGGAGTTGGCTCCATTCTTGAACCACTATCCAAATTTGTGGATTTTTACTTAAGACCATTTGTCCTGAAGATGGACAGCTATTTAAGGGACACTACAGATGTGATCAACAAAATAGAGAACCTGCCGTTTATTAGGGGCGAAACTCTATTGATTAGTCTGGACATTCAATCCCTGTACACCGTGATCCCGCAGAGAGCTACTCTAGCGGTCATTGAAGAAATTCTGATCAGCAGAGAAGATGGACGCCCAGTCAGCAACAGTTTTATATTGTGGTGCGCAGAGTTTGCACTTATAAAAAATTTCTTCAGTTCCAGGGCAGGTTCTATAAACAGACAGAAGGCACGGCTATGGGTGCCGCTATGGCACCAAATTTAGCGAACCTGTACGTCGAATATTTTGAAAAATGTTTTGTGTATGCTGATGGTAATCCATTTAAATCCAATTTACTAAAGTGGTATCGCTATATAGACAACATTTTTGTGTTGTGGCAAGGGACCAAGGATGAGGCTGGTTGTTTTGTGGATTGGCTAAATTTATGTAATCCTTTTTTGAAATTTACACAAGAAATTAATGAAGACGAAATACATTTCCTGGATATTACCATCTTCCACCATAGTGGAGTTCTGAAAGTAAACCTTACAGTAAAGGGACTGATAAAAATGCACTTTTGCATTCGAGTAGTCATCATGCCAACCACATTAAAGCTAATCTCCCGTTTGGTCAATTCCTGAGACTCAAAAGGAATAGCAGCAGGAAAGAGGATTTTAGTGACAGTGCTTCCAAGCTCTCTAATAAACTCTTGAACAAAGGCTATTCAGCCAAGCTAGTCAAACAATCATCTAAGAGAGCGTTTAATAACAATCGTGATGCATTGTTGGAAAGGAAAGAAAGAAAGAAAAGATATAAAAAAGCCAGCTTTGTGTTTGTGAATAATTTTTCAAACTTGTCGTACAAGATAAAGTTAAGAAAGCATGGAACAAAGTCTATAGAGATGGAGCTACTCCTCCTCCGCTCATAGCCTTCAGGAAAAGTCAAAATATAAGGAACATGCTTATTAGGAATGATATAACTGTTAAACAGATGCCGGTTCCCAGACAAGCTACTCTGTGGGGGCTTCCATCAGTGAAAGGGCATTTCCCCTGCGGCAAGTGTTTGATGTGTAAATATACAGTAGAGACTAAACAAATCCAGTTGAATCCATCACGAGCTTGGGTTCTTAATGAAATGGCAAACTGCAACTCTGAAAATGTCTTTTACCTTATCACATGTCCCTGTGAGCTACAATACATTGGTAAAACAAATAGAAAATGTAAGACACGAATGACAGAACATCGAAGTTGCATTAAGAATAAAGTCATTGCAGCTCCCATGGTGAAACACTTTTTAGAAAAGAAACACACACATGAAGACTTTAGGTGGGTCATCCTCAAAAAAAAGCTATGGCTCTAACAAACAAGAGATAGATAGGAGACTCTCCACCTTTGAACAAAAATGATTTTTAACTGCCAGAGCCACATTAGAGGGCTTAATGAGGAGGAGTGGCATCATGTGCACCTATGAGATGTTTATTTTCTATGTGTCCTCCTCTTCAGTCATACATTTCGTGTCAAAGTATAAATGTCTATGCTGCATTGATTTTTTTCAGATACTGTATATTTTACATGTGCATTTGTGAGTAATGAGGAAGATTTATATTTTTGTGCAAGTAACAGCTATTCATGAATGCATAAAAAAAAATCTTTTCACCACCATGGGATCGCGTCCTTTCCCTACCTTGCTCATCTTTCTTGTTCCTACATGTCTCACGAACTATTACAATTTGATGCTATTGGGGACTCCCGTTTTAATTTTAAGTATAGGTAGGTTTCTGTTGTGCAGTATGCAGATACTTGGAGTCCTTTGTTAGTGTTTGGGCCGGCCACCCTGTATATTGTTATATAGCGGTAGTCCGTTTTTTGTGTCTAGGTCAAGACACGAGCGTGCATGGAAAGACTGTGCCGTTTCTCAGTGTTAAATAGCGGTAGTCCGTTTTTGGTGTCTAGGTTGAGACGCGAGCGTGCGTGTAAATACGGCGCCGCTTTTAGTTGGATCCGCGGTGATCAGAGATAGAAGAGTTGGGTTCTGCTTAACGCTAAAGGTAGGGGGCATGTCTGTGGAGCACTTTAGGAGAACTGCTGTGACGGGCTTTCATATCCAGTGACCGGTCCTGTGTATATTTTCCTTTTTAGCATTGAGTCAATGCCACGAGCACCCCCTGGTAAACATGAGTTATACTGTGATACTCTGAGGATGATTTCGTAGTGGAGAGTAGAGGTAATATATATCTTTATTGTTAGAACCTATGAGAAGGTGATGGCACACAAATTGGGGTACATCACGTTGGTGGTAACACGTGGTTGATACTGACAGTTGCTTGTCCTCACATAAACATAAGGTGCTAAAGTTGGGACACGTGGTGATGTAAGTTCCTGTCGTTTAGGATATAACGATTGTACCTGTGAGGTGCTTTGTTAGTCATTACATGTTGTGTTTAATTTGATGTACATATTTTGGAACCAGGAGGGTGATTTGGAGTACCCAGCTACTAAAATAAACTTGACTTGAGAAGTTTTATGCTTAGCCTACTTACTACAACACGTAGAGGTATAGTAGTTTTGTTTTTTATGGGGCAGGTCTACTTGAGACCTGTTCATGTGTCCTTTGGACATCAATATGATGGTGTCTAGGGGTATTTGGGTTACGATAATCATATGGCTCACTGTCTGATATATTGGTGTTGCTTGTTATCCTCCTTAGATGACCCCATTTTTGGATTGTTTTACCCTGTACTCCGGATTGGATGGCGGTGAAAACTGATGTAAAAGTTCTCTTCCCCTGATGAAAGTTCTAGCATTTGGAAGCAACAAAGAACTGAAACATGTCGGGATATGTTGTTAATCAACACTTAGTTTAATGTATAGTGGATGTTAATCGTCATGAGTCTGTGAATTTTTTTATGTTGTAGTATTGTGGTAAATTTTATCCCATTTGATTGGTGTTATACCCACCATGTGGGTCATAATCTTGAGTTATACAGTGTGTTTTAAAACAAGTTGTTTCAACAATGTTTTATTGAATTTGAATATGAAAATTAAAATGATTTCATCTACAAATTTGCGTTACACACCAAGTCCATTTTGTCAGGACTAATGGGCATGGGTCATTACTAACCATCTTCGCTTAGACAGATGAGCAATCTAATAGACTAAAGGTTGTGCACCTTTTCTCCTTTTGTGTACAAACATTTATGGTTAGCCTCGGACCGTGGAGTTAGGTTTCCAGCGGGGCATGAGTGACCTTATGTATAATGAATGAACGAGGGAGCATATGCCATTCCAGGATGACAGTAAATGAAAATGAGGCTTACTCTCACACTGCCACAAGATATCCATCAATGTGGCTGATCCATCATGTAACGCAGGCATGGTAAAAGTTCTGTTGCCGTTGACATTTTGACCCGCATTTACGCTTCCTTTGCAGCTGAAAACAAAATGAAGATTGAGTGAATTTCTCAGCCTTGACAGGTTGATCATGTTGGTGGAGGCTTGTCCATTTACTTTATTGGGTTTTTTATAATGTGCCAATACACAATGTGTTTCAAGGTGCAACAAGACTGGGGGGGGGGTACGGAACAGGGATGACTTGTTTCATGAGGTCCAGGTGGACAGAGCCCAGGGAGTGCAGAGACAGAAGGTCCACATGCTAAGTGCAAGGAACGGCTAAGGGGGTGCAAGCCCAGCCAGGATAGTGCAGGGGAAGGGTGCCAAGATGGGCAAGTGCAGGTTGGGGGAGGGGAGGGGTCCAGAGGAGACCAAGTGGAGGGTGTAGACTAGTAAGAGGGATGGGGGGGGCTGGTGCCCTGTAAAGAATCCAAAGGAACCAGGCAGCCGGTCACAAAGCAGAGGGGGGAAATTACCAGCTGCAGGGGAGAAGGAGGAAGGAAAAAGGAGGGTCTTCAGAAGCTCCCGGAACTTAAGGAGATCTGGCTCAAGTCTAAGAGGGGCAGGGAGGCCATTCCAGAGGGAAGCATCTGCGGAGGAAAGCGATCTACCCCCCACTCTCTGCTTGGAGAAGCATCTGATCTGCTGAGAGTTGGAGCTAGAAGACTGAAGGGCTCTAGCATGGCAGTATTTAGGGAGAGAGAGTTGTATGTAGCGGGGCCCCAGAAAGCCTTGTGGATGATGCAGAGGCTTTTGAACTTGATCCTCACAGCAACCTGGAGGCAGTGGAGCGACTTTAGGTTTGGAGCGATGCAGTCCCTGGACTTGAGGCTAAGGATAAGTCTTGCAGTCCTATTCTGGATTAGTTGAAGGGGGCGAAGGGAGGAGTTGGATAGGTTGAGGAAGAGGCTGTTCCAGTAGTCCAGCCTGGAGAGGACCAGAGCTCTGGAAACATTGAGTTTCTCGGGGAATGCAAAGAAAGTGAGAATAACTGAGGAGGTGCAGCGTCTCTCTTGGAAATGTCTGTGATGTGAGGAGAGAATGAGAGAGAGGAGTTTAAGATGACACCAAGGTATTTTGCCTCGCAGGAGGGTGAGGGGGAGTGAGAGGGGGCCCATGGTGTGTGGCCAGAGTTTAGGAGGGAGCTGGAGTCCCAATGAGAAGGATCTTGGTCTTACTGACATTAAGACAGAGATGGTTAGTAGAGCACAATGCCTGAATAGCAGACAATCAGGAATCAGAAAGGAAGAAGAGGAGGAAAAGGAGGGAAGCTTGAAGGAGAGTTGCGTGTCGTCTGCATAACACTGGAATTAGGAGAGAAGGCAGAGATCAAGTGGCCTGGGGGGCAAGGTAGATGTTGAAAAGCCATGGTGAGAGGATGGTGCCTTGAGAGACACCACAGGTGGAGAGTGAGATGGAAGAGAAAATGGCCCAGTTGTACCTGGGAAGGTCAGTCGGAGAGGAAGGAGGTCAGCCCGTCCAGAGCCAGGCCAGTGATGCTAAGGGTATACGGCACTCCGATGTACCTTATGAATGTCGGCCCAAATTCCATTTGGACCAGGATCGAGAACATATAGTTCCATGAGACAGAGTCCAACACTTTTTCAGCGTCTAGAGTGACTGCAGCAGCTTTGGCATTGGGGTCTAATTGTGATGTAATGGCGCAAAATCTCTGCAGGTTCAGCGCAGTTGATCGAGTTGGGATAAATCCCGACTGGTCCGTGTGTATTCGTTTATTCATGTATGGGATCAGGCAGTTTGCTATCACTTTGGCGTATATTTTTGTGTCCGTTTTAATTAGAGATAGGGGGCGATAGGATGAGGGGTCTTGTGTGGTTTAAGCAGGACAGTTATTACTGCCTCTCTTTGTGTGTGGTAATATCCTTCTCTCAAGCGCCTCCTCCCATACTTCCAGTAGTCTAGGGACCATCAGGGACTTGAATTCTTTATAAATATCGATTGGGATACCGTCCGATCACGGTGCCTTGCCTGCCTGTAGATCTGCTATGGCTTGCTCAATTTCATCAGAAGTCAATGGGAGGTCCAACACAGCCCTCTCTTCTTCTCCTAACCTGGGCAACGGGATGGAGTCTGTATTCTTTAAGTTCTTCCTGGCCCACCGTATCAGCATTCATGTATAGTGTGGAATAGAACTGTTTGAATACTTCATTGATTGCTTCTGGGGATATCTGTACCGATCCTGGGGAGTCGCAAATGCTGGTAATTTGTCTTGCTCCCTGCTCAGTTTTGATAAGGGTCGCCATTAATTTGCTGGCCTTGTTTCCCTCTCCATATCTCCTTGCCCGAATAGGTTGTGCTATGTGATGCAATTCTCTATGGGCCAGGCATTTGTATTTGTCCATTTGAGCCTGTATTTTCATCAGGTGTTCTCTCCCTTCATTACTGGGTTGTTGGATCTCGAGGTCTCGTAGTTCTCGTTCACTCTGGGAAAGTTCCTTCCTTACGTCTCTTAATATGCCATAGGATGTCACCATCAGTTGGCCTCTCAGCCAAACTTTGAACAATTCCCATACCGACTTCAGGGTCTGCACTGACCCTTCATTTTGAGTGAAGAAATCTTCTATTTCGGTTTGGAGGGGTTCTATTACTGATTCGTCTTTCAGCAGGTCTCGGAGCATGTGCCAGTTCCGGGTTATGCGTGTCAAACTCCTCGGCATCAGCTGCAGGAGGACCGGGGAGTGGTCTGACAGTGTACGCGGGGGGATAGCACACTGCTCTACTTCAGCGATCAGCTGAGGGGAAGCACAGCCAGTAATCGATCCTTGAGCTGCACCCATGTGCCCCGGAGTAGAATGTGTATTCCCTAAGTTGAGGATGTAATTCACGCCATGTATCCACCAGGGGTAGTGTGGTCATTGCTTGCCTCAATGTCATCGCCGCTTTGGTGTGTTGTCTGCAGTTCGCTGTTGAGCGGTCTAGGCCCAGGTCCAGTATTAAATTGAGGTCTCCTCCCCAGATCACCGACGCAGAGCCCACGGGTCACATTTGTTCTATGATTCGCAGGAAGAACCCTGGGTTGTCCAGATTCGGGCCATATGTATTTACCAGGATAATGTCTTTGTTATGCAGTTTCCCCATATGATCACATACCGACCCTCATCGTCTGCTATGGATTTGAGCATTTGGAAGTTTAGATGTTTGTGCACCAGTATGAGTACACCTCTTGCCATCGAGGAGTAGTTTGTGGCCACTTTCACGGGTCCCCAGTTTCTTGCAAATGTGTCAGTGATTATTTTTTTATTTGTTTGTGGTGTGCGTTTCTTGCAGGAAGAGGATGTCCACCTTGTGTCGATTCGTGTATGCCATGATTTTCCTTGCCTTTATCGGGTTTGCCAGACCCCTTATGTTCCAGGTGAGTAACTTAACTCCTTGTTCCTTTATTGCCATTGCATTCAGTGTTGTAGGCTTTCCATAGTTTGTGTTTCATGGATTGTGGTGTCTTGTTCCTTGTGTTTCTCCCGTCAGTTTTTGTTGTTTTCATATCTTCTTTGGTAAACTTTCTTTCCCATGTCAGTGTATTCCATCCTGCTTCTTGAATTGTGAAGCGGATTGTCCCTTCCAGCTTGTGGGCAACAGGCCCTGTAACTCCCACTCCCCCTCCCTCACTACCGCCCCCCCCCCAACTGGACAGTGTATATCCCATTTTAAACTTCAACGCTTGCGAAAACTGTCTGGCGGCTCTGTTCAGGTAGTCTGACCTTCTCCCTCGCCCGACCAGACTGGTCCGATGGCCGCTGCTCTGTTGTTGTATGAATCCAAATGGCTTGTCTTCAAGTGTTCGAATCGGGTTGTGAGTTTTTGTCTTTCTGTGATTGTGGGATATTATGTTTGATATACCCCATGGCCTCCTCTGGGGATTCGAAGAGCTGTGCCCTTCCCTCTGTGCTGGAGGCGTAGCTTGGAGGGGAATAGCATTGCGTATGGGATGGATCGTGCCCTGGGTGCTTTCTTGACCTGGTCGAAGGTGCGGCGTGCGGCCTGCACACCGTTGGAAAAGTCAGGGTATATGTGTATCCTGTTGGAGTTGAATAGTAAAGTGACCATTTCCCTAGAGAGGCGGAGGATCATGTCCCTGTCCCGGTAATTAAGAAGGCGGGCGATGACTGTGTGCGGTGGTGCCCCCGCTTTAGGAGGGGCCAGTAGGGTTCTGTGGGCTCTTTCGACTAAGAATTTTTGTGAAAACTGTGCCTCTGGGAAAATGGTGTGGAGCACCTCCCCTAGGTACACTTCCATTTGGACATTGAGTTGCTTTTCCGCCAGCCCCACCACTCTTATATTGTTGCAGCGAGACCTCAATTCAATGTCGTCGCACTTCATTTGTACCTGGTGTTAGGAAAGATTTCGTAATTGTAGGTAATTTTCCTTCCATGTGGCAACCCCTAAACTTTTTGCTGTTGTTTTTCACCTTGTTCTTGACTTTGCCAGAGAAGTGCAGCCTTCTGCTGCACTCCTCTGGGCTTTCGCTCCTTTTCTTATGGGGAAACTGACATGCCCTTAAGACAGTCAGTACCGGGGAACGCTGTTTCCCGTAGTTTCTTTTATCATGTTGCGGCTTTAGTGCAACATGACACAAGAGGGCACTGTAAGCTAAGTTACAGCTCTCTTGGGTCTCTAGCCTTCTACAGGCCCTAGATACTCGTTTAGGATTGTATTTGATCGGTGCAAGTCATTCAGGGACTGGAATGGTGGCAGCGATCGTTTTGTGTATTTTGAGCTCCTTTTGGCGTTCTAAGCGCGTTTTTCGCGCTGAACCCAAAATGGTGGCCTGGCTCCCAAAATGGCCAGACCACGAGGCTCCTTTGTCCTGTCCACTGACCGTCTTGCTCCCTTCACCTTCCCCAGGTCGAGCGACCCGGGGCCTTCCTTATTTGGGCATGTACTTTCCCGTGAAACACGGATGCTTTCGCGGGCTTCTACATGTCTTTTGTGTGCCTCCAGGGTGTGGGCTGGGATGTCTGGTCCCAATACACATCCTGGGTGCCAGAGAGTCTAGGGTGGTGTGAATGCCTGGGACCACCGTGGTCCGTGATTGGTCCACGAATGGTGTGTGTGTGTTGATGAGCGGATCTCCCATTGGCTCCCCTCCGTTTTGGCGCGAAGGGAACTGTGGATAAGAGGGGGCTGGAAACACCACTACCATGTCGATCTCCTGAGTTCTCACGAACGAAGGAATACAGGAGCCAAGTATCCTGCAACCAAGAGGCTGGACCGAGGAATCGCTGGTGACCCGCTGAAGGACTCCTCCTTTGCACTGCTGTCGTCCTGTGAAACCCTTTCCTCCTTTGATCGAACCAGAAGGCCTGTACTGGTGTTTCGACCTTTGGAATAGCAGGAACAGCTATTCTCGGCGACTTCATCATCTCCTGCCAGTAAGCCTTCGTAAGCGCCTCTGGGCCATCCAGTTGACTGACCAGCTTACACGGGAGTCCTGCTCTGTAACCGCCGCCAGGTTGTGTTGTATTTCGAGTCCTGGTCACTCTCACACGCTTCGTACACTTGGCGTTCCCAAGTCTGAAGTGAGTAGTGTACATTTGGCTCAGATACACACGGCCGCTCCGTTGCCCTGCGGTGGTGACAAAACTGTGCAGGTTTCTTCGATTGGGACGTCTTTTTTCTCTACACGACGACGAGGCATTCCCGGCTCTTCTGTACCTGCCAGCTGCTGAAACTAATGTGGAGAAGCCTGGGTCTGCTTGCATCGGGGACCGGTGAGTAGTATAGCTAGGCTCTGGTCGCCCTCCTGCAGTAGCCCATTGCTTTTCCCCGCTGTGTAAAAACAGCACCCTTTTGTCCGTACTCGCGCTCTGCTTCTGCTCACTGTGGAGGCTGTGCTTGAGTCGCGGAACCTGTTCTTCTTCTGTTGTGCACTAACCCGAACTGCCTGACTTCCTCCGAAGAGCTTCTCCTTTTGCCCGTTGGCACCAGCTTGTGCAGGTACTTTGAGCTCAAGGCTCCACTCTTCGCAGGGCTCGGACTTCCATCTAGTTAGGTGCCTCTGAAGGCGAACTGAGTCTAAAGCATTATCGCACTGCCTGTTTTCCTTCCCTTGCAGGTGGACTACACATTTCGTGCCTCTAATGCTTGAGACTGTCGTATTTGTATATATATTGTGTTGATATGGTATGTGTTGCCTTAATATTGTGATATTGTGATTTTCTCGCTACGGTCATTATTTTAAAGGCCTTAAAATAAATGTGTATATATTTTTGATATAACAACTGTTTGGAGTAGTTTGTAAGTGATCTTGCTTTGTGTGCTCATTGCGGGCTTTCAGTCATCCTCACCCCTCTTGAGACCTAGTCTTGACCGCCGCGATCGCTACCTTGATTGGTCTGGCTCGTCCAGAGGTTACCCTGTTCCAAGTAATTAGGTTGGCCTTCTGAACTTCTGCGCCACCAGGACAGAGTTCAGAAATCCGTCTTAACAAATTGGTGTACAGCGGTGGGATACGACTGAAGGTATCCAGTGTTGCGCACAAACTAAGGCATTTCAGGTTATTCCAACCAGGACACGTAGTGAATTGTTGTAGTATAACTTTAAAAAGGCCATAGTCCTATCTAACAGTATGGAAACAAATACCTTGTTAACTTTTAATGCTTCCAAATCAGAAACATTGAAGAAGATGTGTGCGGAGAGAGGTGTTTCCTCTCAAGGCACGAAATTGGAAATGATCCAAAGAATCGTGGCGTGGCAAGAAGCGCAGCTTGACGCTACAACTTCTGAGGACAGTGCGGAAGGTGGTGGGGCTGCTCTCACTGGTAGAACCGACGGTTCTGCCGCCGCACTGATCCATCGCGACCACGAGGACAGGGAGGACGAGATGTCTAATGTTTCCTCTGCCAGTGCTGATGGGGAGGCTGTGCTTGAATTCAAGAAGCAAGAGCTGCGGTTTAGGCAGCAGGAGCTTGAATTCAGCATAGCCAAACTAAAAATCGAACAGGCAGAAAAACAAAAAGACAGGGATCACCAGTTGGAACTGGCCAAGCTTCAGTTTGCAAATGGGTCCAAGGGTCCTGGACATGGGTCTGGGGCTTCCTCTCATCCACGGTTTCCGAAAGATCTGCTCAGTGTGTATGAAGAA
Source organism: Ambystoma mexicanum (assembly GCF_040938575.1). Taxonomy (NCBI): domain Eukaryota; kingdom Metazoa; phylum Chordata; class Amphibia; order Caudata; family Ambystomatidae; genus Ambystoma; species Ambystoma mexicanum. Next base: position 881,911,165 of record NC_090933.1, read on the forward strand.
AGGAATGACATTATGGACTGGCTGAATGCGTTTGAGTATGCATGCGAAGTTCAACAAGTAGTAAGATTGCCTGGTTACTCAGCAGACTGCCCCATTCTGGCTGTAGTGCCATTATGGAAATGTCGAAGGCTGAGCGAGCTGATTTCGCAATATTAAAGCAAACTCTCATTTTAAAGTTTGGGAAGACTCCGGCCCAATATTTGAAACGTTTCAGAGAGTATAAGAAAAAGGAAGGTGGTACTTGGGTATCTTATGTCACTGAATCCTTGAAAAACTTAACTGGCTGGGTCGAAGGTTATAAGGTTTCTACCTTCGAAGGCATGATAAATCTTGTCATGCTGGAACACATTTTTGCTTCTTCTTCCCCGGAGATTAAGCAGCATTTGGCCGATTCGAAGGAGATAGATCCTACGAAGCTGGCCATTGCAGCAGACTTATGGGTGTCGCATCGATTGTCCCATAAGGACAAAACTCATCCTGGTAAGCAGGAGGAAGGGAAAAAGTCCAAAGATATGGAGGGTGGAAAATCTGCTAAATCTTCTTCCCATAAGGGCCACAAAAAGAAAAAATAAGGGTAGGACACAAGAGAACTCACAGGGTAGTGGAGGTCAGCCTCCGAAACAAAACTCGGGTTACAATAAGCCTCCCTATGTAAACAGACCCAATGGATCTTGTTTTGCTTGTGGAGCAACTGACCACGTGAAGGGGGATCCCCGTTGTAAGGTTAGACCTTTGGGGGTCCACTCCGCTAATCTGGCCTTCTCCTCCTACGAGGAAGAAGAGATTACAGGAGCATCCTTCTCCTCAGACTCATTTCCCAGCGGGATAGAGGCTGAGGTCATTTTAGTGTCCCTGGGTTCCTGGGAGCCTAAAGTCGCAGAGGCTTATGCTAGGATTCCGGATAATACCAAGCACTACTTTAAAGACAGTGTGCTGATCAATGGAGTAGATACTCCAGCTCTTAGGGATAGTGGGTGCAGCCGCACTGTAGTGGATTCTACCTTGGTAGACTCAGAGGAAGTTGCCAGAGCTACTCTGATGCCCACTAAGTTGGCTGACGGCCCCCTCCGTATGTTTCCCGTAATACCTGTAAATCTTACTTTAAATGGTACAGCATTCAGGATTCCAGTGAGCATTCAGAGAAACGTCCCGAGAAAGGTCTTGTTAGGTAATGATCTCAGAGCTTTAGGGCTCGTAGGAGACACTGCCGAAAGACCCTACACACGGTCTCAAGCACGGGCAGCATTGGCCAAGACCAATACGCCGCCCCAGCCGAAGGGGAAACCCAAGGCGAAAGGAGTCGACAAGTCACGACGAGGGAAAGAGAATATTCCCCCGAGCTCGCCTACCACTGCGGTGGAGGAAGTTGGTCAATCGCCCGGGCCTGACGAGGAGGTGGCGATGCCTGATGTATTTGACCCCAACGATCATCCTGAACTAAAAGACTTGTTAGTTGAAGGAGGTCCTAATAGGGACGAATTCAGTAAAGGCCAACGTGAGTGCCCATCTCTGGAAGGCCTAAGGAGACAGGCCTGCGCCCAGCTTGAGGGTGAACCTCCTGGGAGGCATAGGATTTATTGGGAAGGTGGACTCCTGTATAGTGAGCCCACAGAGTCTACAGAAGGAGACCATAGGAGGTTGGTGGTTCCCCTTGCTGTTAGGCCCTTCCTCCTGCAGTTGGCGCATGAAGTTCCCCTTGCTGGTCACCTTGGTATGAAGAGGACCAAGCAAAGGTTATCCATGCACTTCTACTGGCCCAAGATAGGGGTGCAAGTAGAAAGTCACTGCAGGAGTTGTACCTCCTGCCAGTTGTCTGGTAAGGTTGGCGCGACAATCCAAGCTCCGTTGGTACCGCTCCCAGTTGTGGGGGTACCATTTGAAAGGGTAGGGATCGACATCGTTGGTCCCTTGACCCGCAAACATCCTCAGGCAATAGGTTTATCCTGGTGCTGGTCGACCATGCAACCAGGTATCCTGAGGCCATCCCATTGAAAATTGTAACTGCCAAGTCAGTTGCAAAAGCTTTACTCGGCATATTTACTAGGGTTGGCTTCCCTAAAGAAGTTGTGTCGGATCGTGGCAGCAACTTTATGTCGAAGTATATGCAGGCTATGTGGAAAGAATGTGGGGTCACCTACAAGTTCTCTTCTGCATACCACCCCCAGACCAATGGTCTGGTGGAACGTTTCAACAGAACGTTAAAGAGCATGATTGGGGCTCTGGAGGAACCTCAGAGAAGAAAATGGGATCTTCTTTTACCATGCTTACTGTTTGCCTACCGAGAAGTACCACAGCAGGGTGTTGGCTTCAGCCCCTTCGAACTTTTGTTCGGTCATCCCGTACGGGGACCCTTAGCCATCGTCAAAGAGGGATGGGAGATGCCCACTCCCCCTGTTACTACCAACGTAGTTGATTATGTGCTAGGGCTCAGAAAACGGATGGTACTTCTGATGTGCTTGGCTAGTGATAAATTGAAGGCAGGACAAGCGCTGGTGAAACATTGGTACGACCAGAAAGCTTCCCTCATCAACTTTACACCTGGTCAGAAAGTCCTAATCATGAATCCCATAAGGCCTCGAGCTTTACAGGACAAATGGTCAGGCCCTTACACAGTGGTGGAGCCCCTGGGTGAGGTTAACTATTTAGTGGACCTTGGAAGGCCTGGACAGGCTCCAAAAGTGTTTCACGTGAATAGGCTGAAGGCTTTCGTCCCAAGAGTCGAAATCGCAGCACTGCTACTGGCTTCAGATGTTGAGGAAGAGGAGTCTGAACCTCTCCCCGACCTGTTCCAGAGCGGTCCTTCAGATAGCTCCTTTGAGGGTGTCCGAGTGGCCCCTCACCTGACTTCTGATCAGCAGGCTGAGGTGAAAAGTTTGCTTAGGCAGTTTTCCCCCCTGTTTTCACAGTCGCCTGGTTTGACATCTTGGTGCAAACATAACATTGACACAGGAGACAGTGTACCTACCAAAAGTAGGGGATACAGGATGTCAGACAAAGTACGGTTTTATATTAAGACAGAGGTCAATTGCGGTGATTGAACCCTCTAGTAGTCCTTGGTCCAGGCCAGTGGTGTTGGTTCCAAAGGCAGGTACTTCTGAATTGAGGTTCTGCGTGGATTACAGGGCTCTGAATGCTGTCACCAAGACAGATGCACACCCCTTGCCTCGAACAGATGAGCTGGTGGATACTTTGGGTGCCTCCAAGTACCTCAGCACGTTTGACCTCACTGCTGGCTATTGGCAAATAGCTTTAGCAGAACATGCCAAGGAGAAGACAGCATTTTCTACTCCAGACGGCCTTTACCAATTCCGGGTAATGCCGTTAGGGTTGAAGAATGCACCTGCCACTTTCCAGAGGCTTGTGAATCATGTGTTTGATTGGGTTGGACGAATTCTGTCTTGCATATCTGGACGATATAGCAGTTTTCAGTGCCACCTGGGAAGACCATGTGAAACACCTCGGGATTGTGCTCCAGGCTCTTCAGAAAGCCCACTTGACCATAAAGGCTAGTAAATGCCAGATTGGACAAGGCTCAGTGGTTTACCTTGGACATGAAGTAGGTGGAGGGAGGATACAGCCTCTACCCAGTAAAGTACCAGCAGTACAAGACTGGCCTACCCCCACTACGCAAACCCAAGTGAGAGCCTTCTTAGGACTCACGGGGTATTACCACAATTTTGTGGCAGACTATGGCACCATAGCTGCTCCTCTGACTGCCCTCACAACTCTGAAGAAACCCAAGAAGGTAACTTGGACCGACGAGTGTGAGAAGGCCTTCAATGGCTTAAAAGACTCCTTGTGCCAGGCCCCTGTCCTCAGGGCCCCTGATTATCAAGGACCTTTTATCGTGCAGACGGACGCCTCTGACACTGGGATAGGAGCTGTACTATCGCAAGTAGATGAGAAGGGTAAGGAACACCCTATCGGTTTTATTAGTCTCCAGCTTAAGGACAGAGAGCTCAGGTGGTCCACGGTAGAGAAAGAATGTTTCTCTGTTGTGTGGGCCCTAAGGAAGCTGAGGCCCTACCTCTATGGGACCCACTTCACTGTGCAAACTGACCATAAGCCGTTAAAGTGGCTAATGAACATGAAGGGGGAGAATCCAAAGTTGCTTAGGTGGTCCATAAGTCTACAAGGCTTCGACTTCACTATTGAGCATAGGCCAGGTGCCCAACGTAGCAATGCTGATGGGTTGTCCAGAATGTTTAACCGACCTGAACAAGAGACTCATCCAGGGGTGGATTAGTTCCCCCTGTCCATAGTCTGGGAGGGGCGAGTGTTAGGAAAGATTTCGTAATTGTAGGTAATTTTCCTTCCATGTGGCAACCCCTAAACTTTTTGCTGTTGTTTTTCACCTTGTTCTTGACTTTGTCCGAGAAGTGCAGCCTTCTGCTGCACTCCTCTGGGCTTTCACTCCTTTTCTTATGGGGAAACTGACATGCCCTTAAGACAGTCGGTACCGGGGAACGCTGTTTCCCGTAGTTTCTTTTATCATGTTGCGGCTTTAGTGCAACATGACACAAGAGGGCACTGTAAGCTAAGTTACAGCTCTCTTGGGTCTCTAGCCTTCTACAGGCCCTAGATACTCGTTTAGGATTGTATTTGATCGGTGCAAGTCATTCAGGGACTGGAATGGTGGCAGCGATCGTTTTGTGTATTTTGAGCTCCTTTTGGCGTTCTAAGCGCGTTTTTCGCGCTGAACCCAAAATGGTGGCCTGGCTCCCAAAATGGCCAGACCACGAGGCTCCTTTGTCCTGTCCACTGACCGTCTTGCTCCCTTCACCTTCCCCAGGTCGAGCGACCCGGGGCCTTCCTTATTTGGACATGTACTTTCCCGCGAAACACAGATGCTTTCGCGGGCTTCTACATGTCTTTTGTGTGCCTCCAGGGTGTGGGCTGGGATGTCTGGTCCCAATACACATCCTGGGTGCCAGAGAGTCTAGGGTGGTGTGAATGCCTGGGACCACCGTAGTCCGTGATTGGTCCACGAATGGTGTGTGTGTTGATGAGCGGATCTCCCATTGGCTCCCCTCCGTTTTGGCGCAAAGGGAACCGTGGATAAGAGGGGGCTGGAAACACCACTACCATGTCGATCTCCTGAGTTCTCACGAACGAAGGAATACAGGAGCCAAGTATCCTGCTACCAAGAGGCTGGACCGAGGAATCGCTGGTGACCCGTTGAAGGACTCCTCCTTTGCACTGCTGTCGTCCTGTGAAACCCTTTCCTCCTTTGATCGAACCAGAAGGCCTGTACTGGTGCTTCGACCTTTGGAATAGCAGGAACAGCTATTCTCTGCGACTTCATCATCTCCTGCCAGTAAGCCTTCGGAAGCGTCTCTGGGCCATCCAGTTGACTGACCAGCTTACACGGGAGTCCTGCTCTGTAACCGCCGCCAGGTTGTGTTGTATTTCGAGTCCTGGTCACTCTCACACGCTTCGTACACTTGGCGTTCCCAAGTCTGAAGTGAGTAGTGTACATTTGGCTCAGATACAAACGGCCGCTCCGTTGCCCTGTGGTGGTGACAAAACTGCAGGTTTCTTCGATTGGGACGTCTTTTTTTCTCTACACGACGACGAGGCATTCCCGGCTCTTCTGAACCTGCCAGCTGCTGAAACTAACGTGGAGAAGCCTGGGTCTGCTTGCATCCGTGACCGGTGAGTAGTATAGCTAGGCTCTGGTCGCCCTCCTGCAGTAGCCCATTGCTTTTCCCCGCTGTGTAAAAACAGCACCCTTTTGTCCGTACTCGCGCTCTGCTTCTGCTCACTGTGGAGGCTGCGCTTGAGTCGCAGAACCTGTTCTTCTTCTGTTGTGCACTAACCCGAACTGCCTGACTTCCTCCGAAGAGCTTCTCCTTTTGCCCGTTGGCACCAGCGTGTGCAGGTACTTTGAGCTCAAGGCTCCACTCTTCGCAGGGCTCGGACTTCCATCTAGTTAGGCTCCTCTGAAGGCGAACTGAGTCTAAAGCATTATCGCACTGCCGGTTTTCCTTCCCTTGCAGGTGGACTACACATTTCATGCCTCTAATGCTTGAGACTGTCGTATTTGTATATATATTGTGTTGATATGGTATGGGTTGGCTTAATATTGTGATATTGTGATTTTCTCGCTACGGTCATTATTTTAAAGGCCTTAAAATAAATGTGTATATATTTTTGATATAACAACTGTTTGGAGTAGTTTGTAAGTGATCTTGCTTTGTGTGCTCATTGCGGGCTTTCAGTCACCCTCACCCCTCTTGAGACCTAGTCTTGACCGCCGCGATCGCTACCTTGATTGGTCTGGCTCGTCCAGAGGTTACCCTGTTCCAAGTAATTAGGTTGGCCTTCTGAACTTCTGCGCCACCAGGACAGAGTTCAGAAATCCGTCTTAACACCTGGGCCAGGTTCTTTTTGATGGATTCAATGTCCTTGCCATGGTTCATCACGACATCTTCCACCGTGCTGATGCGACTCTCCGCCTCCGCCATACGCGTGTTCACTTGGTGTAGGTCCGCTTTAATAGATGTCATTGTGGTCCCCATGTCGTCCAGTTTGGAATTTACTGCCGCGAAGCCTGCTTGGAGGGCTGTCGTATATGGGTCTGAGTAATCTGTCAGGCACTGGGGTGTTGATTGGCTGGCTTGTGGTATCACCTCGCTCCTGCTCTCCTGAGCATTATTCGTGTATGCATCCATGGGGCCTTTGTTTGCTTTGCTGCCTCTTGGCCTATCTTAGGCAGTAGTTATGCGTCGGCCGGACCGCCGGGCTCCGGGTGGACAGTGTTGAAAAGTTCCAGGAGTTCGATGGCAGGCTTGTAGGGTTATTTTGGTGCGGGTAGTGTTCTGCACTTCAGTGCTGCCTGGTACTAGCTTTGGGGAGTGGTGGTTGGCCTCTCGTCTTGTGAGGTGTACACTGCACAGTGCCCATCACCCCAGGAGAACAAGCCAGTGAGCACAAAACGTAACCGTCCACTGAGGCCGGGTCTATGCAGCACCCCGTGGATGGGCAGGTGAGCTCTGCCCCACGGATATCTTGAATTATGGTCAAGCACAGTGGTAGTTGGGAGTTAGTTGTGGCCCCAGTTGCAAGTATTTGGTGTAGAGGGCTGCACCTCTGTCTCCGGAATGTTCCACCTACCTCGTGGCTTGAGTGTGGATGTTGGGAGGGAGGGGGGTGCGGGAAGCTCACCCTCTACCCAGAAAGCTGGCTGCTCGCCCACAGCGCGCAGTGGCCGCCGGGGAGGGGAAGCCCACTTAGCCTGCCGCCTACTGCTTGTCAGTGGTCGCCAATGCTGTATTGGATTATGGTGGATGTCAGGGGGGAGGTGGCTGCCAGGTAGTGGTCCCCAACGCTGAGGTGGAGTATGGATGATGGTAGCTGGGGGGACGGGCGCACCCCCGTCCCAGCAGGCTGACGCACCTGGTTAGCGCGTATACAGCAGCCACCTGGGGGAAGCCCTCATCTACCCCCTGATTGCCGTAGGATTCCGGTCCACGCTGACAGAGGACGGGTGGTAGCGATGAGCGGGGTGCCCCCGAACCCGCAGGCAGGCCATTCGCCCAGCTCACACGTGGCTGCCGGGCAGAAGGAGCCCGCTCCGCTCACTGTTTGTTGCAAGACTACGGTCCTCTTCTTCCGTGGGAGCCTTCGGCAGTCCCAACGTGGTTTTTCCCCGCCTGGCGCCCACCATCAGTCCTCACTGTTGGGGTCCCCCGGCGGCACCCCCGGCGCTCCGGCAAGAATCCGTTGGTATACATACCGCCTCATTGCCGACAGGTCCCAGAGGGGGCGGGGAGTGCAATGAGGCCACGTCTCGCTTCAGGGGACCCACGCGTATCTCACCACGGTATTTCTCTGTGATTATTCGTAGTTGGATGTCCTAAATTAAGTCAGCAGGTGCTCCAGGGGTACAGCTAAACAATCCGCCATTTTGTAATTGTTCTTCACCTCTGGATTCGCAGGATATTAGTTCAGATTTATTTTTAACGGCACAGCTACACTATCAGGCAGCCATTACTGTCGGCGTCCAACAGCGCCCCCACCCCCGTGATGCCAAGGGTAGCTAAGTTATAATGTGGCATGATTGACCATATAAAAGGCAGAGGAAAGGTCAAGAAGGATGGGAACGGAAGGAGCGTTGGAATCGAGATTAGAGAGGAAGTCCTCACAGGCGTTCAGGAGTGAAGCCAGACTGGTGGTCGTGGAGACTTCCAAGAGATTCAGTGTAGTGGATAAGCTTGGAGATGGCCAGCTTCTCCAAGTGTTGGCCCATGAAGTGGGTAATGGAGATGGGGCAGTATTTAGCTGGACAGGACGGGTCGGCAGCGGGCTTTTTGAGGAGAGGGTGCCCAAGGAAGTGCTTGAGGAGAGACTGGAAGGATCCAGTGGTAAAGGAATGATTGCAGAAATCAGCCAAGGCTGGAACAAGGGACACAATGTTGTCCTTGATAGTTCTGGAGGAGCAAGGGCGCACCTGTGTGGATGAGACATTCATAGGGCATACTTGTCTAGTAACCTTAGCAGGTTATATGGGAGAGAAAGAGGAGAGTAGGAGAGTAGGAGGGAAGGGTGGATGGGGGCCAGGGGACGCCTGAGAGCAGGTGAGGGAGAAGAGTGTGGTGTAGTTGAGAAGAGGACTGGATGTCCTTAGTTTTAGTAAGGAAATGAGAGGCCAGAGAAGTGCAGAGGGCCAGGGAAGGCAGAGGAGAAATTGAGACTGCAGATTTTGAAAAGTTCAGCCATGTTAGTGGCCGCAGAGATGCAGGCTTGGATATAGGTCCTCTTCTTCGAGCAGATGGCAAGACTGTATTGCTTTTGAAGCAGGCGGCAGGCCAATTTCTCAGAGGATCTGTTAAGCCTGCCATTTACGCTCAGCTGCTCTGCATTTGTGTTTCAGAGAGGCCAGGTCGAAGTCCTACCAGGAGTTGCACTTGGAGGCAGGTTTCATGCAGATCCCCATAAGATGGAAAGTTGAAGGTTAGTAAGGGTGGTCTTAGAATGAAAGTAAGTGGCAGGAGTAGGAGGGGGAGTGAGGGTGGCAGCAAAAGCAGCAACTGATACTCTCTTCATAGGTCGAATGACTGAGGAGACTGGCAGTGGGGGATGGGGGTTTAGCCAGGGGACCCACGAGATCCAGGTGATTAGACAGGGGAGCATGATCAGACCAGCAGAAGAGAGGGTTGGACATGGGGAGGTCTACAGAGATGAGAGCATCCAAAGTGTGTCCGGCTGAGTGTCGGACCTGGGGGAAGAATGGTGAGCAAAAGGAAGTCTAAGAGGTTGCAGAAAAGTCCAGAGGCCGCATCAGGGGAGTCGAGGTGGATATTGAAGTCTCAGAGGAGGAGAAGATTGGAGGTAGAGGCCAGGAGAGAAGACCAGCCCACTCTGAGGGGAAGAGGGAGACTTCGTCAGGGGGCCTGTAGATGGTAGCCAGAGTCGGAGAGAGGACAGGAGAGGCACCAAGCCTGCAGACTCATTCGAAAGGGGAGCAGGCCTGAGTGGGTATGATGGTAGCAAGGACCCACTCGGGGAAGATCAGGGCAACACTGTCCCCCCAACTGGTTAGGCCTGGGCTTGGAGAGGATCTTGTAGCCCTCAGGGAGGAGTGTCTCAAACCTTGTGACAGAGCTGGGAGTGACCCACGTCTGTGAGAGTAAGGACGTTGAGGTCTTCAAGGAGGTGGCAGATGTCAGAGGAGTGTTTGGCAGCAGAGTGAGAGTTGGGGGTAACTAAGTGGATCAGGTTGCCACTTTTGAAGGTCTTCCGAGGAGGGGTACAGGAGTGTGGTACACCCCTCTGAGGTCACATAGGGGCCAGAAGGGTGGCAGAAGGAGGAATGGCAGGTGAAGGTAGGAAGTTCATGAGAGACAGAAGACGTCTATCAAGGAGTAGGAGGTTGGGCTGAGAGCCCTGCACCATGACAGTGCCATTTAGGTAGACGGTGATGGCAATATAGGACACGAAGGATGCGAAGAATACTTCCCAATGTGTGCCACCGTTAATGGGAGAGGAAGAAAAAGGGGAGAGCACTGCGACTATTTGGGGAGTCCAAAGTTCCGAAGATGGGAATGACAAAAAGGATGTTGGTGAAAGTCTGCCTGGAAGAAGCATCGACATGGGTGTCGGCGATGGGCAGGCCTGGATTGGATATCGGTAGATCCTTCTTGAACTTTTTCCTTCCAGACTTCGACAGAGGGATAGGATAGGTGGTGGAATAGCAGTTAGAGAAAATAGGTGAGAAGGAGAGGACCATTGAGGCAGAGCGCAGAGAGAAAAAGGAGAGAGAAGGCCAGAGGGAGGACTGTAGTGTACAACACCAAACTACACCACATAGCAAAGCAACAATTTAAATCTGGTGTCCAGGAAAGGGAAAAGGCCTAGGTTGCATCAAACAGCAGAAAACAAGACACCTTGGTCTTGAGGGAAAGTCCTAGAATAGAGGGTTAGAGGGGAGAAGCCTAATTTATTTTTCCTTTTTATTTGTTTTAGTTTTAACAAACTTTTACAAAATTTAAATAAAAAAAGATTCATAGTTAAAACTTGTGCAAATGCATAGTTTACATTTTACAGAATACAATTTCTTAAGTCTGACAGAATAAATAGGATTACAACAACATCTTGGAAAACCATTTTTTTTTACATACAGTCTGTTTTAATATCACTATTTCACATACATGTTCTATGAATGCTAAAACTCTTATTCTCTCGGACATGGATTCTCCATGTAGCATTTTTGTCCATAGAAGATCTCTCAAAAGCCATGCATTATGTACAAATTCTTTAAAATACATTTCTCTTTTTTCTAGTAAACCTGGGCATTCTGACATAAGATGACATAGGGTTTCCAGTTCATCCTCATCTTTACAAAATCTGCATGAGCCTACGACCCCGTCTTGTCTTGCCCTTATACTTTTAATTTGATTAGTTGACAGCACATTCATACGAAATCTCATGTAGCCAATTTTCATTTTTTTACTAGGAAATTTCAATAAGTAGTGTTCCATTTCAGTGACTCGTTTTCCCGCTGTTAATACTTGTGTATATAGTTTTGAATAACAAATTGTCAAACAGGTTTTTTCCCCAATCATTCAGCTTAAGTCTTTCTTTTACCATATTGGGATTTATTCTCAGGATGTCCATTGTCATGCCTATTTCTTCAAGTAAAGCTTCACATTCCAACCTTAGACTTGCTATGTATCCATCAGTATCGTTCACTCTAAGCTGAAAATATAATGTATTTTTTTTAGAGAATTCACATTTGCTCATGAGGCAAACTTTCTTCCACTGGATCAGACTGACAAGAGATTGTATGCCCAGTTCGTATCTTATTACCTCAATTGGGATGCATTTCGGGAGGAAGAACAGTGTTGATTTCCGAATTCTGCTTTCTACCGCTCTATATTCAATCTCCATTGTTTTAGGCCAAAATTCAGTTCCGTACATAATTGTTGGCAGTACCTTGCTTTTGTAGAATTCTCTGCAAGGTTTAAGGGAAAATTTACCATATTTATTGTCAATTCTCTTCATTTGATTTAACATACAATTAGCTTTTGAATTGAGATAATTTACCAGAAAGGTCTTACTAAACTTAGCCACTACAGGGTACCCCAAGAATTGAAAGTTTTCTTTTAACTATCAGTTTATTGTTGTCCCAGTTCCACCCAAACTTGGTCTTTTGTTGCTTTTTCCCCCCTTTTGTGAGTTTGATAACAACTGATTTGCCTGGGTTGATCTTTAGTTCCATTCCCAGCATATATGTGCCAAATGTTATGAGTCTTTGAAGGCCAACAGGCGTATTATCTATGAGAAGAAAGTAGTCTGCATAGCTTGCCCAACAAATTTTCAGGTTGCCAATTTTAGGAGAGACCAGTGCCGAAGCGTCCAGGGCTATTCCAACTCCTGCGACGTATAGATTGTACAGAGTTGGTCCAAGGATGCATCCTTGTCTAATTCCATTGTCAATGGTACATTCTCTAGACAGAAGACCATCCGAATCTAATCTTATCTGTATTCTAGATTCATTATTCAGAAAAATAATCATGCTCATCAAGCCCTTAGATATTCCGTAGTCATCCAGCTTCTGCCAAAGCAAGTTTCGATTCACACAGTCGAAAGCCTTGCTTAAATCCATGGATGCTACATAAATTGGTGCATCCATGGACTTCCAGGCGAAGGACTGAAGGCAATTTATCAGGAGACCTCCACAATCTGTCCCCATATTTTTGCGAAATACTATTATTCTGGGATCTAAGATGTTAATTTCTTCTATCCAGTCGTTTAATCGTTCCCGTACAATGAAGGCAATTATTTTGGAATCTGCGTCCATTATACTTAGGGTTCGATAATTTACTGGTTCTTCCCTTGCACCCCTTTTGAAAATTGGAACCATATAAGAGAGCGTCCATGAGTCAGGAATAGTATGCGACTCTATTATGTCTTGAAATTGGATATATAGAATCTTAGCCCATAAGTGAGAGGAGTGTTTCAGAATGTTGTTGGTAAGTTTGTTGGGACCCAGGGCTCGAGAGGTATTAGATTTTTTTTTATCTTTGCCTCAATTATGTCAGTAGTGATATCTAGTACCCATTTCTCCATTTTTTGCGTATGCACTACTACCTTTTCAGAAGTAAACATTTGCTTTATATATTTTAGCCACGCATCTTCAGTTATGGGATTTGTCATTTTTCTCCAGTTAGCATCTTTTTGATTCATGAGATCCCAAAAGGCCCTAGTGTTTTTCCCCCTGTAAGCTTTCTAACCTCTCTTCCCCATCAACCTGGAGTATTCGGATACGTTCCAGTTTTAACCAATTGGTGTATTTCTGTTTTAACTTCCTAATTTTTTCTACACCATTCATGTCAAGGTCAGAGCTCTTGGCTATTTTCCTTATCTCCCTTCTAAGTTCATTTTTTTTTAGTTCTAATTTCAATAGAGTATTCGTGCTTATGTTTTGTGTTTTGGTTAGCCTGAGGCGTAAGGTTTGCTTCTAAAACATTTTTCAGATGTACAGGGAAACCCTTTACAGAATATCTTGCAATCTTAAGTTCTAGCTCACAAGTGTTAAATTCAGTTAACATACATTTGTTGAAATTATTGATTTTTTTTCTCAGACCACCGAACACGGTTACCTCTAGTATTCACACTTAGGTCCATTAGATTTCTGTCCTTCCTATTGGGGTAGATCGAAAGCCATTTTAATTCCAACAAGAACATTGAGTGGTCACTCGTGCTTGTTTTTCGCACTTGTGTATTTTTTACTTTAGGGAGAAGCTTGGCGGATAAAAAGATGAAGTCAATTACAGAGCTTACACCCCTAGCAGCCCAAGTGGGTTTATCATTTTCCAAGCATTGTAATCTCCACCCTGCAGCCCAACTCATCCACATTCCACCTTCAACTTTCTTTCTTTTACACATTTTGATGTTAAAATGGTCAGTTGAAAAACAATCAAATATTTCCACTTCGTTCAAATTGCAATTAGCATTTAGATCCCCAGCAAGTATGATACTAGCGTCACCATATTTAGAGAACCATTCATGTAGATTTATGTCCAATTTTGCCAAAATGCTTTTGAGATTAGAATCCATAGTTCTATAAACATTCAACAGGAATAGGGTTTCCTTCATATGACCCACTACTCGTGTCCAAACTGTTCCAAGAATTTCCCCATGTATATCGCACATGTCTTCACACTTTGACATTCCAATTTCTTTTTTGACAAGAGTAGTAATGCCTACTTTGGGTCTACCCAGCACACCTTTTTTGGCCAGGATAGAAACAGTGTCAAACCCATCCCAAAGAAGCTTTTCTGTGAGCCATGTTTCTTGTATAAATAGGAGGTCCGACAATTTGAGGAAATCACAAATTTCATCATTGCCTGTTAAATTCCAACTCAAAATATTTAATGTTGACTCAGTCCTAAAATGGTTGGCTTAAAGCTCTCAATTGCGCAATAGATTCTTCTAGGACTTCTGCTACCCGTCTAAATTTCAAATTTTCGTTTTTGTCTATATAGTTTCCATCCTGCCTTTCAGGTTTTTCACCATTCCACCACGTTTCCTTTTTACCTTCGATCATTTTTTTCAATTTCCAATGGGCCTACATCATAACCATATTTGTGAAGGCTCTCCGCCTCCTTCATTATAATGTTTCTAACCAGGGGAGAGTATATCACGAGCCTGACATAGTCATACCTCTACCCATGTATGAAATCTACAAGTTGTATGTCCTCAGATGTTATTAAACGTAGTTCAGGGATTTCATCAAATAACTCCAGTATTTTTCTCCTAGTTAGGGATACAGGACCTCCCTCCTCAAACAAGTATTGTTGTATCAATCCCGGTGCATGTGGGTATTTAGGTTTACAAAGTTTACAAACTCCCAAGCCGTAGCTTATATCTCCACCTCCATTCATTAGTTCATTATAATTCTGTTGGTTACCATTCTTAGGGTATTCTTCACTAAATTCATCCCTTGCACTTCTCCCTTCATACTCTCTACATCCCTCTATTATCTTACTCCTTAGTTCCTCACTTCTTCCACCTATAGTAGGTTGTGGTTCATTCCAGTTATTTTCCTTCAATATATCCCGTACTATGTTCCTAACACTTTCTTTGTCATTTTCTCAACTTCTTTTTTTACTTTCTGGATTTACATACTTCTGTTTTTCATTACTACTTTCACACATTTTTATTTCTCTACCTTTGGGATACCTGTATTCCTCTTCTTTTTCAACTTCTCTGCTTATTTCCCATATGCTCTCCCTCCCGTCACTGTTAGGTGTTGTGTGCTGTTGTTTAGGGAGCATGCGAACAGGGGGTTTAAATAGATCATATACATCTCTTCCTTCCTTTACCGGAGTAGGTTTGGGTATGTCAACCGTGTTTCTGCCTTCATTTACTTTATTTATTATTTGCTCTGACTTCTTACCCTTAGTTAACTCCTTAGATGTTATATCTCCATTTTTAGGCTTGGGTCTTCCTTCATTGGAAATGTTAGTCATTTTGTCAGACTTTTTCCCCTTCAATGCGTCTGTCTTATGTCTGAGTTTTCATAGTCGGGACCATTTTCGTTGGAAACTCCTACCTTGGATCCCGCTTTAACTTCGTGTTCATCATTTTCATTGATCGCTTCTTGTCCAGTAAGACCCTTTCCTATGTTGCGCAGAAATTTTAGTGAGGATGCCTTTCCAGTTTTTAATTCAGCCGCTTTTAACACTGTTTTTTTTTTCTAACTTTTTTGAATTTTTTGAGACTACTAACTTTAAGTCATCCGCCTCAACTTCCATATTCTTACTTTTTACCACCATTTCTTCTATTGGGTGTGTAGAGTGCCCTGCGTCTTTGTTATTATCAACCTGTGGGTCGATTATGCTAGCTTCCTTACTATTTACAGCTCCTTTTCACTGTTCGCTTTTCCTACTGTAGAACCAAAGGGGCTTTCACCACATTTGCACCTCTGGTTTCCATCACCTTTAATCTCTCAGATATTTGCCCCAAGCATACTGTTTGTTTAGTAATTTCACTGTGAAGCCACTCTGAGTTCACATAGTGTAACAATTATGAAAGTCCTTTCCCTACTTGCGTTGTTAGAGTTGCCCTCTTTGATCCATTCTCTTCCCACTAGATCCCGCTGTGAGCCGTCCTTATCTTCCCCCATCATAGCCAACTGTGTTATTCTTCCCTTTGTGAATATAAAAGGGGTGTCTGACATCGGACTAGTTTGTGAGTCTATAATTACTGCGCTAGCGGCAAGATTTTCAATGCATTGCTTCTGATGGCACCCCCCGTCCCCTTCATCCTCAAAGAGAAGCTGGGATTGGGCAGGTTCCAATTCCTCCCATTCACCTTTCTCTCCCTCCATTTCTTCTGCCAT
Organism: Ambystoma mexicanum; assembly: GCF_040938575.1. Classification (NCBI taxonomy): domain Eukaryota; kingdom Metazoa; phylum Chordata; class Amphibia; order Caudata; family Ambystomatidae; genus Ambystoma; species Ambystoma mexicanum. Next base: position 881,927,015 of record NC_090933.1, read on the forward strand.
TTTAGCTAATTCAACATCAGTACTTTGTGGAGGTTCACTCTCTGAGCGAACATCTAAGGTGTCTATTATTTGGCTTGGTGAAGGTGGTAAAGGCATCGCTAGGGCTTTCAGAAAAGTACTTCTACGTGTATTGAAAACAATGGGGCAAAGTCCAGTATCCTTTTTAGAACATATTATCTTTTTCTTCATGCCTACTTTGATACTGGGGAAAAAGTTACTATCTTGGAACGTATTTCAGAAAAAGTTGGGTAAGGAAAGTGTGGATATAAGACTTTCCTAAGTCTACAGGCTAAGAAACTAGTTTGAGTTCCTTCTTTGTACACACACCTTTTATTTGACGTGTGGTATTTTTCTGATCAACTAAAAGCCTGACACATATCAACTGCACATCCAACAAGCTGTATTAAGTGTAATAGGTTTCCTGAATTAAACTATGCAACAGCCTTTGTTAAGATGACAAATGACCAATAGATTGCTTCACTTTTGGCAGAAGTATAACAAAATTTAAACGGCTCAATTCCTCTACCATCAGGTGACACATGTATGCGAGTTGAACAGGCAGTGGCTGTCCAGTTTCATTCAAACTCAAAAGCCTTTAGATTAGCAGTTACAGTCACTGCGGTTTTCACCCTACTTGAATCTAATTAGTTCGATATCAGAACCATTTAAACACACGTGTATGCAGCTTAGTTAAGAAGAGGCTTTCCGGTTGCATTTCAACTCGAAAGCCTCTTGTTTGATAGTTATCGCCAGTGCGATTCGCGGTGCAATTGTCAGGAAAGTTTAACTTTTAGGATGAGGCTTACTTATCGAGAGCTATTGTATTCTCTTGGACGCATGCGGCTATGTAAATTTCATGCATTAGTGCACAGAAGCAAGAAAAGAAAAAATAATAAAGGAAAAGTAACTAACATTTCGTTTTCTTCAAACCTCATGTATACTTACACAACATTATATTTTGCAAAGTTTCCTTCATTCCAAAATAAACAGTTGTGTTTTTAAACATTAGTTGTCCACATTATGGCATAGCCCCTGTTGTGTTTTCACAGCGTTGAAACATTCACTTTCTCAGCTGGCACCCGGCTTCAGATTGATTGCAATGCGACAATTCTACGAAGATTGTTTGGTCATTAGCGGGGAGAACAGTGTTTACTTTTATCACATACCTCAAAAGACTTCCATTAGGAAGGTATTGTAGACGGCGAAAAGTAATCAGTCAGGCCTTTCACGTCAAAGCCTCACCACATGTTAAATACAAGGGCGAACAAACAAGCAAACACTTGGTGCTTGCAGCATCCAGCCCCCTGCTCCCGGCTAACAGGCACTTCTCGGCACATCCTTGGTGCGCGCGGCCTGGCCTTGTTATGGAATTCTGGGAGTAGGGGGCGGGGCTTATCTAAAACAGAAAGAATATGTAGATATTTAAAGCTTTTTTTTAGCTTATAGTCTACAACTTCTAAGCTATATAGGTGTATATCAGAGTTCAGTGTGTCCATATATGAGCAGAAGGACTCTCACCCTTAGAGCAAATGGACAGGTCCAGTCTTCACAAGCAGAGTGCAGCAGCGTAACGTCCAGGCTAATGGGCACTTCTGGGCACTAACTTGGTGTGCTCCTAATTTTTAAACACACCAGCAAATGTAAAAAAATACACAGATGCGAATATCCTAGAAGTGGGTAAGACCCAAATGGATAAGTAACACAATTCACCTAGTGCCCGAAATGGATAACGTAAACTGCGACGGGTAGCAGACTGCACACTTAGCTAATAGGAGTAATTGGAGAGGAGAGACGGTTAAATATGGAACAGCAATGGCTGTTCCCCCCCCTAACCCCCGCCTACACCTTTCTTACCTTGTCGGCCATTGCTGATTGGCGGCTGCGCTGCATGTTCCCACAGCGAACACCGGCAAACGCCCTCTTGAGCTGCTACTGTGGGAGCTGCCCTTTGCCTCGGGCACTTAGCCGAGGGGGATGCATGGGCAGAGCGGCTGCCCTTAAGGCTGCAGTTAACAGGGGCCTAATGTCCAATCAGGAGTCGGGGGAGGGAAGCTGGGAAAAGGGAGGTAAAGGGCTCGGGGGTTGGGGGGAGAACAGCAACCAAATTAAACACGCTGTGAGGTGGCAAGAATTACACATTCTTTTTTTTTTAAAGAACAGTGAAGGAGGCAAGAGCAGAGAGCTCTGAACTCTGCAGGCCTACCTTGTGCTCTGGCAGCAATAAGATGTAAAATAAATGTTGGGGGGAGGCAGCATGTGCAGCCCATCGACTCCTGCACTTCATCAGCAGTTTGTTATGGCATTTTCTGTATACCCACCACTCCCTCTGCTTTGAACACTGTTTGCACCAACTTTTTATTCCACTAAGTTGCTCCTTCAATGTGCATTTGCTGTCTGATAGCACATTGTATATAATCTTGACCTTCTTTTCCTGCACATTAAGCTTTATTTAGGCATGGGTAGTATAGCTCAGTGTTGACGCGCTCGTTTTGGAAGCCAACGCGGAGCAACACAGGTTTGAATCCCAGGTCCGTGCTCGGAATCCTCTTTGGTATTAAGCGCGTTATACAAACCAATTATAATTTAAAAAAAAATCCAATCTTGCATTTGCTGTGTGTGCCGGAAACTGCCCTTGCAGCATTTAGAGTTAACAGGGATCGAAATTAGGATTTGGTGACCAGGAACAAAAAGCAGCTCTTATGTATCAGTCATCACCCATTAGGCAGGAGCCAGGAGCTATTACATAGCATGAAACAAATGTAACTTGGCCACAAGATGCAAACTCTGTTTTGTGCACTATATATTATCCAATGTGCTTTAAATGTTCCTTGGGTGTTTACTTGTCTTAAATGCATATTCCCAAATCTACACAGCTAATATTACATAGCTATGTTTGTATCGCACTGCATGCCTGGGGAGTCAAAAGTAGCTCCTGGTAGTTGATGGTTTCATGCCAACAGGCTCTCCTTGGTTATAACCATGAGCTAAATGGCTCCTAGAAATGTTGAACTCTGAAGTACTAAGTGTGCTAAGCACTGTGCCTCCAACATGGACACTTCAATAGGTATGAACAATTGGGGGGTACCAACTGCATGCAATATTAACCCACATATATAACATGATTAATTATACTGGGTCCTGCCTATCTTTCATTTTGTCATACATATATTTGTTACTTCTGAATCGGTCTACCATTTGTGTTCCTTCTGAATGGTGTTCATTTATGATGTTAGCATATATACTTTCTTCTATTTGGATTTCTTTTATGTCTGGTCACAAGCTTATTTCTAATTGCTGTTACATTCACTACTGCCATCATTTCTTCTACTTATACTCCCTAAATTCAATATTTTCATCTTAACATACGCAAAATGAATAAACGGCATATCCCTATCTACAATTTCTTCATTCTTCTACTATTTTTGGCTTGTGAGATTTGTGACCACCCTGATCCTGTTATATGTATATATATGTATGTATGTGTGTATATATATATATATATATATATATATTTCTGAGGCTTGTGGAATCTGCTTAGATCACATGCTGTGCATAGGCCGACATCTAGTGGAAGCTGCGGAGTATTACAGTTTGTTTTTCGAAAGTCGAAAATGGGCGTCGACACAGGCGTGCCAGTAATACTATCCCTAGTGTGACGTCCACTGTACCCAAGATCCCTCACGCGTGTATGATTCTCAGATTGTTTTTTTCCGCCATACTGGTCGGAAGCATCTTGCGGAGTTCCCTGGCCTTAGCATACTTTTGCTGTTATTATAATTATAATTCTCATTCATTCCCTTCCCCACCCCCAACGTCGACCCTCGACCTCGACGGCGGCTGGAGAAGTCATCGACCGTCGACTGCTGCACGACGGATCTGGGCCTCGGAAGGCCGCTGGCCTCGGCCCGGGCCTAGTAGGCCGCTGGCCTCGGCCCTTACAAGTAGGGAGAGTGGGGGGTGGTACATACTCTTCACTCTTGATATATAGTTACATTTTATATATTCCTACACTTAGCAGCCCGCTGCCTTAAGGTGCGTATGGAGGGTACCCCTTTTCAATTCTGCCCCAAGTGCAATCGCAAATACCCTTGGGTCGACAGGCACGCCACGTGCAATCTCTGCTTGCCGAGGGATCACCCCGAAGCGAACTGCAGAGCGTGTAGTAGGTTTAAACCTAAGACACTTAAGGACCGTTCGACAAAGCGTTGGGCCCACCACGCCAGGCAGGAGGCCATGGCAGCGGAGGGCGCCTTCAGCGATGGCAGCGACGCCGTACTTTCAGACGGCTAGGGCATTATGGCGTCGAAAGACAGCCGGCGAGCGCAGGTCCCCGACCTCGGAAGGTCGTCCGGCAGGGCGGCTATGGGGAAGACCCCCGGCGACGCAAGCGCTACACACCTAACACACACTAAACACACTAAGACCAACCGGACCTCGACGACGTCGACTTCCCGGAAAGAGGCACAAAAAGAACGGTCCGACTCGGTGTCCTCTGGGCGCTCTCGATCGAGATCACCTCACGACGCAAGGCAATCATCCACTCTTGCCAAGAGTGCCTCGCTACACACATTAACGGAAGTTCGATCGTCGGGAGACGAAGACGACTTCCACCCCCAGGCCGCGCTCCAAGATACCGAGACCGCGGTTAACACCAGTGAGGCCCCACGCCCGAAGCACACAGATACCTCTCCAGACCCTCGGCGCCAGGCGTCGAAAGTCTCTGGGGCCTCCAAGGGACAGGGAAAACATTTTTCCACGCACGGGGAGGGGGGAAACCGCGGAAAGCACAGCCTTCCACTCCTGTAAAGCCATCCTCTCACCCTAGGCAGACAAGCAAACACAAGTCTACCCTTGAAAAGTCCCATAAATCATCACCTACTAAAGTAATACCCTGTTCCAGGGAATGGTCCAGTGAAGACATAGACAGGGTTATGTCTAGGATGTCTTCCTTGGCTGATTTTTATGATAAGAACCCAGAACATTTTCTTTCATATAACCCTCAAGGGGCCACACCCTCAGGCTCCTCCGATCCTATCCCGCTAAGTAAAAAGCCCCGGTTCGAAAGACCTGAACCCTTCGAGGTTCAGCCTTACTCCACTCCATATTCTACTCCACTCCCCAGTTACCAGGGACAAGTTTTCCCTGAAGAGGACCAGGAGTTTGAAATGATGGAAGAACAAACCGGGACAGATTACTATGCAGAGGATGAGGACCTGGAGGAGGGAGAAGATGAGCAGGAAATTTACAGAGTAGATTCCCCAGTACAAAGCGAAGCCCCAGTTACCGACTCTCCAGTTGATAACCAGCCCCTCCTTAACGAGGTTCTCGCTCGAGCAGCGGAACATTTCCACATCGACACCCACGGTGTACAGGAGGAAAGGGACTTCGCGGAGGAGTTTGTAGGAGAGAGGAGACCGGTCGCTCAGACCATCCCTATCCTCAAATCCATCCAACGAAGAATAGATCCTTCCCTGGTGAATCCTAACCTCACCAGAGCTGTCAACCCCAGAATTGAAAAGATTTTCCGGGCAGCCCAGTCTGACCCTCTGTATATAAGGGGACATCTTAAACCAGATTCCCTAGTGGTTACCAACACTAGAAAAAGGGCTGGCACGCCCTTATCTTCATCAGAAGCTCCTCCCGACAAGGAGAGCAAAAAACTTTACGGGTTTGGCAGGAAGGTAGCCTCAACGTCCGCCTACCAAGCAAGGATTGCGAATTCCACCACCCTGTTGGCTAGTTACAACTGCCATCAATGGGAAGAAGTCGCGGCGCTCATTGCCTCTGCTCCAGAACCGTTCAAGGGCCAGCTGGCTCGGATCTCGGCAGAGGGGAGAGCCGTGTCTGGTTGCATTTTAAAAGCAACTTTCGACGCCGCTGACAACGCAGGGAGATTGATAGCAGAAGGTACTGTTATCAAGAGACATGCGTGGTTACGGCAGTCGGGATTCAAGACAGAAACCCAGGCTTCTTTAATAGACAAGCCAGTGGAACCCAACCTATTGTTTGGGAAAGCGGTCGAAGACGCACTTAAAAATGCCAAAGATGAATATGAGACTCTCAAATCCCTTGGCCAGCTTACCAACAAACCCCCTAACCAGAGGGGGAACAGTAATTTTCGTCGCCCACGCGGCCAAAATTCACAAAGAGGCAACTATGCCCAGGGACAGGGTACACAATGGAATAACAACCAGCAGTCTACCCAGAGTTACGGCAGGGGTAACAAGAGAGGTCGTGGAAGAGGCAGAGGCAGCCCCAACAAGGGAGGTGGCACGCCTCCACCAAAACAGTGACGCTCAGTTCAGGGTCCCTTGTCACGCAACCCCAGTAGGGGGACGCATTTCCACCTTCACCCAGGCTTGGGAAGGGATCACCTCAGACAGATGGGTGCTGTCAACAGTATCCGCAGGATATTGTATAGAACTACTGCAGCGTCCCCGGAACCATCCTCCACGACAAAGAGTGCACTCCCTAGAGCATCAAAGGATCCTTCTCGAGGAGATCGCCATTCTGCTAGAAAAGGACGCGATAGAACTCGTCCCAGGACACCAGGTAAACAAGGGTATCTATTCAACTTACTTCCTTGTGCCAAAGAAAGATTTGACAATGCGCCCAGTATTGGACTTACGGCCTGCCAACAAGTATGTCAAGCCCCAAAAATTCCGTATGACCACGCTACAAGAGGTAATCCCCCTCCTAAAAAAGGGGGATTACATGGCAACCTTGGATATGAAAGATGCTTATTTTCATATTTCCATGCTCCCAGCGCACAGAAAGTACTTGCGCTTCAAGGTGGACAGTCGCCACTACCAATTCAAGGTACTGCCCTTCGGGATAGCTTCAGCACCAAGGGTATTCACCAAGGTACTGGCGGTGGCGGCTGCACACCTACGCAGGGAGGCAATCCCGGTGTACCCTTATCTGGACGACTGGCTCATAACGGGGGAAACCCCAGGAATTTGCAGGTCAAACATTCAGAGGACTATCGACCTCCTCCACGAATTAGGCTTCTCTATCAACGAGAAAAAGTCAAGTCTGGTGCCAAGCACCTCAAAACAGTTTCTAGGAGCTATCCTAGATACTCAGAAAGGATTGACCTTCCCTTCGGAAGAGAGAATTCGGAATATACTTCTGCAAATTCCGCATTATCAGTCAGGTCAACAGATAACAGTACGCAAAGCTATGCGGTTACTGGGCATGATGGCGTCATGCATTTACCTGGTCCCCCACGCGCGTCTGCGCATGCGTCCCATGCAGGAATGGTTGGCGAAACAGTGGTCTCAGGCAAGTGGTCAGTGGGACGATCTAGTGGTCGTTTCGCCAACACTCGTACAGAGCCTACACTGGTGGACAAGAGAGAATCTCGCAAAGGGGAAACCCTTTTACGATCCCGAAGTACAAGCCGTGGTGAATACAGATGCATGCCTGACTGGGTGGGGAGCTCACCATCTCCACCACACAGCTCAGGGTCTCTGGTCTCACTCAGTAGCCAAGAACCACATCAATCTGCTAGAGCTTCTGGCAGTATTCCGAGCGCTAAAGGCGTTCGAGCCCCATCTACTGAACTTGTCGGTGCAGATCAGGACGGACAGCACGACAGCCATGTTCTATCTGAACAAGCAAGGGGGGACTCGTTCGCCAAATCTGTCCAAGCTTGCCCAGAAAATATGGATATGGGCACTCGGACGGAACATCTTCCTGTCATCGCAACATGTTCCAGGGGAGCTCAATTCCCTAGCGGATGCTCTAAGCAGAGACTCCCTCCCAGAAGAACACGAATGGGTCCTTCACAGAGACGTAGTAGAAGATCTCTTCTCTCAGTGGGGTTTCCCCACTATAGACCTATTCGCCACAAGCGAAAACAAACAATGCCCAGGATTTGCATCCAGGTTCCCCCAGCCGGACTCCCAAGGGAATGCCCTGTGGATGAACTGGTCAGGGATGTTTGCGTACGCTTTTCCACCAACTCCTCTCATCAGGAAGGTGGTGTACAAGATGAACAAGGAATCGATGACGCTCATCCTAGTTGCTCCCATGTGGGCGAGACAACCATGGTTTCCACACCTACGCAGGATGGCGGTGTGCGAGCCCATCAGACTCCCAGCCTGGTACAACCTACTGTCCTAGCAACAGGGTCAAACAGTGCATCAGGAACCCAACTCTATGAACCTAGCAGCATGGCTCCTGAAGTCATAGAGTTTGGACATCTCAAATTACCACAGAGGTGTATGGACATTCTAAAGGAGTCCAGGAAACCAAATACAAGGCACTGTTACTTTGATAAGTGGAAAAGATTTGTTATCTGGTGCCAGAATAAACAAATCAACCCGGTTGATTGCACTCCTTCCAACGTTGTGACATACATGCTCCACCTGCTGGATGCAGGGTTGGTTTTTAACTCGCTGAAAGTACACCTGGCAGCCCTCTCGGCTTACACCACATCCCATAACAAGGTCTCGTGGTGGAAAGTACCAGTGGTTAAAGCCTTCATGGAAGGAGTAAAGAGACTTCACCCTCCTATTTCGAACCCACCGCCAGGATGGGACCTCAACGTGGTGCTAGCTAAGCTCATGGGACCCCCATTCGAACCCATGCATAAAAGTAGTCTCAAACACCTGACTTATAAAACGGCCTTCTTAGTAGCCATTACCTCCATAAGAAGGGTCAGTGAAATTCAGGCTCTGTCAGTGCAGGATCCTTTCTTTACTATCCACAAGGACAAACTGGTTTTACGCACACACCCTAGGTTCTCACCTAAATTCATATCCAAGTTCCATGTAAACCAGTCCATCGAGCTTCCGGCTTTCTTCCAAAACCCGCAAAGCTCGGCTGAGGTGAAACTACACACCCTAGATGTGCGTAGGGCGGTCCTATACTATGTAAATAAAACCAGACCGCTAAGGAAAACAGATCAACTGTTTGTCTCCGTAGCTACAGGCAGAGAGGGGGATCGCGTCTCTAAGGGCGCTATCTCGAAGTGGATTATCAACTGTATACAGCTGTGTTACTCTCTTTCTGAAAAGACTCTGCCTTTTACGCCAAGGGCCCACTCTACTAGAGGCATTGGTGCCACTCTGGCTTTCATTGCAAATGTTCCCCTCGACACAATTTGCAAAGCAGCTACTTGGAGCTCTATTCACACTTTTACTCAGCATTACTGCATTGACACTCATTCCAAGACAGATACACAAGTGGGACAAGCGGTTCTAAGACACCTGTTTGCTCATGACCCTTCTCACATCCCACCTCCTTCTTCTGGTACTGCTCGCTAATCTATGCACAGCATGTGATCTAAGCAGATTCCACAAGCCTCAGAAGGGATACATTACTCACCGTAATCGTATTTCTGATGCTTGTATCTGCTTAGATTCACATGCGACCCACCCTTCCTCCCCTCCGAGAGAAGGCGCATGATTACTTGTAGTCTTACCTTTCTGTCTATCTGCTTGGATTATCTGTACTCACGCTACTCCTCATGCTTCCTCATGTCAGAAAAAATACAATCTGAGAATCCTACACGCGTGAGGGATCTTGGGTACAGTGGACGTCACACTAGGGATAGTATTACTGGCACGCCTGTGTCGACGCCCATTTTCGACTTTCGAAAAACAAACTGTAATACTCCGCAGCTTCCACTAGATGTCGGCCTATGCACAGCATGTGAATCTAAGCAGATACAAGCATCAGAAATACGATTACGGTGAGTAATGTATCATATATATATATATATATATATATATATATGTGTGTGTGCTTTCATATACGTTTTCATAGTCTCTATTCTTAACTTTGGTTAATGGTGCTTTCTCCTGTGTCTGCTTCTTGCTGAGGCTCTGCTGTTGTGCTGGTGTCCTTTTGAAGATCTGTCCGGTGAATCCAGGCATGTCTGACTTTCAGTTTCACTGCGGTGGGCGTGGCATATATCACCTCATGAGGACTTTTTAATTTTGTTTGCTTCCACATTCTGTCATGCTTTCTTGCGTAGATGTTCGCCAGGGTGGATCTGTACAGGTTGAGTTTGGTGCTTCTTGAGTTCGGTGTAGCCTCTTGGTGCACTTTGGAGATTACCTGGTGAGAAATAAACTTGGCACATGTTGGCAGGTCCCTACAGTATGCATTAACATCTTCCCTGAGGATCTCTGTACTACTATGAGCATATGTCATTGTTCGCGTTGGAGCAACCAGCATATGCATCCTCCGACCTGTCGCCACCTCATGCAGTGACAAGTGGTGGTCCTTGCTTGGCTGGTTGCGCAAACGGTACAATGGTAAGGGCAGGCAATATAGCAAATTCCTTTTCGGCATGTTACAGATTTTAGCTGGCTTGTTTTTCAGCAGAACGTTTAATCTTTCCGCTAATCCGTTTGCTTGTGGATGGTACGCTGTCCAAAGCTTGTGTTTGATTCCCAATAATTTGGTGATCTCGCTGCAGAGCTCGTTTGCAAAATGAGGGCCGTTGTTGGACCTCAGAACATCACATATTCCCCACCTTGGAAATACCTCCTTGATCAAAATATGTGAGTGCAGATTTTGCATGTACATGGACCAAATTCATCAGAAAAATGGGTATAAAATTGCAATCATGTAACGAAAGTTACCGCACCTGTTAACCATGTCAATGAAGTCAACATGGAGTTCCTTGAATGGGGCGGTGCGGTGGGGGGGGCTAATGTCGCTTTCATAGTTTTCAACATGTGACCAGGATTGAACATGTGAAATGTGAAATATTGTGCAATTGTCCACAAATTTGTGCACATGCTCGACTAGGTTCGGCACGAACCAGCCTTTGCTGACATAAGCAGCACATTGCTGCTTGGGTGCATGTGTGGGGTAGTGAAGCTGTTCCAGGGCAATGCTCAACAATTCCAAAGGCATCACTACTTTACCTGCAATGTCACGTTTCCATACCATATTGGTGGGTGATGAGGTGCACCCTCGCTTCACCCGTATTGCTGTCTCTTGAGGTGAGTCGCTTTCCTGCCACTCTACAATATGCGCCATGGACATTGAGTTGTATGATTCTGATAATCGCTCTTGTTTCACTGCTAAAATATGCATTTTGTTTTCCATTGGAAACAGCATATAAGCTGCTTGTTGGTGGCTGCGTCCACAGCTCTGGTTCCACATACAATTGGATCTGTTCTTCTGGTGTGCTGCGCACTTCACAGTTGCTAAATCGAGAGGACATTTCAATGCATCTTAGTCTAGATGATAATGCTACATGTTGAACAGGGGATCCATCTGATTTTTTTATTTCCTCTCCTTCTCCATCTTGCCAGATAGTGTACTGTTGATGTTGCATATGCAGAGTCAGTTAATACGGTGACATCATTGTCCCATGATGTCTCAAGCACTTCTTTTTGTGATCGTTCTGCTGCTTGTGCTGAGTAGTGTGAGGATAATCTCTTTTGCATTACTGTCTGATATTATTCTTCCTGACTCTTCACATATCCCATCACTGCAGCTCCTGTGTGCCTCCGACAACTCCCCTGATTTATTGTTGATAACCCACCAACATACAGCACTTTTCCTGTATTTAATGCATCCTCATGCACTCTACTGCTCTCTTAATGTGTACCTTCATACACTGCAGTCATGATCTTGCGACTCAACAGGTTTTGCTAAAAATATTTGCTGGATTCACAATGTGCTATCTAATTATGTTAATGGCTGGGTTGGACAATATTACCCCCTATCCAGATGCTCTGTGTGGTGCGGGTTGAATGGGTTCTTTCCAGAATTGTGAAAACTGCATTCACAACATATAAAGTTACTGGGCATCCCTATGTAATTGTGGCAGATTTTTGAATTGCAAATGCTCTGGCAGCTGCTCACATGGAAAACGGCCCTGCATTACTGGGTCTGGGACCCCGCTGTAGAATGCTAAAGGCTTATGTTTCAAAGATATTAGTTGTGCAAGAACAAATAAAATGCCTCGTCGTAATCTGGTGTTGCAAACACTGGAGCGTTATTGTTTGCTGTTTTGACATCTTCAAAGCATTCTGTCATCTGGTCTGCCAATTCAAGAGCTCCCTTTTCTTTTTTGGGCATCGTTTAGTGCTTGCACAGTAGTCACACAGCCCTAGGAACTGCTGCATCTCCTTGACTCTGCTGTACTGGGCTGTGGTGTGGTGTGGTGTATTGTGTACTCCTATGGCCCTGTCTGGGGTTACTCCCTGCTGAGGATAGTACCTGTCCCAGGTACACTACCTCCTTTTGGCAATCCTGCAACTTCTATTTGTCAACTTTGTACCCCTTGTCTGCGAGGAGTCTTGGGAGCTGTATTGTGTCTTCCCTACACTGTTCATCTGTTGTGCTGCATGCTAACAAATCGTCTATTTACTGTGCTTGGTATTTGTATGTTTCCTCAGTCCATCTGGAGGACCCTATTGAAGATACTGGGGGGACTCGCAGTACCCTTGTGTTAAATGGGTGTGTAGGTAAACGGTTGTTTCCCATCTTCACTCCCACCTTGGATTCCTTTTCTGGGTCTGGGGTGACTGATATGACTAGATACGCCAGGGTTCATTTTGGGCTTTCCTATTGTGAGTGCATGTTCAACCCTGGGAGCAGGAATGGGTTGCCTCCTTGGACACTTCCTCCTGTGTAATGTGTCACCGTCCCTCGCAGCAATGTATTCTGTTCCCATGGTGGTATGGTAGCTTGGTAAGGAGCTTGTTGTGTGACATTCTGCATAACATTTGGGATTGGATGATGTATGGGCTGTATCTGTGTGGAGGCAGTTACCTGTATTGGGTCTGAATGTTGTGGCTGTGCAGACCCTGTTGCATACATGGGTCTGGGTAATGCTGCAGGACCTGGGCCATATGCTGGCAGCTTGTAAGGTGGGACATAGGCAGAGTACTGATCTGGGGGTGCACCTGGATGATACTGCATGGGAGGCCTGATTCGACAATCTCGTGCCATGTGTCCCATTTTCCCACATGACCAATAAGGCCCTTTGAAATGTGGTCTTAATCCTGCAGGCCCCCCTCCTTGTCCTCTCTGGGAGTCATTCTTGCTCCCTGGATCCCTTCAATGTCCTGTTTATCATTCCCCGAGCCTCCTGCCCATCCTTGTGGCGGCTCTTGTTCATGTCTCCTATCTGTGTCATTAGTAATTACTGTACCTTCCATGCTTACCTTCGCTAACTTCTTCTGTACCAACTTTACTTCTTCTCACTGCACTTGATTTTCTTTCTCCCTTTCTCTCTCGTGCTTCCTCTCACAATAATGCACTATATGCGCTTCTATCTCGCCCCATCCTTTCGCTTTGATGCCCACTATTTTGTCCAAGTATGCCTGTACCTGTACTGGAAGAGGCCTGTGTAACATATGATAAAATATTGCTATACTTTTATCCCAGGCTTCCCCTGTCTCTCCTCTCCTCTCCACCTGAATTGATTGGATGTTAAATGCAGGGTCTTCATCTGGTCACATTGTGCGTGCCACGATCGATCCTATGTCCATCTGGGTATGCTCTTCTCGAAGCATCCCAAACACGGGCTCAGCCATTATTAAATGGAGCCCTACCGTTTGTAACTTTCTAGTCGAACCCCTAGGTATCCTGCTTTCTCTGACTGTTTTCTCTCCTAATATAGTGGTGAGCAGGCTCTTCATGTCTCCTGCTGCTAGGGTGACTCGTGCAGTCTGGTTTTCTAATGCGTGGATCCACTTCCCTGCTCCTGCTTTGAGTGTGGCCAATGTCTTTATTTTGTTTTTAATCCATGTGTGGCCAAGGCACATACTGTGATCTCCATATTCCATTCTGTATTAAGGGGAATTATGTCCCATTCTTCCTCTGTTCTTCCCCCTTGCTACTGCCATTGGTATTGAGCCTTTTCCTCCCCATGTGTTCTCTCCCTCTGCTCTTCCTCTGTCTCCCAATATTTCTTGTCCTCCTGTTGTCTCTCGCTGTCTCAGAAGCTTCTGACTCCCAATCAAAGCTTTGCCGGTTCTGCTCCCTTCGTAATGTTCACTCGTCGTTTCTCCTTCTTTCTCGCATCCCTTCTTCTGTCTCTATCTTGACATCCATAATCACTGGTCTATTCATGTTTAGCAGAATCTCCCCTGCTGTCCGTGTATCAGCATTTATTATTGGGCATAGTCCTCTCTCTCCTCTCTCTCTTCTCCCCGTCACCCTGTGAAGCTCCTCCTCTGTCTTCTGGCTAGCTGCTGCTAGATCCCTACATGCTTTATTTTCTAGTTTTGTTATAATCAAGTCTCTGACTTTATTTGCTGCAGTGCCCCATGATGCTTTTGGTTCTGATTCTGCTTGGGGTTTATACCGAGGATTTGTATACCTCGCGGCAGGCTGTACGGGATATGTCCCAAGTGTGGGGCGGGGCTGTCGGCTGCACAGGTGTTGGAGCCTGAACTGAATTGGTGTTTTCTTAGGGAAGAGGCGAGACCTCCGACTGTGCAGGCTTTTGAGCCTGGGTCACACTGGTACTGTCTCTGGGAAGGAGCAGGGCTGTGGCTACAAAAGGCGTCTTATCCCCTTGTTAATTTCTCCACTCGGAATCCCCTTCTATTTCGTCATATAGTTTCCATAATTCTAATATGCTGTGTCTTTCTTAACCTTTTGCCTTTATGTTGACAACAAATGCGTGTACATGTGCTCAATGATTCCCTTATTGTGCATACCTTCCGCAGGCCACGCAGTACATCATCACCCATTCATCATGATACTGGATTAGGATTTTCTTTCTATGTCAGGAGCTCCTTCACATATGCTCAACTGGTGTACACGTTTTAAACACAAGTCACAATGACATAATGGTCAACGTCAAATCATCCCAAAAAAAAAAAGTCTACGGCGCACCTTTGTTTAACACTAAAAACATAAAGAGAAACACAAAATCACTGTGCGTCTCCATGTCCCATCCCTCTCCCACAATGTGTTCTCCACCCCAAATTCTCTCTTGTTTGCACTCTCTTGCACTCACTCTTCTCACTTTAAATCAAACCCCCTTCTATCACAATTCATGCAACACAAAATCCCAAATCACCACTTACGTACACAATGGTTTCTTTTTCCTCCTCTCGTCCCTTTACTTCAGGACGGAGGGATACAGTCCTCTCCACTACAGAACTTCTCTTCAAAGCAGCGCTCCCCTCTGTTCTCTGTGGTGGGACCTTTGACTTCAATATCTTTTTCCATTACTACTACTGTGACGTCCCTGCCACCCTCTGCGGGATCCCTTTTCTCTGTTTATACTCAAGATTAGAAAAAACATTCACCACATGGTTCACTCTTTCACACACTCCTCACTCCTCCCAGTACTCACTCTCGTTTTCTTGCACCAGGTGCACTCTCGTGCTGTATGTTCTTTCGAGGACCACCAATGCCGTCTCTCCTCCTCAAAGATCCTGTACACCTGGGGGAGGCGCTGAAAACCTCCAGCGATCAGGCAAGCCTCTGGATACCCCAGTGCTTGTGGGCTGCCATGTGGTGTGCAGTTTCTGCTCACTGGAGGCAGGCGCTGCTTGTGCATGAAAATGTTGCATAGGAGCTCCTACCACCTCGGATGGGTCTGGAATCGCATCGCGCGTCACCAAATTTAAGGTATGCCCAAAAATCCTGAGTTGTACAATAACAATCCAATGAGCCAATAAAAGTGCACAGGGAGCAAGAAAATTACACACTGGCTCGGCTGGGAATAATTAAAAAATAATTCAACGTTTCCTCATTAAATGGTAGCTTTTATAGGAAGGATTGACATGTTTCATAACTTTGTTTCAAGATGCATGTAAACTCACATTTACTCATTGGACAGTGGCTGCTGTCCCATAAAGGATTCTATACAATGCCTAGCCCTATTGGCTTATCCTATTCCCTGTGACCATTCTAATGACTTCCTCTTGCTTGTTTTCTAGCTTCTCCATTTCTAATTGGACGATAAACATTCTAACATTTTGCAACATGCAACTCTCTTTCCCCAAATGGCTGTCCCATTTTGAGTGTTCCTGGGTGGGTTTCTTTCACCGTAATTGACCAATCATTTCGTGAGGTGTTAATAGTGTGGTAACAGAAGAATACCTCCTCATTTTCCCATGGGACCCAAAGGCTGGCACCATTTGACAGTTCTTAGCCTTGTGACTGTTCAACGGACAGTTAATATTGTGACTTCTCATTGGAAACATGTTTCAGCTTTTGGTACGTTTCCTTCTTTTTCCCATGAAAGGAATACATTACTTCATGGGGCGTACTTCTTGGCCCCTTGCTCCGCGACCATCTGCAAACCTGAACTGTGCATTTATGGGTGGGTGGGTGTGTTTCGGATGTGAATATATTTGCTTAGAAGAGGTATCAGAACATTTTATGTATTTGCCCCCCCACCCCCACCCTTCCCTGATCCCCTTATTCTATAATAGTTCCTGCATCACTAAGCGCCTCCTTGCTTCTATGGTAATTAATACTTCTTTCTTTATATTCTTAGTCGAAATACCCATTTTGCTTGGTACTTGTAACTTCAATCCTAGTTGGATATTTTCCGTCAGGGGGCAGTGTGTGTTTTCTGCCTGATCGATTTCATCTGGTGCCCATCTCAGCACATTACCTTGTTCTCACTAAACTGTGGCCTTCATCTAAGTGCTCTGTAAGAACATTATTTGTTATATCTTTCACTCGTTTCATGCTTGGCTATGTGCTGCACCCTCTGCTCCTAGCCAATCCCTTTGCAGCTGTTTGGATCTTTGCTCATGGAGTCTGACCTTGTTTTTTGCAGCGTCTGAGACCAGCAGGAATGAGCTGTATTTGACCACTGAAAATGTGAATGTTACTCTGCAGCCTAGTTTTCTGACTGCTACCGATGTCTGCTTCTCAAAATGCATTTTTATTTTAGAATGGCACAAACTCATGTGTTTAATGCTGCCTTACCAATATGATGTTCTATATGCTCCCTACTATTTCTATGACTGTTGTCTAGTAGGTCTTTCTACTAGTATTCCCACTATAGGAAGTGCCATGTGTCTTTATTCTGTTACTTGTAAGTTTACCCTATTTCCACTGTGCTGCTGTGCTAGTTGACTTCTACTTCACTGTGCATAGTTTGCACTCTCGATATGTGATGCTTTAGGTGTCTAATCTGTGCTTTCGTCATTGACTGTTCGCAGAAATTCGTCTTTCCTTTTGTCAGCTTTACTTCGTCTTTCCTTTTGTCAGCTTTACATAAGGCCTATATGTCGTGTGAAATAGCAAGGTGACTGTCCCTCTATGTAGATCATGTTTCATGTTCGAGAGAGTTCCTTAACTTGTACTTTTTCTCACGTTTGGGGCGTTGGACTTGCATCCCAACAATTCCATCATGTTTTTAAATTTACATGAAGACGGTAAACAAAAATTGGGCCGCGACACACAGGCAGACGGAGCTGTAAATAGAACTTGACCGGAAAAAGGTAACTGGCCATTCCAACAATAGGATACATCACAACTGGTGCACAAGGAGTGTGCACTCATCTACTAGAACATGAGGCTTCATGCATTTGTTCCAGGCAGGCTGCTTGGACAAAAGTATTTATTCATTGCTATGTCTACAAGAGACATGGTTACGAGATGCCCCTATTTGTGGTGGGTACGCCACTCTCCTTAATCCGGCAGGAGAAAACCAACATGGATGCCCCTTTTCTGGTCTTTTGACCATTTTTAAGAATATAACTGAGTGGCAAATAATGGAAACTGCGAATCCTAATCTCTTTGTACAAGGTACCATCATAAATTTGGGTGTTTCTAGGAACAACATGCCACCCTATCTGTTCATCATCAACACATATGGAATCCGCTATGTGATAACACACGACTACATCTCTTCAATAACCCGACTAATTGATGATAACATCTGCCTTTACATGGACTTATCAATAATATGTGGCGACTTGCATTATATAGTTAGATGGGAAGGGGCTGTTAAAACCAGTAGATTTGAATTCAAGAAGCAGAGATGCCGTTCGAGGGCGAAGTTGGGCACATGCAATGAAGGCAAGAAATTATGAGATGTTAAATGGCAACATCTTAGGCGATATGCCAGCACATCCCACATGGCATAACGAGGGAAACCTCAGAATTATTGATTACATATGGGCATGAAGAAACCTACTTCCATCCTTGATATCCCTTAAAGTGGTTGCAATGGCTAACAGTGACCATGATCCTCTACACTTGGCTTGGGCAACTGACAGTCATCGAGCACGAAGTAAATAGGACCACTTCAATTAAATCAAGGATTAAATCGTCTACGCATTAATAAAAGTGACACAGAGCTCCTATGTAATGGGCTCTTAGAATTGAATGATACGCCAGGTGGAGTCTTGAAGTACACGTCTTTGCTTTTACAGTTTCAAAACACAAAAAGCGGATCATCTGTTAGTCTGTTGTCCGACATCCTTTCAGTAAACCAGTTACTTCAAAAGAAACTGCGTCACAACATCAGGAAATTAAAGTTTCGAAAAATCAGTCACGTTGGGAAGCCATTAAAAAATGTTGCTAACTGGCACATTGCATTCAAATCGTTGTGTGACCAAGAGAGGGGAGAGATTGCTCAAATGTATCTTAGCAAAACATAGTAGAGATGTGTGGACATTTCTCAACAATGGGTTCATCTCGCAGAAAGCTCACCTGTCAATGACCATCGACACACACATGCGAATGTCATTATTTGTCGGTCTTTAGTGCTCTCAAGAAGCCGGAGATAAACAACAATCACAATACGATAATACCATAGGATATTGAATCAAGAAGATCTGAGATTCTAGAGGCCATTTCGAAACTGAAAAATTCAGGAGCGGCAGGTCCTGTGATTTAATACTAAAACAGAATCAAGATCAAACTTTATTCAAATCCTGTTTACACAGATTGGTGCCTCATCAGCAATCCCTCCATCAATTGGCGGTGGTCATTCCCATATTCAGAAAAGGGAATCGTTTAGATCCGAACGACTACTGGCCGATTGCCTTGCTGAACCAACTCTGCAAACTGTTTGCACATTTTTTGCAGAAACAATTGGCAAAATGGGCTGAGGAGGTGGGAATGGTCGATTGTCAGCAGACAGGCTTCACTAAGGGTGTGGGGGTGGAGCTCAATCTAGCAATATTAGATCTATTAAAGCTCAAGACTATGAGAGACGCCAAGACGCTGTTCCTCTCCTTCATTGACCTACATCAAGCCTTTGACAGTGTAAATAGAGAGGTTGTGGAGTAAATTGGAAACGTGGAATTGCCCACAGGTCTTGCTACATCCAATTAAAACGCTTCACACCAACACTTCTGTAAAAGTCCGGCTAAATGCAGAAGGTGAATTGTCAGCGAGCATTCGAACAGAGCAGGGAGACAAACAAGGCTGTCCTCTTGCTGCCTTATTTAAACTTTTCATGGCAGATCTATACATCGCCTTCGAAAAAACAAAGTCCTTTCCGCCAAGATTAAACAGACATCAAATTGTGTGGGCCATATACGCAGATGATCTTGTTTTAATGGATACCACACAGATTGGACTTCAAAGAATATTAAGTGACTTGGAGATTTATCTCCAAAACAACAATCTGCAGATAAACGTGCCAAGTCATGACCTTTGGTAAAAACCTGGGTAAAAAGGGGCGCCAGTTTAAGTGGCACGTAGCTGGAGCAGCTCTCGAAAGAGTTGACCCTTCGATATCTAGGTCTTCTGTTCAATAAATCATTCTGTGAGCAACAATGGACAGACGACCTAAAATACCGGATCTAACTGGCGAAATTACCGGATGAAACTGGCGACAATGACTTTCAGAAGCGAGGCAGGTTTTAACATCAGAAAACCATTCTGAGAAGCACTCTGGTGGAAAGTGTTGCATCTGCCAAAGGGGGTCCCAGTGACCTTAATAAGGTATGAACTTAGGCTGCAGTCTTTATACTCCATAGTGTTATGGAAGTCAGTAACCATGTGGTGGAAAACGCAGCTGATTCCAACAATAAGGCCATATCGGATATTTGCCCCAAAACCAGGTTTACCCTAGAGAGGATTTCTTGAGAGCCGGAAGAAGTTAATAAAATCCCTGCTAGCCGATCTAAACATTGAGATTGGCACCCTGCTTACTACTGGATCACAACTCATGATAAATGTGGCGAATTTGTAACAGCGCTCATTCATGGAGAAGAAGAAAGAGCATTGAATAATCGCACCAAGTACATGGTCATGTTTCCCTCCAGATATCGACGAGATAAATTCTTGCTGCTCAAGTTAAATATTTACGCAACAAAGGAAATGCAATATCTAAAACACGTGCCAGATGCACGAGATCACCTGTGCCGATATTGTACCAACGAAGTGCAGTCTCTTAAAACATCTAGGAGTAAGCTGTGAATCCCTAAAAATGAAAAGAACTTTTTTCCTGGGCGATTTTGGGCCACAGAATGGTGATATAGATATGTGGCGGGCCTATATGTTAGCAGGAGGGAGTAACATGCTAACATGTGCCTAAGTGGATTATTTTGATGACATACTGAAGCCATTAGTGGGTAAAGAGGGTGTATTTTGCTTAGTTGTCTTTCGTTTAATTGATTTCTGTTATTTTGATCAATTTAATTCAGGTTTGACTAAAAATTACTAGATTGATGACAATGAAGTGAGTTGATATGATTTGACAAATGTAAAATGAAGTTTGTGAAAAACTAATATATTTTTACAAAAGAAAAAAAATGGTGTTCTTTTTTGTTAATTATTAATTGGCGTGTTGTCAATATTTACACTTCCATGTATATATCGCTTTATGAATTACATTATAATGTTTATAACATTGTTTAAAACTCCTGTTTAAAGGCCATGAGGAAGTTCTTGGAGTGAACCATGTGTCGCCCTTACATAAAATATATGCAACTTTGAATTTAATCGGTCACTAGATAAACTTGAATTTAGTAGTATTTGGTGTAGCTCCAGATGTCCAAGCGCATGCGAACACATGACAGCTATCTGTTGTTCAATCAGTAGACATTTAGGGTATGAATGTCTTCATGTAGCCCATACTGCTGGCCATATTCTACAAAATATTTGTACCTACAAATTTCACTGACGGTACACCAAGGATTTGGGAGGATTTAATAATTGTGATAATAAAACAAACAAAAAAAAAGAATTAATTTGGAAATGTGTGCTTAAGTCAGAAGTTTCATTGTGTCACTCCATTTTTTGTAATGTGCAGGGGCAGATACAGAACTGCGACAGAGAAAGAAGTTGGATGAGAGCGACATAGACGAGATGATTATAAAAGAAATATCCAAAGTGCCGATACCTTTCGGAATGTTTTCAAACTGTAAGCTTAATGGTTTTTTTTCGACATCATTCTCTTGCACTCACCTGCCTGTGGTTCCCAGATGGCTAATAAAGTAAGGTTTCTGGCTCCTCCCTTTCTTTTTGATCTCTTGTTTCTCTGTACGAGGAAATCATGCCTGGCCGATCTTCCTTGCAAGTCTCCCATATTGATCATTTTGCCTTTCGCTGAGGTACTCTGTGCAGATGCCAGTTCCCCAGCCTCGGCTGACCACCCATGATGGGCAAGCTTTCTCCTATTTATGTATACCGCTCACCACTGTTTTACCATCTTGCATCTGGCCCATATTGTTAGGTTTCTGAACTCTCCTTTAAATCATTCATCCTCCAATCCCGTTATTGCCATCAATCCATCAATGCTACTCTTAATCCATATAATGCCACTCTTAATCCACATCTGAATGTCTCCCTTCTGTGCCTCTTTCTACAGCTGTACAGTGTTTTATTCCTCAAGTGACCCTAGGCCAATTGTTCTCCATTCTGTAGCATGCTTCCTTCCGTTTAGGTGATTCCCTTTTTGTATCCAATTCTTCCTCATGTGTCCAATACTTCATTATGTGAACAAGGAATATGGCTTCATCTCATTACTTTATTACCTCACTTTGCAGATGTTCAGGAAGACCTTTCACTCTGAAAAGTTATTTTACTTGCATGTAAAACCTGAATGGAAGTGTTTCTACTTTTTTCAGCTGGATCATGCCAGCGTTTCCTGAAGCTATTCTGTGGTGTTCTAGCTGCTGTTACCTCTGGCTTCCTGTATACCATCTACCTCGCTCAGAGTCATCCACAGAAGTTATTGTTTTCCACCAGGCAGGTAATAAAAACCTAAATTATTAATTGGTATTCTAAACTATTAGTGGCTTTATATCTATTGAAGTTGTTTGATGAAGACCCTTCAGTCACATTTGCAGTGTTCTGTAATGTTGACCAACTCTGCTCCATTGTTTTGCATGCCTCTGTCAGGAGGACACCGATTATGGGAACATCTTGATTGGGAACAAAAGGGATTTTGGGGATGGGAGATTATCAATCCAGAGGTGCTACATGGTGGATTTACCAAAATGCCTCCACAGTCCCAAGTATTGTGCACCCTAGTGACCGGAGTGGATGTTGCCAGCTTACCGGCTATTTGAGGATGAGTTTTCTGTCTAGTCAGAATGGCGAGATATTACGAGGGCTTCCAAAAACCCATTCAGGTGGCAAGAATTTACTCACCTCCTTTTCAAAACCTCATAATCCAGCAGGCACCCATGTGTGGCGTTCAAGGTAAACACTGGCCCACTACACAGGCTGGTGTTTCTTTTTTGTGTATCACCTCCAGCCCAATCTGAGGGGTGAGGGAACACGCCCTAGCACCTCCAACCTGCTAATCGCATCTCCCTTCACTGACCCAGAGAAGCACAATGCGCCCCCTTCCCGCTCAGCCCTTGTCGTTCAGCAATAGGGCTCACACAGATAAACCATAGTGTCCTAGAATCCCACTACAAACTCCAAATCGAAATGCCCAAGGAAAAGGGAAGTAAGCAGGCAATAGAAATATTAACATTTCCCAGGTTCAAATCTTTTTACCCACATAATGAACAGCAAACCAGGGATGGAAGGAAACCGGCTGCTTGTCGGGTCCTGGCTTGCCTCTTCTGCAGGAACTGCTGAACCACATAGACCCACACGGGCGTCTCGTCTACTACAACTGATTACTGACAACACCTCAACCCCACACAACCCAGGGGGCAAGGGGAAGTGAGTTTTCCGTTTCTGCCTAAGGGTATGGAGATTTGCAGAGGGCAAGAAAATTAACAAAGGTAAGCATTTCCTGCAACTGCCTAACTCGCCACTAGTACCCCCATTGAACATCTAATTTTGAATGGATTATGTCCTCCCACGTATTCATAATCTATGAGATCTCCTGTATCCAGTTTCCGCTGCTTCAGAAATGTATTTTTCCCGGCAGAGGCCTGGGGTAAGGTGGGTGAGGGGGCGGTGGTGCAGTGCTTTGCATGGAGGGTGGGCTTTGATGCAGATGACTTGATGTCACTCGAGGGCCTCCATCTCGAGAATGATGTCATCGAAGGTATATATGGAACCTGCAGCTCCCTTTGGCTTCAGTTCTGTTTTCTCCAAGTAAGCTATTGCATTGTGATCTACGGCGCGCTTCATAGTGTTACTTGGTAATGTCTTTGTCTTCGGCTCCGACAACCACGAAGACCGGGTTTAAGAAATGCCAAGACTGCTGTGCTAAAATGTCACTGACGGACCCACATCAGGTGTGTTTTGTGGTGCCTTGGTGTGGAGCACAAGACCTCTGCCTGTCAGTCGTGTCAATCGATGACAGGAAAAGCTCTGAAGGACCGTAAAGGGAAATTGGCAGTAGGTAGACTCCCCAAAAAAATCCCCTTCGACTACCGAGTGAAAAGAACATTCCTCTGATGAAGCTAGAGACGACTCTCCTCCACAGAACAAAACTAAAAGGTCTAGGTCACGGAGTGGCTTTCACCACTGCTCGTCGAGAAAATCAAAGAAAAGGCATCATAATCCGCCTACTTTGTCTTCCTCATCCTACTCCTCTCCAGAAAGGCATATATCCTGCCCTACTAAGGCCTCGACACATGCTGAATGGGAATCATTCAGGCAGAATGGGAGTCATTCAGGCAGGAAATGAAAATACATTTGAGAAACAAGCTTCCTCGAAGCAAGTAGGCCATGCTCCTACTATGCTTTCTGAAGACGGTAAGGAAAGGGCTAGAGCCAAATCTTGTGTGCCCTCGAGCCCGAGACGAAGTCCAGATTTTCATTTAGAACCGTCAAGGTCTCGAGTCGATGAAAAATCAATGAAGTCTCTGTCGAGTCATCAAATGGAAAAGTTGAAGTTGAAACTATCGATGCCATTGGCGTCCAAAACAAAGCCATCGACGCCTCCACCGGACATTCAAAAATCCTTTAAACCATATTTTTTTTTTTTTTAGTTTTTTTTTAAATCTCATGTCGCTTTATGAAGTCTATATGCCTTCAGGCGACAATAAAACTCCCTTTGTGTTACAATATGGCACACCTAATGTTCCTGATAGTTTTATATCAGAGGAGTCTAGGATGTAGGAACTGTGTGATAATTTACGAACAGCCAGTGGGGTGGATACCTCTCCAGCATTGGAATTTGGCAAGCCAGGCCCGGCAGATCACACAGATGCCTCTTACAGGCAATTAATGATCAAGGTCATTTGATTATCTGGGATGGAGCAGGCCTGCCCTCCCATTCGAAACTGATGACCTCACTGATATTCTGGGCAAAGGGATCCAATCCTGCCATTTGCAAGTATTCTTTTTTTGTAGAGCAACATCAAACTGGGAAGCACCAGAATCCAATCCGGCAGGCAATAGAAATTTGACTAAAATATAGACCGTCAAGTAGTGACCCCAGCTATTTGTCTAAACACCCTACTCCAGAAAGCTTGGTTGTGCAAGCAGCAATCTCTACCTCCAAACAAGCTGCCTATCCAAATATTCCACCAGATCGGATAAGCGTCTAAGACGCCTTGTCAAAGAGTCTTTTCTGCTGGGAGCATGGCTCTCAAGTCAGCCAACTCCATGTGCCCTTGCAAAATGTACCTTCACCCTATGGGACTGTATATCCATGGCGGCTGAACATATTCCCGAAGGGCAAGAAAGAGACCGCTTCCTGGCCATTGTGAAAAATGGGCAAGAGGCCATGTGTGAGTCTCTACAGTCAGGTTTGGATTCTGCTGACGGTATCGACAGAGCCATGGCGGCAAGCACTGTGATACGCAGGTTTGCGTGGTTAAGGAAGTATAGATTTTCACCGGATGTGCAGTCTAGACTCCTTAATATGTCCTTTGCTGGGTCTCGTCTTTTTGGCAGCAAGGCTGACAAAACCCTTCAGAAGTTGCTGACCTCTAAGGCAGCAGCTAAGTCCCTAGGTTCCACCATCAGGCAGCCCTGCGTGTTCACCCCAGTGAACCTTTTTGGAGGAGTAGATCCTTTCGATTCTACTCTTAAGTTGGTAGAGCGAGAGGAATGGCTGGTCAAAGAGGCAAAAGAAGATTCCCTCGTGCTGGAAGAGCGAAAGGTACAAAGCCCGCCCAAGCAGCAGCATCTTTACCATCAGCCGCTGCTTTAGCCGCCTCAAAACCTCTCTGCCTCTCACCAGGGTGTCTCGAGTCAAGAACTCAGACTGTCTCGGCATCTGAAAGAATGGCGAGGCATTATTTCCGATGATTTGGTATTAGAAACCATAGCCCAGGGTTACTTCCTTCCCCTTCATTCAAAGACCTCGGAATCATCCACCGGGAAACCATTTGTTAAAGGTTCCAGATCCATTGCTTTTGCAGGAAATGTGGAGCCTGCTAGAAAAAGGTGCTACAGAGCCAGTACTTGTAACGGAGAGGAACAAAGGATCGTCCTTTATCTCTCTTACCCATTCTATCTAAGCTCCTTGAGCGGCTTGTTTACTCTCAAATCTCAGCATTCATCTATGATCTATCTGGTGGGCAGTCATAATTTCGAAAAAAAAATGTCGACAGACAAAAATGTCGACAAAAAAATGTCGGAAAAAAAAATGTCGACTTTCGTTTTTTTAAATAATATATTTATTTTAGGGGTTCGGGAGTTAAAAAAAAAGGGAAAAATTAAAAAAAAAAATTTAAAAAAGAGGGTTTGGGTGGGAACCCCCCATTTCGAAAAAAAATGCATTGAAAAAAAAAGTCGACATTTTTTTTTCGACATTTTGACTTTCGACATTTTTGTTGTCGAAATTATCACTATGAACCGATCTAGCTCTTCTTCCTCCTACTCAGTCTGGTTTCCGACTCTGCCATTCCACTGAAACACCTCTTACCTCTGTACTCTCTCTTCTCACAGCTCGCTATTCAAAACACTCTTCTGTCCTTATTCCTCTTGACTTATCTGCTGCCTTTGACACAGTGGTTCATTCTCTGCTTCCTGACTCTGTTGTAGCCTGGTTTTCATCCTACTTATCTAACCGTTCCTTTGCCGTTTCTTGGGGCGGCAACACCTCTCCTTCCTTTCCGCTCGCCCACGTTGTCCTCCAAGGCTCGTCCAGGCCCTTCAACTTCAGGATTGGTTGGTGTCTCTGGACCTACAGGATGCTTACTTTCATGTGCCGATTCATTCCAAGCACAAAGTACCCGAGGTTTGCGACTTGCACTTTCAGTTTCACGTCCTGCCATTCGGATTGACCCCCGCCCGAGGGTTTTCACCAAGCTTGTGGTGGTGGCAGCGTATCTCAGGTGAGGGGGTATTCACATCTACCCCTACCTGGACGACTGGCTGATCTGTGTGCGCTCTCCCGAGCAAGCACTGGCTCACCTCGGTCTCACCTGCCGCTCCCTCCACAGGCTGGGCTTCTCCCTCAATTTCAAGAAGTCGCATCCAACACCTTCCCAACAGCTCCAGTATATAGGGGCTGTGTTGGACACGTCCTTGGGGGTGCTCACCATTGTGCCGATTGTGGACAAGTTGCAACGTGCCCAGAGTCTCCCAGCTTTCGAATTCTTAAGGTTGCTCGGCCTCATGGCATCCTGTATTTTTCTGGTGCCAGACTGAGGATGAGATCCCTGCAATTGGTCCTCAAGATGCAGTGGTCGCAGGTCTCAGGCAATATGTCGGATCCCATTCAGATTCCACTCTCGGGCTCCCAGGATCTTCTGTGGTGGGCAAATGAAGGGAACCAGATGAAGGGGAGCCGTTTTGGCCCTCCTCCTATCCCCACCTGCGAGTGGGGATAGGAGGAGGGCCAAAACGTCATCTCTGGGTCAACTTTGACTCCACACTTTCCTTCTCTGCCCACATCTCTGTTGTCTCTAAAAAGTCAAACTTTCTACTGCACCTCCTCAGAGGTACTCTGCCTTTCCTCTCCTTCCCCCAGAAGCTCATGGTCTCCTAAGCTCTGGTTCTCTCTAGGTTGGACAATTGTAACAGCCTCTTTCTAAATCTACCTGCCTCTATACTCCACCCTCTGCAACTAATCCAGAACAGGACTGCAAGACTTGTCCTTGGCCTCAAGCCCTGGGATCGTATCTCTCCAGCTCTGAAATCTCTCCATTGGCTCCCAGTGGATGCAAGGATTAAATTCAAAACCCTCTGCCTTGTCCATAAGGCTTTCTGGGGCCTAGGTCCAAAATACCTTCAGCTATCCCTCTGCAAATATCTCCCCTCTCGTGCTCTTCGCTCCTCTACCGCTAATTCCCTCAGTGTCAGTCGTTTTTCAAAGAAACTAGCTGGGGGTAGATCTGTCCTCGGCTGGGTCCTCCCTCTGGAACAGCCTTCCTGCCACTCTGAAACTTGAGAAGAACCATCTCCGGTTCCGGAAGAATCTCAAGACCTTCCTCTTTGCTTTTGTCTTCGCTCTCACTCTCCCTTGCTGATCTGTTCTCTCTTGGCCCTGTGCGCCTGGCCACCCTCTGTCCTCCGGGCCCAGGTACCTGCTCACCCTGCCACCTGCCCTCACTGCCTCTGGGCCACCTCACTTGCACTGGGGTCTGTATCTGTACCCATACAGCCCTCCCCTTTTTTTTTCTTCCCGTATTTATCAGACCTACCCTGTCTGCTGCCTTAAACCCAGCACTTATTGCCTTTATTATTTATGAATTATTTATTTTCCTCCTTTGCTCCGCACTTTCCACTTCTCCACCCTTCCATGCACTTTTCCCTTCCCCCTCTACCATGCACTTGCGCATTCTCAGTGTCACTGGGCCTAGTAAGCGCATTGTTTTGTTCTCCCCTATTCCCTTCCCTTGCCTTGTCGCACTCTGAAACACTTGTGTATGAGCGCGATAGAAATAAAATATCATACCATGGCTGGAGGTAACTGTAGTGACCGATGCTTTGCTCACAGGATCGGGCGTTCAAGCCGAGGACTTGACCGCCAGCAGTCCTTTGTCTCCGTTGGAGTCCAAACTCCACATCAACCTGTTAGAGCTGAGGAGCGTAAAGGGGCGAGGACTTTCTTTGCTGCCTGTTTGGCTGTGGCTGTGTGTTTCCCATGTCTCCGGAGGGCAGCCATTTGGAACCTATTTTTGGAACTTGCTGCCTGCATCTGTTTATTTACTGAGACTGCGGTTCTTTCAACCTGCGCACGAAGATAAACTCAGCTGACCACAGCTGACCACAAGTGACACGTGAGCGACCACGCCCACTCCCGGAAGTTGAAACAAAAAGACGCCCCAGCCGCCATTGCGGCGTTAAGCCCGAGGAGCGTAAAGGGCAAGGACTTTCTTTGCTGCCTGTTTGGCTGTTTGCTGTGCCGCAGTCCCGCCTCCCAACAAAACTTCGATCATTTATGAACTTTGCCCACAAGAATAAGGTAACTTACTTCTCATTTACCTTTTTATTCCTCCTGTGGACGTCTGAATTTTTTTGATCTGTCTGAAGTGGAGTTTACTAACACGAGGAGTTTGATTCTTACAAGTTTTTCCTTTTTTGGGACATTGGATCATTCAGGCTTGCGGGCTGTAGCCTTTGACTCAGTGTGAATATTTACCTAATTCCTTAACACCAGCGCCACTGAGGACTGCGGGCAATAGCCTTGGACTCAGTTTGAATATTTACCTAACTCCTTACCACCAGCGCCACTGAGGACTGCGGGCAATAGCCTTTGACTCCGTGTGAATATTTACCTAATTCCTTACCACCAGCGCCACTGAGGACTGTAGTGTGTGGTAAGATATCGTCTTTAAACAAATCTATATAATAACTTGCCATCAGCACACCTGAATCTACAAATACTTGAGCTTCAACGTTTATTAAATACGCTCAAGAAATTTGGAACTTGAACTTGTATAAAGATCAAATATCTCAATACAGTGCTACCCTCCAGTGTAGTGGTGTGCACATCCTGTGACCTGACGTTTACAGTATGGAAGACTCCATCACAGTTAGTATGCTCAACGACTCTAACAATGGTCCACATACTAGGCTTCGAGCAAAATTAGAACATGGAAAACTTGCCCAAATAATAAAGCCAAATCAGAAGAGGAATGATATTTCCCACCTCTCTGCGGATATCCTGACTTAACATGTACAACAGATTTCGCTCCCGGTGTTGCCACATTTGACCACTGATAGTGTAAGGGATTTGCAAACGCCTCCCATTACATCGCCTATATCTGCATCAGCAATTAATGATCAACCACTACAAGTTCATATGCAACCTATTAACTTAATCTCACCAATAAGAACCAACCTGCTACAAACAAAAGATGGCATGGAAATGCAGGACCAAAATAGCACTTCCAATGATGCTCAGAACATCAAAATACATGAGTGAGTTGTCTGCTCTTATTTTTCCACCAACTGCAGAACAATTAAAACAAGCTAATTCTGACATATCACAACCTGTGCACTCCACTTTTCCATCTTGGAACACAGATGATTATTCACGATTCACACCGGTGATATCACAGCGAGATAAAGCAGCCCTAGCTAAAAGACGATGGCAATCGCTTCATGAAAGTAAACGTCGCTCACGTGATCTGGTAAATTCTCTTATAGCTCAACGAAATCCAAAGATAGCCTGTCTTTCCCTGGAATGATTGAGATCGAAGCACTTCTGGTAAACCAGGAAAAGCGTAAAGCAGTCTTCGGCCATTCAGATTATGATACTTCCTCACCCTCCTCAACAATATGTAACCTGGATAGCCTGGGAAACTATGTTCCATCTAATACAGAGGCGTCACAGCAGAACATTACATGTCATACTTCACCATTGACCCAATCTATTCCCTGCATTGAAACGAAAAAGGGCAAATCTCAGTCTCGTAGTGCAATGCATCCTTGCAAGAAACGGGCAACATGCCGTCCATCCCAACCACTATGCAAGATTTTCAAAATATGCTAATAGCAGTGACATCTCAGACAATGATACCATTCGTAAAAATGCAAGAATCATGCGTGGATGCGAGTAAAGATCAAGCTACTTTATTAGCTCTCATCCATGCTAAGCAAATCTTTTTGGAAGCCTTTGTGCAAAAGATACAGGATCGTTTGGACCATGAAGATGAAATGACTCAAATATGGCAATCTCGATTGTCAGATATCGCCAGAAAAGATCGTGCAGACAACACTCAGCTCACTTCGGCTCTAATTACCATGATATCAGCCATGCATCGACCATGCAATCTTTCGCAAAATGAGATGCTTCAACGGCCTCTACAAACAATGAATGACTTGGTGACAAAGAACCAAACTGCTGGAACAGGGGCAGATCTATCCCAAATCCGACCAGAAGTTAATCTACCAACTTCCAGTGTACCAGTTAAGATTCAACCTCAAAATTCGGATCACAATGTCAACACAGAAGCTTCTACCTACTCTCTTTCTGCCTCCTACCCTGCAGACCAAACCACAAAATAAACCAAAAACGAAAAAAAGACAGACTGGCTCGAGAGCATTCCTCCGTAATCTGACAACACCCAAACCAGCCCCACCTAAATCATTAACGAAAAATATAGTTGGCCCATTCATTGCCTCTTTGCAAATCAAGTCTGGTAGCAACTACAACCTTAGCATCCCTGCCCAAAAATTTGCTGGAAGAAACTTCTGAAGATGCTCAAATGAATGCTCTATTAAATTTATCACAACATCTAGACGTTGTCCTAGATATCTCAGAAGAAGCCCAGATACAACCAAGCGAAACATCACTCATCATTATGGATGTATATGAACAAACTGAATCCCACTTCGACTCTCAAATGTCTGCAACATGTGATGATATCTCAAACACAACATTATGGATGGACGAAGTAGCTAAACCATCTACTGGCTCGGTGCTACCACCGACGCAAAGTAGTCCTCAAAATAAAAATCCATCTACCAATATACTAACTCAGCCAATATTCGTCAATCCAAGGAGATATAAACCTTCGCGAGCTGTATTACTGAGACGTGTAGAAACGGATACTCAAGAGCTGATCATGAACAGATCAAACGTTCTACGATTATTCAGCCTCATACCGCAATTACAGAATTTAAGAACGCAAGAGATCCTCACAGTGGAATTTTGTAGACGATCATCATCTAGACCAAACATACCTACTCCTTAAATCCACCAACGAAAAAGATCAGATTAAGGGGGGAAAAATAACTTAAATACACTAGGCTTTGACATACAACATGTTGACTCCAACAAAGAAGCGCAAATGGAACTAACTCTGCGTAGGAAAAGTTCTTTAACGCAACACACATCAGATAGAAAACAAACGATGGATCCCAGAAGATGCAAATTATAATCTCCAGGGACAGCCGACACGAGAGCATCAGACGGACAACAAACGTAGGACCTCAGAAGATGTAAACTACAAGACACAAGAATGGCAAAGACAAAATATTCAACAATCTGATCCTAAAAGCGGTTATAAATACCCGGATCGCACTATGCATCACATACGGAGAGTAATGGATTGGTCGCAATTAACAACTTCAGAAAGTCCTGATTCTTCCTCTTAACCATCATTGCAGCCTTTGAGATCTGACATTTCATTATGCTCCTGGAACACTTGAGGACACGGTCATCTCTTTCGAGAACAGTCACAAGATCTTTCACAGTATGACATCGTCTGTATACAGGAATCATGGCTCACAATGCAACCAATCTGTGACAGATACACAACTTTGATGGCTCCGGCAATAAAAAATAAGAGGACGTCCATCTACAGGCCTTTTGACCCTTATTAAAATGTCAAGTAACATCAGAGTTATCGAATCATCTAAAATAAATGACTAGAACCAAATTACGATACTCCAGTCAGTTAAAACCAAAACACCATTAACTCATGACATTTTTAGTATTATTAATACCTATTGGAATCCTATGGCCATCACTGATGAGCTATATATCGACAAACATTTTACCTGTATCGATGAAAACACTATAAAATACCCAGGAATTCAAACAATATTATGTGGAGATCTTAACATACATTTCTATGACAGCGAAGGGATTGAATTAAAACAGAACAACATGTCCCCAAGAGCTTGTCAATGGCAGAAAGAAACCACTACCAGGGGTCTCATTAGAGTGCACTTCCTTGATATTCAAACAAATAAGCCGATGAATACATGGACTCGCAGCGCCTCAAATGTCATAATAGACTACATCTATACATCAAATCAAATTGCTCTGAAGTTAACACAGAACTAGATCATACAAACAAATCCTAGTGATCACGTACTACTCACAATTACGTGGGTAATGCACAATCCCCAGAAACCCAAAATAAACTTACCAGAACTAGTACTTAACTCGAATCAGGCTAGATTGAGGATCTCGCAAAATGCCCTGATGATGCTGGCAAACCAAATAAATTCGCCAGCAATGACAGATGAGAAACGCCTAAATTATCCACAACTCCTGGTGCCATTTAAGTTATACAGATCAACCAATACCTTTAATAAACCTTGTCATACCTATGCCTACTCGTCCATAATAGCAGAAAGAAAAAAAGAAATTGAGAAAGGACATTAAGGAAATACAACTAAACAAATCTAAGGATCATGACAAAATTTGTTTATTAAAGCAACAGTACAAAAACTGGATGAGATCTAACAGAGCATTTCAAGGGCAAAATGATGCAGAAAAAATGTTGCGTGCTCTAAAAAACCGTAACACCAGAGACCTGTGGAAGCTATTGGTTTCACCAATAGGTAATCTACCAACAATGACAACCGATGTTGACGAGCAAGGGTGGAATTCATATTTCCAGAAGCTTTACAACATAAATTCTGAACTAAATACTAAAGACCCTACAAATCCACATACCTGGACTGTCACATGGCAACAAGAGGACCTAGAAAGAGCTATCATCAACTTGAACCCCTCACGAGCTCCGGGACCGGATGGCCTCTCAAATGAACTCATCAAAGCTAATAGAACTCTATGGGCACATATTTCTTCCATTATTTATGAAACTATTAACAGAACTCAAACTATTCCACCTTCTTGGAAGACAGCAATCTTGATACCCATCTCTAAAAAGGGAGATTCAAAAGATCCAGCCAATTATAGGCCCATTGCTTTGTTGGACCCCTTAGGAAAAATGTTTGCTAATTTTTTGCTGGACAAATTGAACATCTGGGCCAAAGCAAACAATATATATGCACCGAGACAAACTGGCTTTGTAAAACATGTGGGAACCAACATCAACCTACTTCTGTTTAATTTGCTGAAACAAGAGGCCATCCGCAATCAAAGACAAATATATGCAGCATTCATAGATTTGAAGCTTGCCTTTGACCTAGTCGATAGATCACTCCTATGGTCGAAATTGCGAAAATGGGGCTGTCCTGATGATATCTTGGAACCGATTAAAGTTACTCTATGGGGAAACATCTATTAGAGTCGGATTGTCACAAGACGGTACAGTAACGGAATCCATCAAAACTAACAATGGCCTTAAACAAGGCTGTCCACTAGCGGCAACGCTTTTCAATTTATTTACATCTGATTGCGAAATTGATACAAACTCGACATTATCAAACCCACCGAAACTAAATGCCACAACCATTGCGTCCCTGATGTATGCAGACAATATTGTGCTGTGTTCACAAACTCCAAGAGGTCTCCAAATAGCTTTGTCAAACCTAGAAAGCTACATGAACATAAATCGACTTAAAATAAATGCACAAAAATCGAAAATAATGGCCCCGGCTCCATCACATAGAACAAAATAACACCCGAAACCCTTTCTTCTTAATAATCAACCCCTGGAACAAGTGACTATCGTTAAATATTTGGGGATCCGGATTAATCAATCTCCCACTGAAACGATCTGGTCCAGTTATCTACTGGATAAAACTATATCATTAGCTCGTCAGAGACGGTTTCTACACTTGAATTATGGAAGATTCACATTCAAACCAATTATATCATTTTATAGACAAAAAGTCGCGGCAATTCTACTCTATGGAAGTGAGGCCATGATTAACATCGACAGATCCATATGGTTGCGGCTAGAAGGCATCTTCTGGTGGAAAGTGCTTCCTTTACCTCAATCGTTTCCGATGGCCCGTATTTGATACGAACTGGCACTTCAGTCTCTTACTTCACTTCAAACATGGCGAAAACTAGACCTTTATAGGAAACCTAGCTCCGACTTGCACATTCCTGTGCTTCACATCTTTCAGCCAAAAGAACACACAACCCAGGCAATTGCGCTACAAACCTGGAAGTTTCATATGGAAAACACCAGAATATTGGCAGACATATCTATGGAGCAGCTAACGCAGCGTCCAGTAAAAGCTAAACAAAAACTTGCGCGCAACGACTGGATAGCAACTATCGAAACCAAAAGACAACTTAAACTTAACCTGGAATGCAAGTTGGACATGCACCCATTAAACTGTCTTCCATTGTATTTACAATGTTTTCCATCTGCCTCCGTCAGAGACACTTTCCTACGGTTCCGCTTTAATTTGCTACCAAAACGAGAGCTGCTACAATCTAGGAAACTTCTAACTAAAGAAAATTCCTTCTGTCGGTTCTACAAACAACAATCTGAATTAGAAACCCTTCAGCACATAGTGACCTCTTGCCCGGCTCTTGACGAAACTAAATCCCGAATTAGAGACATGTACCTACCATCTACAATCAAACTCTTACCAGAAGATCGATGGGCCACATTTTTACATGGTGGCACAAAGACATTTTCGCAATTGTCAGCCTTTTTAATTTATTATTTAAATCTATTTAAGGAAGGGAATCGGGAGATTTTCCTTCTTTTCTTCCTTTTCTTTTGTGATTTGGAATGTGATTTGAACCATATAATTTTTAATTAACAAAAAAAGAGCTCATGGTCATCAGGCTAGCCCTGAAGGTTTTTCTGCCGTCTGTGCGGGGGAAGAGTGTCCTGATCATGACAGACTGCATAACCTTAACAAAAAAGGGGGGGTAGGGTCACTCCCGTTGTGCAGAGTGGCAATGCAGCTTTGTTTCTGGGTCATCCAGCAGGGAATTTCGGTCTCAGCAGATCATCTGGCCGGAGAGGGAAATGCGGCGGCGGACGCTCTGAGAAGGCAGAGCGTGATCTCTCACGAGTGGGAGTTGGCTCAGGAAGTCCTTCAGGAGATATTTGCCCTTTGGGAACCCCGCAAGTGGATCTCTTCGCCACCAGTGCCAACTGGAAGTGCAAGAAATTCTGCTCACGGGAATTGCCTCCGAGAGGAGCCTTGGGAGAAGCATTCGTAGTGGATGGGTCATTCCCACTGCTGGACGCGTTTTCTCCAGTCCCCCCCCATTCCTCAAGTGTTACGGAGGTTCAGTTCCCACATGATCTTCATTGCTCCGGATTGGGCCAGGAGAGCATGGTACCCGCTCCTTCTAGAAATCTCCATCTGCCCTCCACGCCGTCTTCACTACCGAGAGGATCTGCTCTTGCGTGACGGAGATCAAGTTCTCCATCCAGAGGTCAAGACTCTCAACCTTCATGTTTGGTATCTGAAAGGTTGAGGTATAAGGATTGGGACCTCCCGGATGCCGTGATGGTGGTGTTGCTTTCGGCCAGGCTGCCTGCAGCAAAATCCCTGTACCGTTGCCGTAAGTTCTGCGACTGGTGCCGAGGTCGCAATATTGATCCTTTTTCAGTGCTCCATTCCTATGGTTTTGTCTTGCTTACTTTCTTTGGCCCACAGGGGCCTTCAAGTAGGTACCATTTAAAGGTTACCTGGCGGCGCTGTCTATTTAAGCGTTCGTCTGAAGAATGTTCTTACTTGGATTCCTTTGATTTCTCAATTTCCTAAAGGACTGACTAATGTGTTCCTGCTGTCCCCTTTCCAGGTGCCGGTTTGGGATTTGAATTTGGTTTTGAAATTTCTCATGGGTGCTCCGTTTGAACCTTTGCACTCTTGTCTTTTGAGATTGTCCTTCAAGACATTGCGCGCGGAAGTAACCGCAACCAAGAACAGAGTGAGTGAATTGCAGGCACTTTCCTCTAAGCCGCCCTTTACTGTGTTCCTCAAGGACAGGGTAATACTTGGAGTATGTCCGTCATTTCTACCTAAGGTAGTATCTGAATTTCATTTGAGTCAGGTGTTCTTCCTTACCAGGATGAGGAGGAGGATATAAAGAAGGAAGAGGAGAGACTCCATAGGTTGCATCCTAGGAGAGCTCTGAGCTTTTATATTACTACAATGTCCAGGGTCAGAGTGGACAATCAACTCTTTGTGGGATATGCTGGACACCGATTGGGCCAGGGTTTTACCAAACAGACCTTGTCCAGGTGGATTATCCTCACCATAACTGAGTGTTACCGGTTGGCGGTTAAGGACCCTCCTGAAGGGTTGCGAGCTCATTCCACTAGGGGCGTGGCTACTTCCACTGCCCTCCAGCGGGGTATTCTATTAGGAATATTTGTGATGCAGCCACATGGGCTTCAATCCACACCTTTTGTTAAGCATTACTCCCTGGATACAGTTCCATGGTCAGGATATGGCCTTTGGTAAGGCGGTTCTTTATTCCGCAATCTGATTGGGTACTCAATACTTTTCCCTCCTCCATTTCTCTGGTACTGCTTTGGGAGTCTGTCAAAGATGTGGAATACGTTGGAGGACACAATCCATTCGAAGAACAAGTTACTTACCAACTGGTAACCCTCTTTTGACTGGATGTTCCTCCAACGTATTCCATATCACCCTCCCAGCCTGCCCCTCTGGAGAATTTCCTATGCGATTGCAGCTTACAGTTCTGCAAGGCTATGTGCAGTCAAGCAGGTATTGGAGCCACACGTTATGGAGGAAAAAAACATAAACTGAGTCTACGGGCGCTGTACGTCCTATTTACAACATCCAGTGACGTCGCCCTCGACGGACGCCTTCGAGGGACATCGACCCGACGTCCGCAGGGCGCCCTCTGCGGAAAAATTTTCCAAAGTGCACAACTGAGGACATTACATGTCAAAGATGTGGAATACATTGGAGGAACATCCAGTCGAAAGAACGTTACCAGTTGGTAAGTAACTTGTTCTTCTCCCTCAATTACAAGAAGTCCCATAAAAGCTCCAATTCATCAGGCTGGACTGGATACATCCTTGGGAAAAACCTTGCCACCCAATGTGAGGGCTCAACACATTCTGCAGATGGTCACCAAATTTCAGAGTGCCCAAAGTCTCCCGGCCTTCAACTTTTTGAGGTTGCTCAGCCTTATGGCATCCTGCATTTTCCTGGTGTCAGAGGCTCGCCCGAGAATGAGATCCCTTCAATGGCTCTCAGGGCACAGTGGTCTCCATTCTTAATCAGGTTCCAAACGGGGTCACACAGGATCTCCTCTGGTGGGCCTGTGAGGACAACATTCTAAAGAGCGAACCTTTTTGGCACCCATGGCCGGAGATATAACGGTAGTGACGGATGCCTCACTCACGGGGTGGATAGCCCACACCAACGAGCTGACAATCAGCGGTCGTTGGTCTCCATCGGAGTGCAAACTACATAACAACCTTTTCGAGCTGAGAGCAATCCGACTAGCGCTGAAGGCTTTTCTGCCCTCTGTCCCTTCTCCTTTTTTGGTACCAGTCCCAAAGGTGAAACGTTGAACCTTTTCAAGGAGGGTTCCGGGGGCTGGAGGGGGTGTGGGGAAAGGGCCCGCTACCCTCCCCAAACTGAATTATTTGGCCATTTTTTTTTTTTTGGTTCATCACTTCTGGAATTTTTTGTGCAGATTTCAGGTTCTCCGCCTCCCTGTTGCCAGTTGGGCTGGAGTAGGGAATCGCTAACCACCCCGCCCCCAAAACCCTACCCAAATTATTTTTGCCTCAGCAATGTTGTAAGAATTTAATAAGGGCAGTATTTTGGTCCGTATTATTGGTGAATGCAGTGTGCTATGAAATCAGCTCAACTCTGCTTAGGTGTCTCCTTTTTGTTTTGTGCTAGAGTTCTTTTTTCCCCCATCACAGGATCCTGTGCTATGCCCTCCTGCACACTTGTTAAATTCATGTTTAAATCTACATGATTTACCAAAGGGACAGAAGCCCTGTTAAAACTTCCAAGGTCTGCTCTCCCTGCTGATAGCTGGACCTGCTGCTCCAGAAAGAGCGACCACGAAAGGACCCTCTCTTCCCCATAACACCACTTTTCTCTTTTGTAATAAGGTTTCTCGCCCTGATCCCCACTTCCTTCGCAGCCACCATATTTCAATGAAACTTGTGACATCCACTTCGCCCCATGCCATAGCTGGGCAAATCTGCATTTTAAGCCTGAAATCCCTGTCCTACTGCAACCAGGTATCTCCCCCATATGTTAGATGAGCGTTGTGGATGTACTGCTCATATGCCCATGAAGCACCCGCGTCATCTGGGCGCTTCTATACCATGATGGATGCCATCATCTTGAAACCAGCTAACCAATTATGAATTGACTCTCCTTTTTAACCCTGTCTCTTTTTTTTGTTTTTTTTGTTCTCCCTCTCCTTCTCAGATATTTGACGCATGTTGAGGCCCGACTGTTCCAGCTCCAGCAGGGTAAAAAATGTCTGAATTCTTTCTGCCATACCCTTTCTTTAATGTGGACAGGGATATGCCACACTAAAGCGTTGCCTTTGGCCCACAATGGTGCAAACCATGGCATCCCTTTCCTCTGCCCGTTGCCTGACAATGTAAGCGCATGTGGAAACTTCCCCCTGCGCCAGTGCACCACCCCTGTTTTCTATTTGTCCTGAGGAGCTGTTAGCAGGAACCCTATTGGCCCCGATGCTGACGCTTCGCTGAAACTCTGGCTGCTGGTTACCTGACACTGCATCTTCCCCCAACTTGATTAAATGTATTCACATTACCGCACAACAGTAAATAATTTACCCCATTGTCGCATGCCTGCAAACACTGCATCACAATACCTTTAACTTGTTCCAAGGATGCATGTTCCTCTGGTGCCTCCGCTACCGTGATGGCTGCATGCGTGCCGTATTCACTGCTGCTCTCTCTTGGTCCCTTTGTGGCAGGAGCCTCCGGGGTGGCTGTAGGTCCCTGCCTCTTCCCTCTGCTTTTCTCTTCCCCCCCAGCCGATTTTGCAGTTTTTCGTTTCTTTTTTGTTGCCTCGGTTTGCTGTCTGATTGCCTTTTGCTTTTGTTGTTAGTCCGCCTTTTCTCGGCCCCGGCTCTTCTTCCTCCAATGAAAACGGCTCCTCCACTACTTCCTCTTCCGTGGATGTTGGGTACAGTAATGGGAACTGTGACCTGTCCCTTGAAGGCCCTGCTATGCCACCCTCCAGTTCTGTTGCGACCTTCTGGAGCCAGTTGGGTCCATGCCTAGACTGGGCCATCCTTGCTATTTGGAGGAACTGTTCCAGGTCCCTCTATGCCATGCTTGTTCCTAGGGTCTCTGCCACTTGTGTCTCCATTTGTTTGCTTATTCTGAAGTGGCCTCTGGGAATATGCAGCTCCCTTTAGCGCTCACACTGCTCAGATCCTTATTTCTGCTCCTACTGTGTGTAGTTAGCAAAGTCCAGTCTACAATTGGCCTGTGTTGCTCAGCTCGCCCGTTTAGTTGCTCGCCCCCTCCTAGCTGCTGTTTGGGGCTATCCGACTGTTATTAGGTTTCCCAAATTTCGTGGGTGCGGATTTAGGCTCCCCAATGCGTTCCTTTGCTTTGCTTCCAATACGAGGAAGCGTCAGTTGAAACAAATCTGCCCGGTGGTGTGCTGCGCTGTGTTGCGTCCCGCACTGCAAGCACTCTCTCACCGAGCTGTGGCGGGCGTTTGCTGTGTCTCGCTGCTCTTCGCGTCCCTCTGCTCATACTAAGTTCAGGTGGTTCGCTGCTGCCCCACCTGCTCTGGGTGCTCCAGAGGCTTCGTACTGGTGCTCAGGATTCATACAGCAGTGCTGATGCCTTATGTGCTGTGGCAGCAGCCTCCACAGCACTCGCAATGCCCCCCTCTTGGTGCAAGCAACTCGCAAATCGAGACTGCAGCTGGGCATCCCTGGCAGTGACCTTGTATGCACATGCACTGCCCGACGTGGCGTGGCACCCTTAAAGAGTCTTCGGTACTCGAATGAAGAAAGAAAACGTTGATGCGCCGTCCCCGAAGACGACCTCCGACGGCCGACGTCACCCGATGTGATAAGTAGGACGCACGACGCCCATAGCCTCAGTTCCGTTTTTTCCGCGAACGTGTTCGCTTCGTGAATCTCGGTACGCCTCGACTCGTTGGAGTTTGCGGTTTTCAATTCTCGGTTTGTTGAACCTGTTCGGTTTGTTGTGAAGACCTGTTCGTGGCGATGTCTTCTTGGTCTTCAACCCCGCGTCTGGGCTTCAAGAAATGCGGGGACTGTGGGTCACAGACTCGCACGATGCCTGCCTCTGGTGCCTCAGGGAGGCCCACGATACGGACGACTGTGTCGACTGCCAGTTGCTCACGGCAAAGGCCTTGCGGGAATGCAAGAAGAAGCTGTCGGTAGGCCCGGTGTCTAAGCCCCGGAAGTCGAGGTCTGCGGGGCTTTCGACGGATGACTCGAGGGGCGACTCTCCACATAATCGTCGGAAGTCCAGTGGGTCTCCTTCCAGGAGTCGGTCTCGCCACTCATCCACCTCTTCGAGGCATTCGCGGAAGCGTTGGCATAGGTTGCCTTCCCCGTCCTCTTCCGAGGACTCCGCCCGTCGGTGGGTCACTTATCCCTCCATGCAAGCGACACCGGAGGAATGTGCTTCCTTCGGGAAGCAGATGCTAGCGATTCTTGATTTGCAGGGCACTGGTCCATCCGCGCCTCCGAGTGGGGTCGGTCGGCACCGGTCGAGAGACACCGCTCGTACGCCTTTGGGCTCGGGTGGTTGGCACGGCTCGCGGGAGAGGTCCCGCTCGGACAAGGGTAGCCGTTCTCGCCATGCCCGTTCCAGGTCCCGGTCCTCGACGCGCTCGAGACCGCGTGATCCTGTGCCGTCTTCGAAGAAGACGTTGACGCCTGTGGCGCCGAGGTCGTCGAGAGACACGCTCGGAGCTCCGGCTTCGAGGCCTGTGTCGATGCTGGCGGCGCTGCAGCTGACGTTGATGCCGATTTGCTCGACGTCGACGCCTTTTCTGTCGACGCCAGCGCCGACTCGTTCTGCGCCCTCGACGCCTTTCGAGGCGGTGGTGTCGGAGGGGCCCCGTGGCACGGGGTTTGCCTCTAGAAAGGCCCTGGCTAAGGTCAGGCACTGCTTTGGTCCCCAGAGGTCTTCCTCTCCCCGTCTGGAGTACATTTCAGAGGGTGATGAAGGCTCTGATGGCGGCCTGGTTCCGGTTACAGTTCCAGATGAACTTATCTCGGGCCATAGCCAGTTTGATGACCTGCGGCAGTCGCTGCATGATGCCAGTGGACTGGACACCTCTCCGGAGGTGGAGTTTTGTCGGCCGGAGCCTGGCACTTATGCCGATTCTTCGTATCGGCGCCTTATGTCTCGGGTCACCGAGTACTTGGGTTGGTCAGCTCCCCCAGGGGAGTTCGTTCAGGATGATCTCACGGACATCCTTGATCTCGGTCCCCCCACTGACCCGGTTTTGCCTTTTCATATGGCTCTGCAGAGAAGGGTGGCGATGGCTTGGACTGCTCCGGAGAGTCTCCCGGCAGTGGGCAAGTCTTTGTTGCGAAAATACCGTCCAGCCAGTAGCGACCCCTGCTACTTGTCTAGGCACCCCACTCCGGAGAGTTTGGTGGTGCAGGCGGCTATGGCCCCGGCAAAGCAGGCGTCGTATCCTACCATCCCTCCGGATAGGGACGACAAACGTTTTGACGGCTGGGCGAAGAAAGTGTTTTCTTCGGGGGGGTATGTCAACCAGAAGTGCGAAAGGTTTTGCTTCCTGGGATTTCCTCCAAAAGGAGCCTTAGGAGACGCGTTCGTGGTGGAGTGGTCCTTCCCACTGCTGTATACGTTTCCTCCAGTCCCCGTCATCCCGCAAGTGCTGCGGAGGTTACGGAGGTTCGGTTCCCGGATGATCCTCATTGCTCCGGCGTGGCCCCGGAGGACATGGTACCCGGACCTTCTAGACTTGTCCATCTGCCCTCCACGTCGTTTTCCCTACCGAGACGATCTGCTCTCACGGGAGGGGGGGGGGGGGTCAGGTTCTCCATCCAGAGGTCAGATCCCTCAATCTTCACGCTTGGCTTCTGAAAGGTTGAGGTATAAGGATTGGGACTTCCCTGAAGACGTAATGGAGGTGTTGCTCTCGGCCAGGCGGCCGGCAACTAAGTCTCTGTACCGTTGCCGTTGGAGAAAGTTCTGCGACTGGTGCAGAGTTCAGAATGTGGATCCTTTTGAATGTGACATTCCCATGGTTCTGTCTTTTTTGCTTTCTTTGGCCCACAGGGGCTTGCAAGTGGGGACCATTAAAGGTTACCTGGTGGCGCTGTCCATATTTAAGCGCTCGTCTGAAGAGTGTTCCTAGTTTAAAATTCCTTTAATTTTGCAGTTTTTGAAAGGGCTCACTAATGTGTTCCCTCCGTCACCTTTTCTGGTGCCAGGTTGGGATTTGAACCTTGTTCTTAAGTTTCTTATGGGTGCTCCGTTTGAGCCTTTACATTCTTGCCCTTTGAGGCTGTTGACTCTGAAAACTGTTTTTGGTTGCGGTTACTTCCGCTCGCAGAGTGAGTGAGTTACAGGCACTTTCAGTTAAGCCACCCTTCACTGTGTTTCACAAGGACGGGGTTGTCCTTAGAGTTCGTCCTTCTTTTCTTCCGAAGGTGGTTTCGGAATTTGATTTGAGCCAGAAGGTTGTTCTTCCGGCGTTCTATCCTCCTCCACATCCTGGTAAGGAAGAGGAGAGGCTCCATAGGCTTGATCCTAGGAGAGCGTTGAGCTTTTATATTTCGTGCATGTCCCGGGTCAGAGTGGACGATCAACTTTTCATTGGTTACGCTGGAAAGCATTTGGGACAAGCTGTGACGAAACAGACTTTGTCTCGTTGGATTATTTTAGCTATCTCCGAGTGATAACGCTTGGCGGATAAGGACCCTCCGGCTGGCTTGCGGGCCCATTCTACCAGAGGAGTGGCTGCGTCTACTGCCCTGCAGAGGGGAGTTCCTATTCGTCACATCTGTGATGCAGCCACCTGGGCTTCAGTACATACTTTTGTACGTCACTATTCCCTCAATTCCATCAGAGGGCAAGATCTGGCCTTTGGCAAGGCAGTTCTCTATTCCGCAATTTGATTGGGCATGCTAAATTTGTATTCTAAATTCTTTCTCACCTCCTTGCTTGGTACTGCTTTGGGAGTCTGTCGTAGATATGGAATACGTGGGAGGACCCAATCCCCTCGAAGAACAACTTACTTTCTTACCTGGTAACGTTCTTTCGATGGGATGGTCCGACGACGTATTCCATATCGCTCCCTCCCTGCCTTCCCCGCTGCAGAATTTTTTTTGCGATTGCAGCTTGCGTTCCGCAAGGCCTTGTGTGTCTGACTGGCAGAAAACTGGTGGC
This sequence comes from Ambystoma mexicanum, assembly GCF_040938575.1. NCBI lineage: Eukaryota > Metazoa > Chordata > Amphibia > Caudata > Ambystomatidae > Ambystoma > Ambystoma mexicanum. The sequence goes on from NC_090933.1 coordinate 881,970,712, forward strand.
ACACGTTCTGGGAAAAAACTATAACTGAGGCTATGGGCGGCATGCGTCCTACTTATCACATCGGGTGACGTCGGCCGTCGGAGGAGCTCCTCGGGGACGGCGCATCGACATCATCGACGCAGGACGCAGACCCCAAAGATTTTCCGAAGCAGCACAGCTGTGGACATTACCTGTCATAGATATGGAATACGTCGTCGGACCATCCCATCGAAAGAACGTTACCAGGTAAGAAAGTAACTTGTTCTTCTGAGGCTTGTGGAATCTGCTTAGATCACATGCTGTGCATAGGCCGACATCTAGTGGAAGCTGCGGAGTATAACAGTTTGTTTTTCGAAACTCGAAAATGGGCGTCGACACAGGGCGTGCCAGTAATACTATCCCTAGTGTGACGTGCACTGTACCCATGATCCCTCACGCTTGTAGGACCTTCAGATTGTTTGTTTTCCGCCATACTGGTCGGAAGCTTTTCGCGGAGTTCCCTGGCCTTAGCCATACTTTTGCAAAATATCGTTATATTTTCCCCATTCTCCACCCCAATGTCGAGTCACCGAACTTCCACACTCGACGCCGGCCCGGATAAGAAATCGACTGTCAGCTGCATGACGGATTTGGGCCTCAAAGGCCTCTGGCCTCGGCCCGGGCCTAGGAAGGCCTCGGCCCGGGCCTAGGAAGGCATCGGCCCTGTAAGTAGGGAGAGTGGGGGGTGGACATACTCTACACTCTTTTGTTATATAGGTACATTCTTATATATTCCTACAGTTATTAGCCCGCTGCCATAAGGTGCGTATGGAGGGTACCCCTTTCCAATTCTGCCCCAAGTGCAACCGCAAGTACCCTTGGGTTGACAGACACGCCACGTGCAATCTCTGCTTGCCGAGGCACCACCCTGAGGCGAACTGCAGAGCGTGTAGTAGGTTTAAACCGAAAACACTTAAGGACCGTTCGATCAAGCGTTGGGCCCACCACGCCAGGCTTCAAGAGGCCATGGCAGTGGAGGGCGCCTTCAGCGATGGCAGCGACGCCATGCTTTCAGACGGCGAGGGCAACGTGGCGTCAACAGACAGCCGAGCGCAAGTCCCTGACCTCAGGTCGTCCGGCAGGGCGGCTATGGGGAAGACCCCCGGCGACACAAGCGCTACCCACAGCACTTCCACAAAGCACATGAAGTCCAACCGAGACTCGACGCGCACGTCGAGTTCTCGGAAAGAGGCACATAGAGAACGGTCCGAATCGGTGTCCGCTGGGTGTTCATCCACTGTTGCCAAAAGTGCCTCGCTCCCCAAGGTAACGGAAGTTCGATCGTCGGAAGACGAAGCCGACTTCCATCCCCAGACCGCACTCCAGGAGTCGGCGCCCGCAGACCGCGTAACGGCGGCTCCCGAGTCCCTACCTCCACGTTCTAAAGATAGGGACACTTTCCTTGACGCCAGGCATCAGAAGGCTCCGAAGGGGCGAAAAAGCAGGGAAAACACTCTTCCGCCCACGGGGAGGGGAAAAAAACAACAAAGGAAGCAGTCTCAGCCTCCTCACACACCTCTAAAAACTTCCACTCCACATAAACAGACAGACAAGTCCCAGTCTTCTGTTATCAAAACGGCCCTGTGTCGACGCCCATTTTCGAGTTTCGAAAAACAAACTGTAATACTCTGCAGCTTCCACTAGGATGTCGGCCTATGCACAGCATGTGAATCTAAGCAGATACAAGCATCAGAAATACGATTACGGTGAGTAATGTATCAAATATATATATATATATATATCACTTTAGCTCACTGTTCTTTTCACAGGGAAGAAATGTCCCCGCAGATCAGTCTGTCCTGCCCAGGGCCAGTCCAGCACTGAAATACTAGGCAATTCTCCTCTGAACAAGAGTACCACAGCAACCCCATACACGTTTTTCAGCCTAGTTGGGCATCATCAGTGAAGTGAAGCTGTGCCTCTCTTAAGAGCAGTGAGCAAGGGGACCGCATGGCAGCATAAAGAGAAGTTCCATTTGTGAAGTACATTGGAGACCCCTGCTGTGATTGAAGCCGTGACTACTGGCTGGGAGATGGATTTCCGAGGAAAAGTGCTTTCCTTGCTGAGCCATATTACATGAGACCCAATGCCTTTACCTTGCCAATTCTTTACAAGTTATACAACAACTCTGTAGGTTCTGTTTATTATTTTCCAAGTCTGAGATTGGGACAAGGTAGCACCATTTATTTTGCTTTACATTTTTGTGGGGCCAGACAAGGAGACATGTAGGATTAAGTGTGCTAGAAATCTCCATTTATTTTCTTATAAATGTGTTCACACTGGGAAAGTGTCTCACAGGGACAAGCATTCACATTTGAAGCGCCATAGGGAAAATGTAATATACCCGATTACTCAAATCAATGAGATTTAATTCACTTAGAAAGTAAAAATATATATGGTCATTGAAATTGACAATAGTCTCTGTATTTCTAACAAATGATCGGATATGCTGTTTGGAGCTGTTGCTCTAGGTTGCATGCAAGACATGGTAGTTGAGCTATTTCATACTATGTGTCAGAAATTATGTATTGTCACTGTGTCTTTGTTAGTGTTTGCTTGTGGACTGGGCGAAGCATCAGGTAAGTGATGCGTAGGGACCGATGGGCAAGTGTGACAACATGACACCCACACACAGGGAAAAGACACGCCTCAAAATAGAATGAGCTCTCAAAAGCAGTCTACTTTTCATGGGCTTGGCAGGGATTTGCCGGCATGCTCATAGGTCTTAGCATTACATTTGTTGTTGAATGGATGTGTACATTGTCAAAGTACGTTTGCAGGCTGTGACTGCCTACTTCTATGTCATCAACTGTCTACCTATATTCCCGGGGCCATTGATTTGGGTCAGAAAATCGCATTAAACAAGAGCATACAGTGGAGGGAGAATTTCACAGGGTCGGGGAGAGCAGCACTCATGAAAAATAACTGACCCGATTGAGCTGCTCTTAAACCTCATGAAATAAACAATGACTTGGTGGAGTCACAAGAGCAGAGATTACAAATCCTGCAGTTCGGTTGACTGGATTGTGTTTTTAGTTAGTTGAATTTTGGCTGGAGTTGGTGCATGGTGATTTCTATTTGGTAGGGTTTGGGGTGGTTTGTACCGAGATTCTTTCATAGTTCCTTTCGAGGGTGCGAAATAGAGGATTTAATTAGTGTTTATTGGATGCCTTATTCTGAATGAGAAATTTGGGGAAGTAGTTTGAGGGACATGTATGTTGGGGTAGTATGGTTGTTTGGGTGTTTGGTTTTTACAGGTGCCAAATAATGAGAGCAAAACCCTGATCCTTTGCTATTCAGAGACCATGATGGTGGATGGTTGCAGGGTTCCATTTGTCTTGTGCATGTCTGGGCAAGGGCGCAATCAAGAGGAGTGGTCACACCATTTCTTCGAAGTATAAACATGAGGTGGTCTTTCTCCAAGAGACTCATCTGATTAGAAATGAATTCCACTTTCTTGGATGAGGATTCTAGGAAGGTTTTTTCCATTCAGTGTTCATTAAAGGCTCAGGGAGAGTCGTTTATGCTTGGGAGGGCCTACCTTTTCAGAACCTACACACCCACAGAGGTGATGCCGACATGTATTGGCGGGCCATGAACTGGTCTAAACCTGCAGAGACCACAATACAGGGTGCAAGGGTGGGCGCAGAGTGAGCCATGTTTGCACAACTGCCTTAACAAACTGCAGCTCATACAAAACAATGCCCTTAGGGCGGCCCTTAACATCCCGATGCGTGATCATATCTCTGCAGCTAGAAAAAGATTACAATGGCTTCTTGTGCATCATCTTTAAATCCCTAGCCATCACTTCCAAATGCCTTACAAACACCGGCCCAAAATGCTGGTAAAAAAAATTCACCAAAGTACAATCTTCAAGACCCTCCAGGAACCCTTACTCCCACCTTCTCTCCGTACTTCGCTACAGTCGAACGAGATCAGGGGGGACCAGTTTCCCGGTCACTGCGTAAAATACTGGAATGACCTACCATGCTCTCTAAGATCCGACCAATCATACTGGACTTTCAGGAAGCACCTCAAGACCCTACTGTTTTCGAATAACAAACTCCTAACTGACTAACCACTGTACCTGTACTCTGACTTATCTCCTGTGATTCTGTATGTGTAACTAGCGCCTTGATGCCTTTGGGCTTAGTGCGTTTAACAAATGCTAAAATAAATAAATACATTTTAGGCCTTCCTCATAGTTTTCTCCAGGCAAAGAAAATGTAAACAAAATGGCAAAGAGCAGGATTTTGACAAACACTTCAGTACCCAAGTTGCTTCCAAAAGGGTACATTGGGATGCTAATGCAGTAATGCACCAGGGCTTGCAGCTCTGGTGAACCAAAACTAAATTACAGCTAACTTGTAAAGCAAATGTAGGATTATATAATCAGTGGAAGGGGGACTTCGGCAGAGGTCCCTCAAATCATAAATATTAGCGAGAGAACATAAAACCGAAAGGGAGAGAATTGCAAAAATATTAGGTGCCCTGTAAAATGTGACGGGAGCAACTACCAAAAGTGGAATTCTGCCCCAATAGGAACAGAGGAGTAAAAGTTGTTCTGGGCTTGGCGTCAATTATTGCACAAAGGACCATTGCAGTCCCATGGAGGATCGGGCAGGGTACAAGGATCACAAGATGGAGAGACGGGACGGAAAGATAGATGCTAGTCCACTTGGTATATGAGCAGAGTGGGCACCCACAGAAGGTTGTAAAGGTTTAAAATCTGTGGCTCAAATAAGTATCATGCATGTGACCCGATCTGCGGTGTGTAGAGAAGCCCCTCAATGCACACACCAGAAAAAATACGACTCACTAGGGGGAAAAAACCCCAGCACACCTCATGCAAGAAAAAAAAAGTTTTATTTCCACAAAAATAGAAATGCGCCAGCAAAGAACTTTGCTGCTGTGGAACGTTCTGCCAAAATTAGCACAAACGACTATGAAGGAAGACCTTGTCCATCAATGACGTAACTTGCATACAGAGTAAACCTGCATGTAAGGTTGGCCTAAACCCTGTACATATGCTACCTGCTCCATAAGGAACTCCAGGCCATTGGTCCCAGCCCCTTCTGTCCATCTTCTTCCACGTGGGTTCTTCCTTTCGCGTCATCAGGCGTGACGGTGCCACTGACTGGCAATTGTGTGAAGGAAAACAATACAAGCTCTATCTCCAACTTGGTGTGCACCTGGTACTGCAGACCTGGGCTAAGAGGATACTTCAAGGTCATCGACTTAACAAATTCTAGCTTGATTCCAGACACGTTGGCGCCCAACCAAAGTTCCCCACCCTCGTTTTAGCTATGTTTTATCCCTCCAGGCACCTCGCTGCACAAATCACGCAACCTATAATGAAGTCAACTGATCCTTTTTTTCAGATTTTTTGTGATCGATTGGGTGTAACACTTTTATGGTTGGGGGGGGTCTGGAGCTAGTTGGTATATTGGAATGTCGGTGGTCTTGGAACTGGGGCTTTCGGGTGCTATTATTTAGAACTGGGACAGGGAAGATCGCAGGCTTCCGCCCGCCTTCTCGTGGGATTAATTTTCTCAGTGAGCTCTCAACCCCCTTGTGGCCTTGCAGGGCACATTCCTTCTGGGATACGAAATGTTGGCAACATGAGACGATAGTCTATGAATCTCTGCTGTTCTGGCCTTCCTCACCGATGCCCAAGCTACAATCTATTCCCACCTGCATACACTCTATTTCTAGGTGTGTGACTTGGGCCTGCAGCCCTGGCTTCAGCGCAAAACTAGGCCTCGATTCCGATGTGGCTGCTACTATCTAAGATGGCATTTTGATTCCCATTACTAAAGCAAGACGCGCACCTTCTTTACCCCTATAAACCTCCCTTAGTCTCTACCACACCTTCCTGGGGCCACTGTTTCATACAAAAGCACTGTGGGGTCTGAGACGGGATCCGGGACGATCGTCCCTCCTTTTCAACATTCCCCTCTTTCAGGAATACTAAATTAACAAACTCCCACGCCAACCCCTTGTTCTTTTCACCCCTTTCTTCCCTCTTCAATCTCTGTTTCCAAATATGGAGGTGACCCTTCCTTGGGTACCCATGCCCTACATACGAATTGTAAACTTTCTTCACACCTGTGCATATTGCTTAGGGGTGCATGCTATATATATATATATATATATATATATATATATTTCTGAGGCTTGTGGAATCTGCTTAGATCACATGCTGTGCATAGGCCGACATCTAGTGGAAGCTGCGGAGTATTACAGTTTGTTTTTCGAAAGTCGAAAATGGGCGTCGACACAGGCGTGCCAGTAATACTATCCCTAGTGTGACGTCCACTGTACCCAAGATCCCTCACGCGTGTAGGATCCTCAGATTGTTTTTTTCCGCCATACTGGTCGGAAGCATCTTGCGGAGTTCCCTGGCCTTAGCCATACTTTTGCTGTTATTATAATTTTAATTCTTATTCATTCCCTTCCCCACCCCAACGTCGACCCTCAACCTCGACGACGGCTGGAGAAGTCATCGACCGTCGACTGCTGCACGACGGATCTGGGCCTCGGTAGGCCGCTGGCCTCGGCCCGGGCCTAGTAGGCCGCTGGCCTCGGCCCTTACAAGTAGGGAGAGTGGGGGGTGGTACATACTCTTCACTCTTGATATATAGTTACATTTATATATATTCCTACACTTAGCAGCCCGCTGCCTTAAGGTGCGTATGGAGGGTACCCCTTTTCAATTCTGCCCCAAGTGCAATCGCAAATACCCTTGGGTCGACAGGCACGCCACGTGCAATCTCTGCTTGCCGAGGGATCACCCCGAAGCGAACTGCAGAGCGTGTAGTAGGTTTAAACCTAAGACACTTAAGGACCGTTCGACAAAGCGTTGGGCCCACCACGCCAGGCAGGAGGCCATGGCAGCGGAGGGCGCCTTCAGCGATGGCAGCGACGCCGTACTTTCGGACGGCGAGGGCATTACGGCGTCGAAAGACAGCCGACGAGCGCAGGTCCCCGACCTCGGAAGGTCGTCCGGCAAGGCGGCTATGGGGAAGACCCCCGGCGACGCAAGCGCTACACACCTAACACACACTAAACACACTAAGACCAACCGGACCTCGACGACGTCGACTTCCCGGAAAGAGGCACAAAAAGAACGGTCCGACTCGGTGTCCTCTGGGCGCTCTCGATCGAGATCGCCTCACGACGCAAGGCAATCATCCACTCTTGCCAAGAGTGCCTCGCTACACACACTAACGGAAGTTCGATCGTCGGGAGACGAAGACGACTTCCACCCCCAGGCCGCGCTCCAAGATACCGAGACCGCGGTTAACATCAGTGAGGCCCCACGCCCGAAGCACACAGATACCTCTCCAGACCCTCGACGCCAGGCGTCGAAAGTCTCTGGGGCCCCCAAGGGACAGGGAAAACATTTTTCCACGCACGGAGAAGGGGGGAAACAGCGGAAAGCACAGCCTTCCACCCCTGTAAAGCCTAAGCAGACAAGCAAACACAAGTCTACCCTTGAAAATAAATCACCTGCTAAAGTAATACCCTGTTCCAGGGAATGGTCCAGTGAAGACATAGACAGGGTTATGTCTAGGATGTCTTCCTTGGCTGATTTTTATGATAAGAACCCAGAACACTTTCTTTCATATAACCCTCAAGGGGCCACACCCTCAGGCTCCTCCGATCCTATCCCGCTAAGTAAAGAGCCCCGGGTCGAAAGACCTGAACCCTTCAAGGTTCAGCCTTACTCCACTCCATATTCTACTCCACTCCCCAGTTATCAGGGACAAGTTTTCCCTGAAGAGGACCAGGAGTTTGCATTTATGGAAGAACAAACCGGGACAGATTACTATGCAGAGGATGAGGACCTGGAGGAGGGAGAAGATGAGCAGGAAATTTACAGAGTAGATTCCCCAGTACAAAGCGAAGCCCCAGTTACTGACTCTCCAGTTGATAACCAGCCCCTCCTTAACGAGGTTCTCGCTCGAGCAGCGGAACACTTCCACATCGACACCCACGGTGTACAGGAGGAAAGGGACTTCGCGGAGGAGTTTGTAGGAGAGAGAAGACCGGTCGCTCAGACCATCCCTATCCTCAAATCCATCCAACGAAGAATAGATCCTTCCCTGGTGAATCCTAACCTCACCAGAGCTGTCAACCCCAGAATTGAAAAGATTTTCCGGGCAGCCCAGTCTGACCCTCTGTATATAAAGGGACATCTTAAACCAGATTCCCTAGTGGTGACCAACACTAGAAAGAGGGCTGGCACGCCCTTATCTTCATCAGAAGCTCCTCCCGACAAGGAGAGCAAAAAACTTTACGGGTTTGGCAGAAAGGTAGCCTCAACGTCCGCCTACCAAGCAAGGATTGCGAATTCCACCACCCTGTTGGCTAGTTACAATTGCCATCAATGGGAAGAAGTCGCGGCGCTCATTGCCTCTGCTCCAGAACCGTTAAAGGGCCAGCTGGCTCGGATCTCGGCAGAGGGGAGAGCCGTGTCTGGTTGCATTTTAAAAGCAACTTTCGACGCCGCTGACAACGCAGGGAGATTGATAGCAGAAGGTACTGTTATCAAGAGACATGCGTGGTTACGGCAGTCGGGATTCAAGACAGAAACCCAGGCTTCTTTAATAGACAAGCCAGTGGAACCCGACCTATTGTTTGGGAAAGCGGTCGAAGACGCACTTAAAAATGCCAAAGATGAATATGAGACTCTCAAATCCCTTGGCCAGCTTACCAACAAACCCCCTAACCAGAGGGGGAACAATAATTTTCGTCGCCCACGCGGCCAAAATTCACAAAGAGGCAACTATGCCCAGGGACAAGGTACACAATGGAATAACAACCAGCAGTCTACCCAGAGTTACGGCAGGGGTAACAAGAGAGGTCGTGGAAGAGGCAGAGGCAGCCCCAACAAGGGCGGGGGCACGCCTCCACCAAAACAGTGACGCTCAGTTCAGGGTCCCTTGCCACGCAACCCCAGTAGGGGGACGCATTTCCACCTTCACCCAGGCTTGGGAAGGGATCACCTCAGACAGATGGGTGCTGTCAACAGTATCCGCAGGATATTGTATAGAACTACTGCAGCGTCCCCGGAATCATCCTCCACGACAAAGAGTGCACTCCCTAGAGCATCAAAGGATCCTTCTCGAGGAGATCGCCATTCTGCTAGAAAAGGACGCGATAGAACTCGTCCCAGGACACCAGGTAAACAAGGGTATCTATTCAACTTACTTCCTTGTGCCAAAGAAAGATTTGACAATGCGCCCAGTATTGGACTTACGGCCTGCCAACAAATATGTCAAGCCCCAAAAATTCCGTATGACCACGCTACAAGAGGTAATCCCCCTCCTAAAAAAGGGGGATTACATGGCAACCTTGGATATGAAAGATGCTTATTTTCATATTTCCATGCTCCCAGCGCACAAAAAGTACTTGCGCTTCAAGGTGGACAGTCGCCACTACCAATTCAAGGTACTGCCCTTCGGGATAGCTTCAGCACCAAGGGTATTCACCAAGGTACTGGCGGTGGCGGCTGCACACCTACGCAGGGAAGCAATCCCGGTGTACCCTTATCTGGACGACTGGCTCATAACGGGGGAAACCCCAGGAATTTGCAGGTCAAACATTCAGAGGACTATCGACCTCCTCCACGAATTAGGCTTCTCCATCAACGAGAAAAAGTCAAGTCTGGTGCCAAGCACCTCAAAACAGTTTCTAGGAGCTATCCTAGATACTCAGAAAGGATTGACCTTCCCTTCGGAAGAGAGAATTCGGAATATACTTCTGCAAATTCCGCATTATCAGTCAGGTCAACAGATAACAGTACGCAAAGCTATGCGGTTACTGGGCATGATGGCGTCATGCATTTACCTGGTCCCCCACGCGCGTCTGCGCATGCGTCCCATGCAGGAATGGTTGGCGAAACAGTGGTCTCAGGCAAGTGGTCATTGGGACGATCTAGTGGTCGTTTCGCCAACACTCGTACAGAGCCTACACTGGTGGACAAGAGAGAATCTCGCAAAGGGGAAACCCTTTTACGATCCCGAAGTACAAACCGTGGTGACTACAGATGCATGCCTGACTGGGTGGGGAGCTCACCATCTCCACCACACAGCTCAGGGTCTCTGGTCTCACTCAGTAGCCAAGAACCACATCAATCTGCTAGAGCTTCTGGCAGTATTCCGAGCGCTAAGGGCGTTCGAGCCCCATCTACTGAACTTGTCGGTGCAGATCAGGACGGACAGCACGACAGCCATGTTCTATCTGAACAAGCAAGGGGGGACTCGTTCGCCAAATCTGTCCAAGCTTGCCCAGAAAATATGGATATGGGCACTCAGACGGAACATCTTCCTGTCATCGCAACATGTTCCAGGGGAGCTCAATTCCCTAGCGGATGCTCTAAGCAGAAACTCCCTCCCAGAAGAACACGAATGGGTCCTTCACAGAGACGTAGTAGAAGATCTCTTCTCTCAGTGGGGTTTCCCCACTATAGACCTATTCGCCACAAGCGAAAACAAACAATGCCCAGGATTTGCATCCAGGTTCCCCCAGCCGGACTCCCAAGGGAATGCCCTGTGGATGAACTGGTCAGGGATGTTTGCGTACGCTTTTCCACCAACTCCTCTCATCAGGAAGGTGGTGTACAAGATGAACAAGGAATCTATGACGCTCATCCTAGTTGCTCCCATGTGGGCGAGACAACCATGGTTTCCACACCTACGCAGGATGGCGGTGTGCGAACCCATCAGACTCCCAGCCTGGTACAACCTACTGTCCCAGCAACAGGGTCAAACAGTGCATCAGGAACCCAACTCTATGAACCTAGCAGCATGGCTCCTGAAGTCATAGAGTTTGGACATCTCAAATTACCACAGAGGTGTATGGACATTCTAAAGGAGTCCAGGAAACCAAATACAAGGCACTGTTACTTTGATAAGTGGAAAAGATTCGTTATCTGGTGCCAGAATAAACAAATCAACCCGGTTGATTGCACTCCTTCCAACGTTGTGACTTACATGCTCCACCTGCTGGATGCAGGGTTGGTTTTTAACTCGCTGAAAGTACACCTGGCAGCCCTCTCGGCTTACACCACATCCCATAACAAGGTCTCGTGGTGGAAAGTACCAGTGGTTAAAGCCTTCATGGAAGGAGTAAAGAGACTTCACCCTCCTATTTCGAACCCACCGCCAGGATGGGACCTCAACGTGGTGCTAGCTAAGCTCATGGGACCCCCATTCGAACCCATGCATAAAAGTAGTCTCAAACACCTGACTTATAAAACGGCCTTCTTAGTAGCCATTACCTCCATAAGAAGGGTCAGTGAAATTCAGGCTCTGTCAGTGCAGGATCCTTTCTTTACTATCCACAAGGACAAACTGGTTTTACGCACACACCCTAGGTTCTCACCTAAATTCATATCCAAGTTCCATGTAAACCAGTCCATCGAGCTTCCGGCTTTCTTCCAGAACCCGCAAAGCTCGGCTGAGGTGAAACTACACACCCTAGATGTGCGTAGGGCGGTCCTATACTATGTAAATAAAACCAGACCGCTAAGGAAAACAGATCAACTGTTTGTCTCCGTAGCTACAGGCAGAGAGGGGGATCGCGTCTCTAAGGGCGCTATCTCGAAGTGGATTATCAACTGTATACAGCTGTGTTACTCTCTTTCTGACAAGACTCTGCCTTTTACGCCAAGGGCCCACTCTACTAGAGGCATTGGTGCCACTCTGGCTTTCATTGCAAATGTTCCCCTCGACACCATTTGCAAAGCGGCTACTTGGAGCTCTATTCACACTTTTACTCAGCATTACTGCATTGACACTCATTCCAAGACAGATACACAAGTGGGACAAGCGGTTCTAAGACACCTGTTTGCTCATGACCCTTCTCACATCCCACCTCCTTCTTCTGGTACTGCTCGCTAATCTATGCACAGCATGTGATCTAAGCAGATTCCACAAGCCTCAGAAGGGATACATTACTCACCGTAATCGTATTTCTGATGCTTGTATCTGCTTAGATTCACATGCGACCCACCCTTCCTCCCCTCCGAGAGAAGGCGCATGATTGCTTGTAGTCTTACCTTTTCTGTCTATCTGCTTGGATTATCTGTACTCACGCTACTCCTCATGCTTCCTCATGTCAGAAAAAATACAATCTGAGGATCCTACACGCGTGAGGGATCTTGGGTACAGTGGACGTCACACTAGGGATAGTATTACTGGCACGCCTGTGTCGACGCCCATTTTCGACTTTCGAAAAACAAACTGTAATACTCCGCAGCTTCCACTAGATGTCGGCCTATGCACAGCATGTGAATCTAAGCAGATACAAGCATCAGAAATACGATTACGGTGAGTAATGTATCCCATATATATATATATATATATATATATATATATATATATATATATATATATATATATATATATATATATATATATATATATATATAATCTCCTCCATCCTCTGCTAAGTCTACCTAGTGCTCTGGATCAGGTGGGGGAAATTTGATGGTGCCTGGGGGGGGGTGAAGACGTTCCTCTATAGCAACAATTCGTGGCTTATGTTGAGCGTCAGTCATTTGCTGCTATTTTTAATATTTAGTTCTTGCGCTCTTGACAGTTAGTCCTTGCCTGCTACTGTTAAATTCACTATTTATTTTAACCTTTGTAAAATCGAGTTGATCGTCCTTTCTAATTATCAATTGTATTGTACCTTTATTGTTCCTGTTTTGCGCCGCCTAAATCTGAACCTAGTTGACCAGTGTCAAAAGTCCTACACCTTGCTCCATTTGCACACCGTGGCTTTCAACTACATTTCCCAGATTTTTGTAGTTCCAGCACGCATTTTTCCTGCCCCCAGGTGTGTTCGCGCCGGCGCGTTCAGAACAAGCCGGTTAATGACGGTTTGTGAAGGTTGTGTCAATTTCCGCTACTGACTCCCTTCCAGACCTCCACAGCTCGGTAAGCTCTCTATCTCACTACCTGTTACTTACTCTCGGTTGGCGCACATTCATATCATGTCTGCCACCATTATAACACGCCATCAGGCGAAGAATGCTGCGATTCTCGAAAAAAATGTTGCATTGGGACTGCACCCTCCTCCTAGAATGATACCAGTACCCCAGCTAACCTCAAAATTGATACCAAGAACAATTTGATAAATCCCCTGTCACTCTCCGCGAAACCAGCCTCACGAGTAGGTGACAATGTGTTGTGCAGGGCGACCCTTTATCAGAACAACAAACTAATCTAGTTAAAATTAACATCCATTTGGCATCACTGCAAATTGATCATTCTGCTCAGGATGCTTCTATGGGGACATATCACCATCATTCTGACTCTCCTACCATTTTATCAATGCCACCAGATACCCCAGACACTATTTACCATGATAACTCCTTTACCATCTCCCTCCTAAACACTCGCTCAGCCTGCCTACATGATACTGAGATTGCTGACTACATCTTTAAACACAAGCCGGACATTGTTTATTTTTATTTTATTTTACATTTATAAAGCGCTCACACAGCCCACATGCATCGAGGCGCTGTTACAGGAATTGTTTGTTTTTCTTAGTTGCGTTTTGTTTTGTCTTAGTTACGTATTTATAACGCGCTTAAGCACCCAGAGGTTTCTAAGCGCGGACCCGGGGATCGAACCTGTTGTTGCTTCATGTCGTCTTGCTTCCAAGACGCTCACGCTGCCGCTGAGCTATCCTCCCGGGATGCAGTTACTGAAACATGGCTGCATGAAACTGCTCAGATATCTGCCAATAATGCTACACCTGAAGGGCATAAAATCTATATGGCTGACCGTATTGGAAAAAGGAGGCGGAGTGGAACTCATTGTTGGGGAACAATTTGATGTGATCCCATCTATACTCCACACTTGGAGGGATTTGAACATGTGATAATTAAGATTAAAGTTAACAATAATGTCTCCCTGACTATACTCCTTCTTTATAGACCTCTGTTCGAGGAACAATTTCTCGCCCTTCTAAATAATACCATAAAAGTAAACTCCCCTGCAATTGTATTGGGTGATTTCAACTTCTGGGCAAATGAGCCTGTAGACACTAAGGCAATATCCCTGCTGTCTGCTGTCGAAACCATTGCGTTTTCCCAACTTGTAAAAATACAAACTCACCAAAGTAGTCACACCCATGACTTGATCCTGTCCCAAAACGTCTCCAACAATCATGTCCACATCAAGTCATGCTCCTGGTCTGATCACTCTTGTCCACCTCAAGACTCTGCTACCTGCAGCTCCCCTCAGACTTAATAGCAATCCACAGACTGAGGTAAAATGCAGGAATCTTAAAAACATCTTGCCTACTGAATTCACTGCTCTTCTTACGACAAACCTTGACTCTAAAAAAGAAAATATGTTAACTCCTCCAATTTGGTAAGCCATCTCTCTAAAGCACTGGAACATGAATGGAGGAAAAATCCAGGACCTTTAACTTTAGTAAAGTACAAAAATGCTGCTGTGGCTTATAAGAACTTCATCATTGAGGCTAAAGCGAAAAACTTTAACCTTCGAATTGACAAAGCAAAATCCTCACCTAATTTTCAAAATCCTTAAGAAATTTGAGAATCACACTTACCCAGTCCCGCCTATTGTCAAAGACTCTGCTTGGTGTCAGACAGTTCAAAATGAATTTCTGGATAAAACCTCCAGTCACCAACTGAATATTGCTAAGCAACTGAGCTGACTAGTTGCTAATAAAAAAGCAGACCTCTTCTAAAATCAAAGCTCTTGGTGCTCCCCATCCGTCAGTCCCCAAGTTTGCATTTGGACACTGCACAGAGGGAGAAATCCATGATATAATCATGAGCCTTAAATCGACTAGATGTACAGGGAACCCCTGTCCCACTAACATCCTGAAGGACTCTCTGGATGTTACCACCACATGGATCACCAGGATGATTAACGTTTCCTTCAGGGAAGGTGTTGTGCCTGCCTCCTTAAAGGACAGCCAGATAAACGATCTACTCCAAAAAAGAACACACTGGATCCATCCATAGCACAAACTATATTGCTTCTTTGCACAGTATGTCGATTGATGTAATTTGCACACATTGCTAAAGTTTTCTATGAATTGTGTATTGTCTCATTGTCTTTTATATACATTTTTTAAAATATATGAATACATTCTTTTTTATTGATAATTTTGACTGCCACAATCCTTTGGAATTTTTTGAACCCCTATTGAAATAATTACAATTTGTTTCGGCAAGTTATTAACTGTCTGTAGTTTTCTTTTACATACTCTTTTTAGCCACAATTCTTTCTCTTCCTGCGGGGCTCGTCCCTGCAATTCGATTAGTTGGGTAATCGGTAGGGAATTGTAAGAGTCTGCCAATTGCTCCCTGCTATGCGCTACCACTGGGTACTCGGGGACACACTGCACTGGTAAATACGCTGCTTGCTTGGCCGCTGCGGCAGCATTGCCAAGTGAGACCTCGTCTTTATTGGTAATATGGGCGGTGCATTTCACCACTGCGGAAAGGATGGCTCAGATAAAGTGTCAATTAGTTTGTCTAACAGTGCCCCATGTTGTACTGGGGACCCATCAGCTCTCCTAAACACCCTATTCCACCGCACCCGGCCTGTATGCACCATAGTGGTGACGTAAGCCGAATCAGAGTAGATGACACTGCACCCTTGATACGCTAAAAGTGCCCCAATGAGCGCTTTAAGTTCTGCTGCTTGGGCCGAATAGTGTGTAATCTTTTCTGCACCAATACCTCATATACTCCATCCACCAGGCGTACTACTGCCGCCCCAGTATGCCTCAAACCTGAACTCTGGTCGATAGTTGCTGACCCATCAACGAAAAACCCTTGTCCGTTTCCTCCCCCAACCTTCTTTCAAGAGGGCTATCCTTTGCCTTTGGTATGCCATCTTCCTCCCCCCTCTAAGGACACACAGTCATGTGCTACCAAGATCTTTCTCGGTGCACTGCTCTGTTAAGAAGGTGTCAGGATTTACAGTTTTCCACCTCAGGATATAAATGTTGGGGCTGGACAGGATTATTTCATATGCAGACGCCTGCTGCGTGTGCTTCGGTAGATTTGGAGCACTCTAAAATGGCAAACACCGCATGAGCCATGTTACAGTGTTACAGAGCACCCCATAACAATTGTGGAGCTTTTCTCTATTGCGAATGCAGCTGCAGCAAGTGCCTGTTCGCATGGGAACTGACCCTGCATTACAGAATCTAGCAGTCTGCTGTAATAGGCCAATGGCTTGTGGCCCATCGTACTTTTCTGTGTCAGAACTGCAATCATCAACTGGCCATTTGAATAGGAAAAGAGATGGAACTCTTATGTGTAAGCACGGGTGGCCAGCACTGGGGCCGTGGAGAACACTTCTTTCAGAGTGTCGAAATTGGCGAGCATGTCCTCCGTCCATGCAATTTTGTGATTATTCTATTGGGCTTCTTTGAGGCCCTGGAGCAGCGGCCTGGTGTGCGCTGCATAATCTAAGATCCATGTCCTCCAGTAATTACACCACAAAATGGGGCAT
The DNA here is from genome assembly GCF_040938575.1 of Ambystoma mexicanum. Classification (NCBI taxonomy): domain Eukaryota; kingdom Metazoa; phylum Chordata; class Amphibia; order Caudata; family Ambystomatidae; genus Ambystoma; species Ambystoma mexicanum. The sequence continues at coordinate 881,987,250 of NC_090933.1, forward strand.
CTCTTTGACAGTCTTGGGCTGTGAAGTGCTGCGCAATGAAGCAGCACCATCTGGTATAATGCTCTTCCCATGCACAGATACTAGCTGGCTGAAATAGAGCACTTCCTGGGGGCAGTATTGCAGCTTTGCCTTATCTACCTTGTAGTCCCCAGGTACGCCAGTAGCTGTAGACGTGTAATGGAATCCTTCCTGCACTGCTGTTCACTGTCGCTACATAGCAGCAAATCGTCAACGTGCCTAATGATGGTACTGGGCCCTTGAATGTTCCCTAAGTCGGCACGTAGTATTATGTTGAAGATGCTGGGGGACTGAATGTACCCCTGGGGCAATCTTGTTTGCTCGAAACGCATTCTCCCATGCGTAAACACAGTGAGGTACTGCGAATCGGGGTGCAGGTGTATGGAGAAGGCATTTTTTCAAGATCTACTCCTTTGGAAGGCTGTAAAGTATTGTTGCAGGGTTTGGAACTGCAGGAAATTCTGCCTGGACAATGTCGTTCAGAGGACGAAGTTCATGAATCATCCTCCAACTCCCCTCTTCCTTTTTTGTTGCATAGATCGCTGTTACACAGGGTGGTAGAGTGAACTATTATCCCCTAATTCAGGAGTGCCGCAATGGTATCCCGAAAGCCCTCCTCTGCTTCTTTGGACAGCGGGTACTGTTTAACTTGGGGCAGCACTGCGCCTTGCTTTAATGTTGTTCTAACCAGTGCCACTCCCTGCAAGAGCTCCAAATCGTGGTCGATGGTTGTCTATAACCTTTCTGGTACTTGCTCTAGATCACTCTCAGTGAATGGGGGTGCGCCGGCAGGGGCCATCAAGGAGCACTGTACTTTTCGATATTGTACCATAATGTTGCAAGGAATACAAATTGCCAAAACAATTTCTACCTCATCGTCCCTGTAAAGCAATTCTGCATCTGTCACTTCCTTGAGGGCTACAGTTGGGTCAATGCACAGCACTGTCCGCCACACGCACCCATGACGATCTGTCCCAACCACAACAATTCTTTTAGCCGACACAACCAGGCCCTGTGTATATATAGGGACAGTATCGTTCCTGCAACAGGTTCTGGGGTCACCAATCGAAAATCGAAATCTGAGAGTACGCGCCAACATGCCTTGCCAATCTGGGACACTTCATCAAATAACACTGTTATTTTGCAAACAAACAAGTCTGGGTCTACGGGGATGCCGCAGACGACCACCTCTCCTCCTCGAGCATGAATGATGACCATCGCCCCTAAGGCACACATACCTGGGGTGGCGTTTACTACCCCACGGTCTGTAAAGGAAATGGTCATGTACAGCTTACTCAACAAATCTCGTCCCAACAGATTTATGGGGGAGGTCTCTGAGTATAGTAGGGGTGCACGCACCACTTGTCCTCCTATTTTGATAGCTACCACTTCTGTGTAGGGACAATTCTAGCGTGTCAAGAGTTTCACTTGATGGCAGGAAGTTTCCTTCACTGATGCAGGATTTAGTGGCATCTGTCGCAACCATAAAGATGAATTGCTTATTACCTATCTATATTAGAACCCAACAAGGGTTCCTCTTCAGAGTGGGTAATCATGGATAGGACTGGGCACTCGAGCTTTCTGTGGGCTGTCCTAATCTGGGTATGTATTAGTACCCGGAAACGTGAAGGGGTTTCCTCCCATGACACGGACACCTTGGTAAGGCGCTACTGTTCCTTTCGGCACTGCATTAGGCGTAGTCATCCAACCTCTGTTTAAGGTGTTTTGAGGGGCCGCTTGCGGCTGCGCACTAAGTTGTGCTTGGGCCTGCATATGTGGGGGCTTTGGGGCAACTGGGTACAGGTCTCCTGTATTTCGTAACGTATGGATGTGAACCTGGGTGGGTGCGATAGTGTTGGGACAGGGTGACTGTATGTTTTATACACCCGCCCCTGCCTGCTTCTGCATTCTATTGCAAAATGTCCCCATTTCCCCACAGCTCCAACCCTGAGACTGTCCTATACCACGTCTAGGTCCCATCATATTTTACCTCTCTCCTCTGTTTTTTAGAAACACTCCTCTCCCCCGCAGCTGACCTTGCTGACACTCAGGATATTGACTCGGGATCCTCCATCCTTATGTCTGCGTGAGCTGCAGCTGCTCAGCTCAATTTGTTGCAGTGTTTCCTGCCACTGCCCCTTCCACTACTATTTTAGCTAACTTTTTCTGTACAAGTTTTTCTTCCTCCGCCTGCAACCTCTGTGCAGTTTCCTTTTCTCGTTCTTTAATCCTTTTGCAATGGTGTATTATAGTTTGAATCTCGGCCCATTCCTTCGCCTCTATGCCCACTATCTTGTCCAGCACCTTCTGAACTTCCTTGGGCAACCCCCTTCTGATAACGAAATCAAAAATCGGAACTGATTCTGATTGGTCCCACTGGTCACCTGTCTCCGCTCGCCTCAACTCCTGCACTTTTTTAATGTACTGAGCGCCATCTTTGTCGTCCTCCATGGTATACTGCATTATAGACTGTAATTCAGGTGTCGGTGTACGCCCGTTTCAGCGGGCCCTAATGTTATTAAAAGGGGCCTGTTGTGCGCATAATCCTATAATTTTACTCCAGTGTATCCTGCCTTGACCCACACGTCCCGACCTGGTCCCCCAGAATTACGACAAGTAAGCTTTTCATGTCTCCTACCCCCAAAGGAACACCTGCTGTCTGTTTCTCGAAGGCGTAGATTCACTTCCCAGGCAGTAAGGGCTGGGGGCGCCTTGATCAGATTATTTTTATCCATCTGCACACATGGCCCATGATTCGCACTCGCAGGTCCGTTGTGGAGGAACAACATTTTCTTACATAGTCCTTGCCACAGCTTCCCGCCCAAACCTACTCCTTATTCGCTCACCCCATAAACTTTCTATGCTTGGCGTAATTTCTGGAGCCCCTTGCACCTCATTTCCCTCGTCCTCAAATTATTCCACACTTTCCCAGTCCCCTTCATGTCCCTCTTGGTGCTCTTCCCTGTCCGACCTCACTGTCTCATAACCTGCACTTTCCAACTCCTTGATCTTTACTCCCATGCTTCTCGACACGCACGTCCTTAATCGCGGTGCTGTCCAACCTGAAGAAAATGTCCAACCCACACCCTGGTTTACTCTCCCCCCTCTTTTACTGTCCTCCACCATGTCAACTCTGCTTTCGTTGCCTCCAATGCCTCCTCTAACTCCTTCTGTCTTTTGGTCTCACGCTGTGTGACATTGCTTGGGGTTGGTCGATATGGGTGTCTGGCGGGGGCAAATATGTTGGATTGGTATATCCCGTGGCGGGTTGGGCCATGAGTGGATAAAGCCCCTCCCTAGATGCAAGCTGTGGCTCTTCCACTGGCGCCATTGTGGTTGCTACATTTGGGGTGGGTGCTCCCTTCGCATCGCGGCATACACCGGGTGGTATCTTCAACATCCTCCACCGTTTTCAATAGGTCTAAAATGTCTTTTTGCCTTTGTAATGGTTTACCTTTATACTTACCTGTTAGAAACATGCTTGTGTGTTCTAATATCTCTCTATTATTAGAACCGTGCTCTGGCCAGGGGCGGGCCATTCCCCCTTGCATCTCTACCAGCCACTGCGTGTGGTACTTGTCGATTCTATCCTAGTACAGTGGCAGCACACTATACATATACTCCAGCTGAGTCATTTCCCCCATATTAACAATAATATATTCAACAGAACCTTCTTCATACACTCCCACCCTTCAGACGCTGCACACTCACTCTACTAACCCTGGTCCTTCCATCACCTCCACCAGGTTCACAAGAACAATTCAATACAGTAAAACAATAAACTAAAGTAATAAGCTCAAATGACAACCACTACTTTTCCTCTTTTCCCCCACCCGGAATAAATTGGGCACAGGAAGCCGAGCCCTCCAATTATATGGAATTCTTTTGTATCCTCCTATCACTATAAAAAATGGTGCCACCTTCTCCCTTTGCTCAGAGCGGTTCCCACACACCTTTTTTTTCCTCCTTGTAATTTCCTCAATAAATTAAATAAAACAAAGCCTGCCATGTGGCCTTTTCACACTCTTCCGTCACCCGCATGCACACACACACACACTTCACTCGTACCCCTTTTGTTGTTGCTTGCAAGTGGAGTACTTACATTTGCGTGTTCACCTGAGCTGTTCCGTCACGGGGGTCTCGCCAACGTCCTGCCCTCTCCTAGGAGCTGCACCCTGTTTAGATGGATTTCCAAACTCTGACCTGGTGGGCAGAGGTTCAGAAGGCCAGCCTAGTTTCTTGGAACAGGGTAACCTTCTGAACAAGCCAGACCAATCAAGGTATCATTGGCGGCGGTCAAGACTAGGTCTCAAGAGGGGTGAGGGTGACTGAAAGACCTCAGAGTACAGAGTAAAAGACACTTACAAATCCCTCACAGTCAGGTGTGTATATATAGTAAAAATACAAATACATTTATTCAAGGCCTTTGAGTTTCACCACAATGGTTATAAAAAATAAAACTTTAAAACCAACACAATCATATTAAAATACATATATACAAAACCGAGGGGCCTAAAGAGTTAATGCATGAAATGGGTCCACAACCTAGAAAAGGATTGAAAGGCAGCCCAATCCCTAAGAAGAGGGGAGCCTATTGCTCATTTGTACTTACAATGATGGCGCACACAGTAGTGCGAAAATGGGGTCTCTTGTAGGGTCTGTAGGAGCTCAGGAAGGTGGGTGAAGTGATGCAGAATAGGTTCCCACTATTTGTGGAGAGCCTCCCCGAGAGGGCCCAACAGGTTCCAGGAGGTGGGAATAGTTAGATAGCTCAGGCTATCTAACTGTGGAAAGGAGAGGGGCCCTCAGGGGCCACACGTGCGTTGAAATGGATGGATGCACTAGGGGCCACTGGTAAGGGTTGCAATTACTCACCGACCCCTGGCGCACTCTGGACCAAACTTCGGCAGTCAAATCCAATTTGGTTGCAGGTTCAATGCGGCAGTCTCGCGGCTCTGTGGATTTCAGCAACAAATTTACAGCTTTGATTACCAAACAGGACAGTGGCGATTTCTCTACTCCTGGTGGGTGGATCAGGCCAGTTTCTCTGTAGAAGGCTTCAGGGCTCAGAGGGACAGAGCTGCAATGCACTTGCAAAGTTCGTCACCATGGCTGGGCGACACGGTAACCGCGTGTACTCCAGTTCGGGCGCTCTCTTTACTCCAGACCTGGGAACGCCAAGTGTGCGAAATTCGGTGCGAGTGTGCCGTGAACACAAAGCTTGCGATATACCAAGTTTTGAGGACCTCCTCGAAACGTCGACATTATCAGGGCAAAGATCCTGCGCAAGCTGGTCAGCCCACTGGTTGGCCCGGGGGCACCTCTGATAAGGCTTACTTGCAGGGTTTGGTGAAGGTGCCGAGAATAGTTAGTCCCACTATTCCAATGGGTCAAAGCTTCTTCGCAGACCTTCTAGTTCGATCAGATGCAGAGGGGTTCAGCGGGACAACAGCGGGCCCAGGGTGCCAAACCTTCCATCGGGTCAACAGCCATTCCTCGACTCAGCTTCTTAGTTTCAGGATATTTGGATCCTATCCTTCTTTCAGTGAGAACGCAAGAGATCGAGCTGGTATGGGTGTTTGGAATTTCCTTCGCGCCAAAACGAAGAGGACCCAATGGGAGATATGCTCACATACAGGCACACCATACGTGGACCAATCATGGACCAATCATGGACCATGGTGGTCCCAGGCATTCACAGCACACCAGACTCTCTGGCACTCAGGATGTGTATTGGAACCAGACAGTCCAACCCACATCCTGGAAGCACACACACGGCATGCAGAAGGCCTCGAGAGCTTGGCGTTTCGTGGGAGAATGCATGCCCAAATAAGGACCGACCCGGGTCGGCTCTATCTGGGGAAGGTGAAGAGGCAAGCTGGCCAAAGGACCGGACAAAGAACCTTGTGGCGTGGCCATTTTGGAGCCAGGCCACTTATTTGTGCCAAACGCGGTTTACTTGGCAGGGAAGGGTTAAAAATACCTAAAAAGATAAGCTGCCACCAGCCCTGTCCAAGGCACATCTGCACTTCTCTTAAAAATTCCTTCGAGTGTGGAGGGCTTTTAGAAATGATAGGAAGACCCAAGCACTATACTGGAAGGTAAATTGTGCACTTGCAACAAGTTGCAGAAAAGTTGCAACATTGACGAGGATTAAGGGAAACGAAGGCTTCCAGTACTGACTGTAAGGGCATGTCAGTTTCCCCATGATAAAGTGTGCGAGAAGCCCAGGGGAGTCCAGCAGGAGGCTGTGCTGCTCTGGCAAAGTCGGACTATGGTGTATAACAGCAGCAGAAAAGTTGGGGGGGGGGGTACACAACTGGAGGGAAAATTGCACATGAAATGGAAATCTTTCCTAAAAATGGGCACACTTGGGACTGGTCACTGTAGGTGGATGCAGCCCCTCCAGAGATGCTGCCTGGAAGCCTCCTTCTTTGCGGGTGTCTTTGGGATCACATAGGGGTCACCAAAAATGTAGAGGAGCCCCTCAACGCTCACACCTGAAAAAATACAACCCACTAAGGGGAAAAAAACCCGGCACACCTCTTACACAAAAAACAAAGTTGTATTTCCCCAAAAACAGAAATGCGCCGTGGTTCGTTCTGCCAGAATCGGCACAAACAACACTTTAAGATGGCAGACAGCGTCATCAGTGGCGCAATTTACATTTAGTGCAAACCCGCATGGCTGGTTGGTCGAGACCCTATACATAGGCTACCTGCTCCATAAGGTACGCCAGGCCGTTTGTCCCAGCCCTTTCGGTCCATCTTCTTCCGTGTGTGTTTCTCCTTCCACATCATTGGTGTGAATCTACCACTGATTGGCAATTATGGGAACGAAAACGGTACAGGCTCTATCTCTAACTTGATGTGCACCTGGTACTCCAGACATGGGCTAAGAGGATACTTCAAAGGCCATTGCTTCTAACAAATTATAGCGCAATTCCAGACACGTGGGTGCCCAACCAAAGTTCCCCACCCTCAATGTAGCTATGTTAGTTTATCCTTCCCGGTATCTCGCAGCACAAATCACACAAACTATAATGAAGGCAAATGATCCCTGTTTTTGATCGATTGGGAGGGGGGGGTTTAACAGTTTTATGGTTGGTGGTCTGGAGCTAGTTTGTATCGTGGAATGTCGGGGGTCTTGGGACTATGGCTTTAGGGTGCTATTATTTTGGACTGTGACGGGGATGGTCGGCGGCTCGTACCCTCCTTCTCGTGGGATTGCTTTTCTCAGTGAGCTCTCGACCCCCTTGTGGCCTTGAAGGGCACATTCCATGTTGGCGACATGAGACAATGAAGGGTCTATGAATCTCTACAGTTCTGTCCTTCCTCATCAGTGCCCAAGCTACAGTTTATTCCCGCCTGGATACACTCTATTTCTATGCGTGTGACTCGGGCCAACTCGGGAAGATGGCAAAATAGTCTTCTGTTTTTATTATCATTTATCTAAAACAGGGAGTTACAAGGGACATCAACGGACTTCGCCAAGCATTCTCAAACATTATGCATAAAAAACGCATCTTTATACTAAAAATGTGTCATACGTGACGTCATACTACGTAGTAAATATGAACATCCTTGTTACGCTCAACTGGACCCCACAGGGGTGTCAATCGGACCTGGACAGCTGCGGTCAACGTAATGCGTAGTGCAGAGATGACTGTCTGGACTGGCCCGCCTAGTCTTGTCTGCTGGACCCGAAGAAGTATTTTCCTGCAAGTGGAGACAGGGATTAGCCACCTGTGGGTTTAAGTGATGGCCTCCCAACTGTTCTCGCTCTCCCCCACTAATCACCTGTGATATCCCCTTAGTAACCTCACCTTATGTTTGTAAAAGATGAGCTCTCCATCCTGCGTGTCTTGCAGGGGCGCGTAGATACTGGTTTGAAGGCGTTGGGAGAGTTCCGGTAAGCATTGACTCTGAACTCCCAGGCGGGATTGGTAAGTATCAAGTTCAAAGAGTTCAATGTGCCCAATGTTCACTCTTGTCCCCTTCCTTCCTTAAGTTGCAACTGTGTTTGTGAGAAAGTGGTCTCGTAGCTGCTGCTGGCGTTCAGGTAAGAGTCTGTGTTACCCAACGCTGTCCGGTAACTATTGCATGCGTTCACGTGTTGTTTTTCTCCCTCTTTACAGATGCGGTATATGAAAATGTGGAGAGTTATGGAATAATACCGCCGGTGGTAAATCGGGTAAGTCTATGGTGGTAAGAGGTATTTGTTGATTCCCTTGGCTCACCTTGTTGTTCTTGTGCCCCTAGGTGCCGGAGTACGGCGAAGAAATGATGGAGACAGTGCCGGATCGAAAGATGCTGTGAGAACTGGCGAGTATGGCGCCGTGCTGGAGCTGGCGAAGTGACGCGTGCAGGACTGATGTACTTTCCAGGTCGGGAGATGAAATGGATCCGGAATCAGGTGAGGAATTTGAAATAAGTTTGTTTTCTAACCTTGTCCTTTTCTTCCTCTTTATTCTAGGAGCTCCGGATTTGAGGCGGGCGTGGCAGAAGACTGGATGCTGGCTGTAGGCACGCGGTACGTGGCAGAAGACTGGATGCTGGCTGCAGGCACAGTGAGAGTCACACTGCTGGATGCAGAATAACACGAAGCATGTGCTGCTCTTTGGGCGTGGTTTAAATAGCCTCCAAAGTAGTCCCAGGAAAGAAGTTCCCCAGGACCACACCCGAGTAAAAAATAGTCCCTGTAGTAAAATAGTCCCATCCAGGCCTCACGTTGGCTTGGATTTATTTGCAGCATGGTCTGCATGAGGTAAGTAATGTCTATGAGCCTGGCGCCTATGGCGCCAGGACTGATTTTTATTATGAGCCTGGTGCCTATGGCGCCAGGACCGAACCCAGACAGCCCCTAGCTGGGGCTGCTGGGGTTTTTGTAAATGTCTGGATGCCTGCTCCCGGTGCTGATGGGCTTGATCTGGATGCCCGAGGGTAGGCATCATGACAGCCCTATGGGGGGGGGGGGTTGTGATTGGCTCAAGGGAAACATCTAAGTATATTTTCTATAAGGGGTTAGGGGGACAACTTAAGCCTGCCTCTAGTGTAAGTCATCTTCAACACTTATTAAGTACACAGTAAATGATTGGCTTTCATGCTATAAGGGTCTTCGTTATATGGTCGTCTACAATTGGATGTCATAGTCGTGCTGATCTGGAACATTCGGTTCACTTAGCAGCGCGTAAACTCATACCCAGGTGCTAGGAGGTGGACATGACTTTGCCTCCCCACCCATTCTGCCATGAAGATTGTCTTTGAACTTGACCTTGCAATGTATTCTGGTCTCTGGGAATATAATGGAGTGTAGGCACTCTTATTGTAGTTCTGGAAGGCTATGCCCAACTCTTTCTATTCTTAACTCGCATGAAGGGAGACCACGATCTGGTCAATTTTGCAATAATTGAATGTCTTAACGGGATAAAACTGGGCATGCATGGTGTTCTTTCTTTGCACCTTAACAAGGTTTTTTTCAGCTGCTCACGTTGCTGCCTTGAGAATAGATAACCGGCCTTGGCTTGCTTCGACTTTGATACCAGGCCAAACAGCTTCACCATTCAAGTCCATGATCTCCAGCTTGATTCTTTGCTGCGACACAGCTCTTGATCCTTTTTTCTCTGTGGGTCTGAGCTTACTAAAGTAGTGACGTCGATGTCCAGATACTATACAATGACTGCTTCACCTGCAGTCGATTTACTACGGATAGCCAGCTTCCAAGGTCACTTAGTCTCCTTGCGTTACTGCATCTGTACAATGTATTTAACGGCTTACATTTTCTGCAACGTTCTTCACACACACAATCTTCTTTTCGCATATGAAGGTTTAGTTGCTTCTTTACTTTGTCATCAGTTTCTATAAGGTCGATAAATTCTCTTCTTTAGCCATTCTTCTCATGGCATCACACTAATCTCATGTGATGTCACTAGCTCCTTTTCTTGCTCCTTTTCATGTTCCTTCAGGGATTTCCTCCATGAGATTGTCATCTCTTTGGGAGTGCATCTGATAGGGTTTTCTTAGTGGGCATCTTTTCTCAAAGATTCGCCGTGGAATGGTCAAAATTGCCGGTGTCAAGCATGGCACAATTTCAGGCTTCCAACATACTTGTAGGAGTGGGGGGCGGGACTTCCTGCAGAGGCATTCGGCTGCTCCTCTACATTCGTTTTTTCTTTTAATAACTGTTTATTATTTTCAATAAATGAAATGCAAATCATCAAACCAACCAAGGTCGCATAGCATAGACTCCACATTACAGCGTTTGTGAGCATGAACATGTGTCAGGCCGGTCTGGGGCAACCTGATCATGGGTTTTAATACATAATGAGGCCTCGTTTGTCTATCGGATCCTCCTTCCACAAGACGTTCACACTAACCCTACCCATTTCCCCCGATCCTCTGCAACTTCCCAGAACAGCCTCTGGCATTGTAGATTCGCCTTTCCAGGGACACGCATCTGTCCACCTCATTGGCCCAATGGCCAAGGCTCAGTTTTTCTGCGGAACCCCATGTTGCGGCCGTTCTTCTCTTCACCATACCCATTGCAACGGCTAAAAATGTCTTCTCATATTTGGTGAAGTCCCACATATGCCCAGCAACACCAACTTCGGGGCCTGTGGGATAGGGGACACCAACACCTCAGATTTACAGGTGCATCTTCCCCAGAAATTCTGGATTACATTGCAACCCCACACCATATGAAAGAAGCTAACCTTCGCTCATTTGCATCTCAAACATTCCCCAATATCCAACACCCCCATCGTGCCATCGCTGTGCGAGAGTAGTATGCCTGGTGCAGTATTTTGAATTGGTTAATCGTAATCTGGCATCTATGCCCATGTCCCGTGGGAACATTAATGCCTCTACCCATTCCTCTGATTCTATTGGGCCCAAGTCCCTTTCCCATTGTTTTTTTAATCTGGACAGATTCTGGCTGGGCCCTGAAAGTGGTAAGCACCTGGTAAAGCGTAGAAGCAACTTTGGCTGTGATTCGATCTGGAAGAATATTACTTTCTCAGGGGGAACATTTTGAAATCTTGTCCAAGACAGGGAACTGGGCATTGAGAGCATGTGTAAGTTGGAGATGTCTGTAGAAGTCCCTGAGATCCCAAACCTCCCGCACAAGGCCTCAAAGTACAGAAGGCGTCCGTCTTGTACTATAGCCACAAGCATGTGTATCCCGCATCTCTCCCAGTTTGTAAAGTGTCCTATTTTCCGAACCTCTGGTATATGCCTATTATTCCATAGGGGTTGATCTAATGTTGTCTCCCACCCCACCCAATATGTTGGTGGGCCTCCTTCCAACTTGGCAGATGTGCAATGTCATCCGCGGTATGTCCGTCATCTCATTTTCTTTGCTGTACAATATGTGAAGGGGTGTGGTTGGACCCATTCCTTTCATTTCTGCCCCGATGTGTGAGGCTGGGGTCCCCATGAAGTCACTCATTCACCACCCCCGTCTGTATTCCCAGTAGTAAGTACATAGACATGGTAGGCCGATACCCCCTCCCAAAGCGAGCGTTGCAGAGTTCTAAGGGCTATACTGCGTTGCTTCCTTCCCCACAGCAGCCTCCAGAGGCTATTGCCTATAGATGCAAACATCACTTTGGGGACGGGGAGTGGGGCATTCTGAAGGACATAGAGAATCTTGGGAGTTTCAACATTTTGAATTGGGCCACTTTGCCCATTAGTGTTGGGGGGGGGGGGCTGCCAGTGGGCCTTATCAGCCATAAAAATCTATTTATCACTGGTTGTAAGCTGTGAAGTAAGTCATCCAGGACTGGGCTGATGTGGATAACCAAGGTAGTTGAATCCAAAAATTGAGACGGAGTACGGCATTGGTCTGGAATTGCGGCATCTCCCCCCCCCCCACCCCCCCCACGCCCCCCCACCCCCTAGAGCAGGAAGAAGACTGTCTTCTGTTTATTTACTTTAAGCCCCCCCAAAGATTTGGTAGTCCGCGAGAATACGAGACACCGCCAGGAAGGAGATTATAGGATTACTGAGATTTGAGAAGGTCATCTGCATAAATTGAGACCAGGTTTTCCCTTCCCCTTGGCCATGTGAACCCAGTCCAGTCCCCACTCGTCTTTAATGTTATCGCTAATGGTTCTATGGCTAGGGTAAATAGCAGGTGGATGAAGGGACAGCCTTGTCTGGTCCCCCGTCAAGTGTGAAAGCCCTGGAGGACACCCCGTTTCACCCACACCACCACCTCTGGAGAATCGTAAAGCAGTTTAACCCAGGACATGAAACAGCTTCCGGGTCCCATCTGGCCCATTATGTTCCATAGAGCATCCCAGCCTACTGAATCGAATGCTTTCTCGAAGTCCATGGGCAAAAGCACTAGTGGATCCGGTATCGCCGGGGCCTGGGCGATGACAAGCTGTATTCGGCGCAAGTTCATCTGAGTGGACCTGCAGGGCATAAACCCGCATTGTTCCGGGTGAACAAGGGACTCTATTACTCCCAGTTCCCAGTAATCTGTTAGCTAGGATCCGTGCCAGAACTTTGACCTCCCCGTTAATTAATGATATTGGCCTGTAGGAGGCGCAACGCTCTGCAGGCTTCCCGGATTTAGGGAGAACAATGAATGTCCGCTTAAGATCTGAGGGGAGTTGTACCCTCTTTGCTTTGTAGGAACATGCTGTACATATGTCCTGTCACCCATTCTTGCAATTCTGACCACCCGGAAAGCTAAACCCAAACCTCACATCAACCAATGGTACACCCATGAATTGAAAGACTTGCGCAACAAAAAAAGAAATGCAGAAAATAATTGGAAAAAAACGCCCCCTGACAATAATAAACTGTACTTTGCAACCCTTGCCTCAGAATACAGAGAAGCCACACTCCTAGCTAAAAGCAATGCCTACAATTGCTGCATTGAAAATGCCAACTCTGGCATCAAAGAGCTCTTCTCAGTTCTACGGGAACTAGAATCGCCCGCACACACCCCAGACCACTGCATTAAAGACCAAGCCTGGTGTGAAAACATACCAAAAGCTCTCATGGACAAGATATCCTTGCTCCAACTTAAGATGAACCAAAGGAAAAACCTGAAACTCAACACCCCTTCCCTACCCAGCTCTGAAAAAAGGCATCAAAAACTTTCCCCAAATTTGAATTCTCCCCCATCTCTACTGAAGAGATGGTCAGAATCATCAAAGGCCTTAAACCTTCAAAATGTCAAGGAGACATCTGTCCAGCAAAACTAATCAAAGACTGCGCAGACAAGCTAGCACCTTTTTATCACTGCATTGATAAATACATTCTTTACAACCAATCAGGTACCGGACAACATGAAGGAAGCCTGGGTTCTCCGCTCGATAAAAAAAAAAACACACTAGACCCAAATGTGCTCACCAACTATAGGCTAATTAGAACAGTGCCATTTCTTATAAAAATTCTTGATAGTGGCATATGTACAAATCTAAAACTACCTTGAATTACACAACCTGCTCGGCCTCAGCCAATCAGGGTTCTGCCCAGGTCACGGCACGGAAACAGCACTTGTCAATCTTAAAACCCAAATGAACCTAATAAGAGACCGAGGAGACCTAGCCATCCTGCTCTTCCTGGACCTTTCGGCAGAACTTGATCTAGTAAATCACAAGATCCTTTGCTGCCACCTGGCTAAAAATGCCCATTTCTCCAACAACGCCATCAGCTGGATCGAATCGTTCCTGTTGAATCGCTCAATGTGTGTCTTTTCAGCCTCGGCAGCTGCACTCCCCACCCCAGTCTTATGCGGAGTACTACAGGGATCCTACGTATCCCCCAACATGTACAATGCATTCACCAAACAACTCTTTGATGAGCTAGACAATTTGGGTGTCACATACACAAACTATGCTGACGACACCCAAATACTTCCAGCAATCACAGAAGACTACGACATAGACTCCAAAGCTCTCAATGCGATCTACCTCACAATCCAAGCCTGGATGGCTGAGAACGAACTCTGCTTGAACGATGATAAAATAGAGCTCCTGATCATAGGTAGCCCAGCTAAACTCAAACTCCCACCAACCTACCAACGATTTCACATTGATGCAAACACCATCAAAGTCTCCAAAGCAGTCATGACACTCGGTGTGTACCTTGACTCTTCTCTCACCCTCGCCCGACAAGTGAACGCCATCTTCTCGGCCTCCGCATACACTGCAAAACTTATCACAGCATGCAGACCCTACCTCACGGTGGAGAATCGCATCACGCTAGTCAGAACCCTGATCCTCCCGAGGATAAACTATTGAAATGCCATCTTTGCTTTTACCTCGACTAAAAACATTAAGAAGCTTCAAATTACCCAGAACAACGCCATCAGAGCAGCCCTTAATATTCCCAAGTCAGACCAAATTTCTGCAGCGAGTAGAAACATCCACTGGTTACCAGTCAGAGCGCATTAAATTCAAAGTGCTGTCCCTTACCCATAAATGCCTTGCAACACTGCCCCACGCTACCTCGCCAAACTGATCTCAAAAACGCACTTAACCAGACCCACCCGATCAGCCTACTCAGGGCAACTGAACTCAATAAGATTCAAAAGACAGAAAGCTGGCGGCTCTAGTTTCCCTGTCCTTGCAACAAACTACTGGAACGCTATGCCACCTGAACTGAAGACGGACCCATCCCTATGGTCCTTTAGGAAAAACCTGAAAACCTGGCTTTTCAACCAGGACACCAGGAACCAGTACAGTGCCCACTAACAATCACTTAGGAATCCAAGACTAAGCCTACTGCCTCCACAGACCAGTTGCATCCCGCCAGTCCCCGACTACGCCTATGCTTTTGCCTCCCTCCACAAGACAACATAACTGCACTGGCCAACTACCTCCAATCCCCAGGCCAATACCACTGCCTGCCAAAGCCTAGTTTGATGATTACACCTCTGCTTCTATTAACCACCCAATACTTTAGCAGCACCTGTTGGCTACATACTAATCTGTAATGCATAACCCTGTAACCCTTCTGGCACCCCAGCACTCCGTGCACTCATGAAGTAATGTATATGCAACCGTATTCCTATGTCAAGCTCTAACAAAGAAATGTACATGCAACCATATTCTTAAATCAAGAGCCTAGATGCCAGAGGGCTAAGTGTAAGTGCGCTAGAGAAATGTAATAAATACTGTAACTGTCATGGAGTCGGACATATGTGTCAGCCCAAGGTCGTAAGACTTTGCCAGTTGATTGGTACATTAAGACCTTGGCGATCTGTTTTCAATCTAAACATCCACCTATGTTCTCTTTTTGGTAGCAAGGCATGTATGTTTCTCCCTCCAGGTGGTATAGATACCTTCTCGACAATGGACCAGATTAGGTCGTTCTCCTTATGTGTTTTTTTGGGAAAAATGTTCAACCAATGGGGTATTAGGTCTTCTGGTTCGTATGCAGGATTGGTGTTTCTATTCTTTTCTTGATTGTTCTGGCCATAATCCCAATGTATCTAAGGTTACTGGAACAAGTGATAACGTAGATCACGTTACTTGTGTTGCAATTTGTTAAAGAGAGTTGCCTCCATGGAGTGCGCAGGCCATGGTCTAGTGTGGTGTACCTAGTGGTAAATTGGCACATTGAAAATAAACCACATGGTGCATGCCCGACCGGATGTGTAGAATTCCATAGTGTCGGTTGCAGTTGTGTTCCTAGCCCTGAATAGTAGGATTTCACCAGGCAGTCTCTAATATTCCTTCTGCATTTAATAGCTACAGTTTAAGAATTTCTTTCTTAACCCAGATAGCTGAATAATGCTGTGATATGGTTCTCCGTTTTGGGTCTGTTATTGTGCTCGATGGTATTTGCTTGTGGAATATGTCATGCCCGTTTATTAGCGTTCTTAAGGAGTTTCCTTGGATAGCCTCACTTTAAATCTTTGTGTCAGGGCCTGTGCTTGTCCATCTTATT
Organism: Ambystoma mexicanum; assembly: GCF_040938575.1. Lineage (NCBI taxonomy): Eukaryota > Metazoa > Chordata > Amphibia > Caudata > Ambystomatidae > Ambystoma > Ambystoma mexicanum. Next base: position 882,003,176 of record NC_090933.1, read on the forward strand.
TTGCAATGTCAGAGCCGTTCTGGCGAAATTACAGCTACTGGCCAAAGGGTAGATTGGAAGTCACTGTTTTGGTATGAAAGCTATCAAACTGTAACAGCGAGTTTCTGTCTGTAGGTTTTCTAAAACCTGTGCTGCTGAAAGCTCCATCTCTTGCTGTAATTTTCAAGTCCAAAAAGTGGATGACTTCTTTACTGCTCGAGTAAGTGAACTTCAGGTATTTGTTCCTGCTGTTGAGCCAGGCAATACATTCTTCCAGTTGGGCTTGATCTCCCATATAGATTAGCATTATGTCATCTATATATCTTCGCCAGAGGGCGATTTGTCCTTCATGTTGGTTGTTGTTGTAAATGAGTCTCCTTTTTGAAATCTGCCACATACAAATTGGCTAAAGATGGGGCAAAGGAGGTCGAGCGGTGCCTGAAATTTGTTTGAATAATATTTCTTTGTACTTAAAGAAATTCTTGGTTAGTGCGATTTCGGCGAATTGCAGTAGTAAGCAGGGAATCTCCAGAGTGGGCGTTTGTTCTTCTAGGACTTTGTTAATCACCAACATTGTCTCTGTCTGTGGAATTGAGGTATAAAGACTCTATTTCAAGAGTCACCAAGAAATGTTCATCTGGATTGAAAGCTATATCTTTGATAAGTGACCACACTTATAATATATATCTAGCATAACAGATAATGATAGTGAGGGATGTGCCCGCAAGGCACCCCATTCACTACTTCATTTATGCCCATCAACTTGAAAACCGGTCCACCCCCATAATATTTACTAACTGCTAATTGGATGCCTAAAGATTCCAAGATATGCAAACTAATTAACAATAAGTGAATTTCACAACTTGAGACACCTTTTTAACTGTTTACAGGTGACACATATGGAAATACACCCCCGTTAAGTTCCAACACGACAACCTTGTATTAGTAGTGATACTGTTCCCTGTGATTTTCAACAGGGTCAGTCTGAATGCCTCCACCTACCCATTATCGAGGTGATATTGTTCCATGTAATCACATGTTGGAAATATTTCTAGAGTTCAAGGAATACGGGTACTGAATACATGCGGAGGACACTTGCAACCAACTAAGACAGTCCTGAAGAAGGTGGTACGAAAAAGACAGCCCACTGAAATCGGTCGACAAAACACATAGAGATAGCGGGAAGTTTCCCGCTGCATTCCTCGTTTTTCAGAAATAGGGAGATCTACAAATCAACGGATCAACCCTCACTAGCTGAGTCTTCACAGCGGTCCCTTTTTTTTAACCATACACTGAGTGTCATTTTCTTTTAATGCCGGCACACTCCCCCCACCCCTCCCAGTACTGGCCAATGAAGTAGCCATTGCCTAAATACTGGTGGAAATTTGCCTTGACTCAAGTTCTACTGTTTTTAGTTCTTTAGTTAGTAACTAGTTTCTGCTCCCTCTAGCTGAGACATTTTCAGAATATCTAATCACTGAGGTTCTTCCTAGACCAAAAACCAAAACGGAACTCTGGGTAGTGTGGATGGCAAGGTCTACGACACGTATAGTTCAACATATTGTTCAGGGCATGTCTGAGCTTCAGTGCCCTCAGTCTCTGTGGGCATGTGAGGTGTTGAAGTCTTTTTGCGTATGCCACAAAAAGGGGACCACACCGCCATAACTGCCAATTGCGTATTCCTTATGTTAGCTGTGAGTTTTGCCACCCCCAGCATAGTCCACACTTTATCCATCCATAACTGCGTGGAGGGGACTTCCCTGCGCCTCCACAATTGGAGAATTCCCATTTTCACAGCCAGCAATAGATAAGTTAATAGGTTCCTCTTGGAGGCCACATCTGTCAGTGCGCTGTGGCGGAGAAGCCCCAATACATAACACATCGGATCATCCGGTACATCAACCTGCAAAATGTATTTGTTCTTAGATCTCACTTCTTGCCAGTAGTCCTGATTCAGTGGGTAGCCCCATAATACATGCAATACATTTCCAATTTGCACCCCCTCAGCACAATTTAGAGTTATCCGAGTGACAATGATGTAGACTGGATGGTGTGTTGTACCACCTTGTTAAAATCTTGGCTTGGGCCTCGGCTAGACTCGGACCTAGAGCTGTTGTTAAACCTCTGTACACCTCCTCCCACTCCTCCTTCAAGAGAGGTCAGCCCAGTTCCCGTTCCCAACCTTTACAGTATAGTCGTCGATCGGGGGTAGATAGTGAATTGATGCATTTATACAAGTGAGAAATTAATGACCTAGAGTATGCCGCCAGTTGGAACACTGATTCGTGGTCAGTCAGCTGTCTAGTTGCTTCCGTTACATTGGAGGGGTGCAGGACCCAGTGCCTTTCCTGAAAGTATGGAAACCTGCCTAACTCACCCAGCCCCAGAGTGGCCTTACAGTCCTCGATGCTACAGATCTTCCCTTTACAGAATAGGTCCCCAGGCCCTCCCCCCTCCCCACCCTGCCCCCTGCATCCGTCGGAGAAAGCCCCTATCCAGTTGCCCTGGTGTAAAATTCTTGTTTTGAAGAACATCTGTAAAAGGAGATGGGAAAGTAGTAGACCATTGCATTCTGGTGACACTGTCCAAGGCCTCAAGAGATCCCCTTGTTGCAAGATTAACATATAAACTCTGTGCGGTCGCCTGCCGGGGGAGCCACGGTTTGATCCATATGTGGCAGCCTGCGATCACATGCTCCATACTAACCCACACCTTATGGGAATCCTGTTGGAGCCAGCAGCTCTATAGAAGTCCCAGAGTCTAGAGAATGCTAGCCCCACTTTCCCCTTGCTAGTATATAAAGTATGGTTATTGACCCTGGAGAGCCCCCTTTCCACAGGAACTTCACTATCTGGGAGTCCCACATTTGAAGGGCATGCCAAGAGTTAGGAACGGGAAGGGCTTGAAAGAAATAAAGCAGCCGGGGTAAGACCTTCATTTTTATGATTGACATTTTGGCAAACCAGGAGAGGCGAAGGTTAGCCCACCTATCCAGGTCCCTCCTAATACGTCTTTTGTTAAAACTGTTTTTTCCTTTCCATTTGTTTTATCAGCGTACAATATCACATTTGTTACATCATATCTTATTTTGTCAAACTTAACTTACCCTCCCTGTATTTTCCCCTAACCCACGTAACAAAGAACAAAAATACAACAACATACACAGCTTGTATTCTACCAGAAGCTCACCAATTTCCATTCACTAACCTACTCCAGTCTTATTCTTCCTACTAAGTAATTTGTTCCTCCCCTTTGATCTTTCCTCTCCTAGTTTCCTCTCTACCATAGGAATTCAGGGATGTTTATCACCTGGGGAGCTCAACAAATGTACAACATGTGTACCAGTGTGATTCGCTCTATCCTAATACTTCTGATAAGCACTGAGTAGTTTACCTGTAAAAGCTCCCCTAGGTTAGCTGGGATTTTGATGCCTCGGTATTTCACCACCTTGGGGGCCCATGTGTATGTAAAGGATTGCTCCAAAACCACCTTTAGTGCCCCATTTACCAGCAGCCCCATTTACCAGCAGCCTGCAGGACTGGCAAGGGTTGAGAGACTCACCCGCACCACCACGCCAGCCAGGCTTCTCCATGCCGCTTCTCCCCTCCTAAGGCCTGGACCCCACCGGCGGCCGGCATCCGGTGACATCAAAGCCGGGCAGTCCCTGCAGCCGCCAGGGGCTCTGGCATGATCGAGACCGCAGCAGTGTTTTTTTTTCCCACATCAAAGGCTTTCCGCTGTTTCAGGTTTCCATCGCGCCGCACATTTAATTGTCTCTGGCTGCTTGTCCGCCATTTTTCAGGCAGGCCGGGTTGGTGGTCGGAGCGAGTTACAGAGCAGAGGGACGTCTGGCCATTCCGCCATCTTAGCCACGCCCCCTTCTAGTTAACGTTTAGTGCAAACAGGTGCCCCTCTACGTAATTTTGGTAATTTGCATGAGGGAGTACAAAAGGGAGGTGTAAAGTGGAGGCAAATTGCATTTATGCCTCCCTTTTGAACTCTGCTTTGCAAATTGAGTAAATGCAACCTGCAATTTAGGTTTAGGGTTGGAAGACCGAGTTACAAATGTTAAATGGTGAAAAGACAGAAGATTATTTTTTCAAAATAACCTTGTCTTTTCTCCTTATGACTTGGCCAAATCCCTACCCACACCCGCACCCCTCCCCCTACTTAACTTGCCTACGACTCTCTGGTCCCTGCAACGTCTGTTCCCTTTCATTTCCATGATCAGGAACCAGCGCTGCAGGGTCCTTTCCCTTTTTATTTTCTTTCTTTTTTCTCGGGACCGCTGCGGGGGATCACCCCCGCAGCCCTTTTTTGGGGGATGACTGCAGGGGACACCACTGCAATCCCCACTCACAATATAGTGAGCAGGGTGGGGGGACAACCCAGCAGCCCCCAGCACCGACTGCGTGGTTTGGTCGAACTTTTTGGCCGTTCTGAATTTTCGAACGGCCGAAATACAGCCAAATTATGCATTCGAACAATTTGTATTGGTCTTTTTCGGTGAACCCTGCAATTTAAACAAGGTAGGCACTGTTTACAATGTATTCCTATGGAATGTGCTTGCTTTTTGCTGGAGTAAAAAGGAGGCGGATCCCATAGGAAGCCACAGCATTTACAACAGCATGAAAATTAAATGTTGGTGTAAATGCTGGATTACTATGGTGTAAACCGAGGCAGAAGTGTAAATTGCGATCCATACGCCCTCTCTGCTGCACAAATGGCTGAAATTATGGTGTGGAGTGAAATTCATGCAAAAAATGTTTACGCATGAAGATAATAAGGCAGCTACAATTTCTCAAACAGAAATTCTATGAAAAAGGGGACAAAGCCGACACCATCTTGGCTGCTCGACTACATAAACAGCGAGCCGAGAGATGGATTGAAGAGCGAGAGATACCGAGAACTGAGCTCTTCTGAGAAAGCCCGCACACCTTGAGAGATACAAGAGGCATTTGCAACCTTTTACAAGGACCTCTACTCTAACACCGAAACACCTTCCATCCAGGACATAGACGCATACATTGCAGAATCACTTCTTCCGTCGCTATCAGCCTCCGACACTGAGACCCTGGAGACTCCTATCATGATGGATGACGTCAAACAAGTCATTCAGCGTCTGAAATTGGGTAAAGCCCCAGGCGACGACGGTTACACTCTGGGCTTCTATAAGACTTGCTCCACACATCTTGCCCCCTTCCGGACGTCATTGTTTAATAATATACTAGAAACGGGCATAGCACCTCCATCATTTGCTCAAGCCCTGTTAAGTTATTCCCAAGGAAGGGAGGAAGAAACCCCAAACTATGTGCCTCCTACCGCCCAATATCTCTCCTTAACATCAACGCAAAGATATATACCAGGGTAATTGCTGCCAGGTTGGAGAAACACCTACCCGATCTGATACATCCTGACCAGGTGGGCTTTATTATGGGCCGGCAAGGCACTGATACAATGAGAAAAACACTCCACCTGATTCACGAAGCACAGAGAATGGTTGGGGACACGACACTCCTCTCACTAGACGCTGAGAAAGCGTTTGATAGGTGGACTGGGTCTTTCTGGACAGGGTCTTGGCAAAAATATGCCTAGGCCTGAAACTTCACCGGGGAATAAAGGCAGTATACTCTTCTCCGAAAACCAGTGTAGCAGTAAACGAAGGCTACTCAAGATGGTTTGATCTGCAGAGGGGAACCATACAGGGCTGTCCTCTGTCCTCCATACTTTTGTCCTTTTGTTGGAGCCACTTGCTCAGAAATTGAGGCACAATGTATCTGTAGAAGGAATCACGGTGGGAGATCAAACGTACAAACTAGGCCTCAATGCGGATGACATACTTCTGCATGTCACAAATCCCCTAACATCATTTCCAGCAGCAATGGAAACGATCAGAGCTTATGGTCAACTAGCTGGTCTCAAAATAAATAGAGAAATAAATTATTCGTCCCCTGGACAAAATTAGAGATACCACAATGGCCCGGTTCAGACCCTTGGGCATGAAAACCAGCATAATAACTCTAAGATACTTAGGCATCAAAGTCACCTGCAACCTTGAAGACCTCTACAATGCTAATTTCCCTCCTCTGCTCACAACGATAGAGCTAGACCTTAAGAGATGGGAAAAACTCACAATCTCATGGTTGGGGCAACTCAATGCCTTTAAGATGGTAGTCTTACCTAAACTGTTATATTTATTCCAGATGCTCCCAATCCGCATTCCGAACTCATTTTTCACAACGATCAAGCGGTTGATGCTCACATTCTTATGGCAGAACAAGAAGCCGAGAATCCCTTATGCACTCCTCAGACTTAAGAAAGATATCGGTGGAGTTGCACTCCCAGACGTACAGCTCTACTACAGGGCCACTCAACTACGAATAATTATACTGCATATCCGACAAAGAAAGGACCTCTACTGGGTGGCTTTGGATAACCACCACCTTCGACCTGCATCTGTAGGAGAATGGCTTTGGGTGCCCAAATCCAAACTCCCCGAAGAATATGTATGGAGACAAGGTAAAAGAATGGTCGGAATTACAACGTGGTCCTCACCATAGGGCACATATGGGTGCCAGAAATATGCGATGCCATTCCAGGGCCAGAACGCTTCCAGACCTGGTATGAAGCAGGTTTGGAAAGAGCAGGTCAACTTTGGAAGGGAGGGAACTTTTTGACTATTCAAGAACTCGAAGAAGCCTTAGGCCTGAAACCGCTTCTGGTGCTCTCGTACCTTCAGTTTAAGGGAATCATGACAAATAAGAGATGGAAGGACGAGCTTCAAAGGGAACGCACTCCGTTTGGAAAGATATTGGACACACGCAAGGGCTCCAGCGGCATAATAGGAGCCATGTACATCGCACTGCTGGAGGTTAAGAATTCCTTCATTGAGACCTTGAAAGCGAAATGGAAAAATTATCTAGGACGAGAGTGGACTCCAAGATCTGGTCGCGAATCTGCAGCAGAACCGCAAAGATGTCTATCGCCTGCCAGTACAAAATCCATGGCATTAAATTGCTTCACAGGTGGCAATACGACCCTGTAAGACTGGCAAAAATGTACCAGGGCGCGGACCCACACTGTTGCCGCAGATGTGGAACCAAGGCCAACTACTGGCATATGTGGTGGAGCTGTCCAGATACACAAGCATACTGGGATGAAGTCCTTAGCTGGATCAAGGAATTGGATGGTATACACAGGGACAAGACTCAATTGATGATCCTGTTTGGTCTAGATGAACGAGAAAACGCGTTCCCTCAACTTTCGAAAATGACCAATGGCTTACTCTTAGCTGCAAGGGCTTGTCTCGCCACCTCCTGGAAGAGGGAATTTCTCCCGACGAAATCGGAGTGGATCGCTGTAGCGAAGAACATATACCTCATGGACAGTTTAACTGCCACCCTTCGTGGAGACCGTATCTCGAAAGATGTGGCATGGACCGAATTCCATTCTAAATATCTTGAAAAGCCTTAGCATGCGCTTAACACTTCGACTACCTGACAGCAATAGCCACACCGCGTCAAGCTCGTAACACTGCCTTTCTGCTGATCAAATGTATTGTACTCTCCGTAATCGTTCAACATGTAGAGTATTTTCACACATGGCGCCTTTATTAATTGAGTGATGAGACTTTGAACTGTTACTGACAATTTACTTAAGCGGAGGTTGGGAAATTTGGGATGTAAGAGAACAAGTACTGCGTCATTAATGCACCTATGTTATATGTTACTGTTTTTGAACCGTCTTTGATATTGCTCAATAATTAAACTTGTTGTACTTTGCAAAACTCAATAAAATTCAGATTTTAAAAAGCAAAAAAATGTTTACGCATACATATTGCGCTTTCATTTTACTGTTCACCATCATGAACATGAGCTCCAATTACTTAAAATTTAGCAAACTAAAAAGGCACACTCACAGGAAAGCTAGATTACTAATACAATGTTTGCATTGTAAATTATAGGACTATTTAGAAGACTAACTGCTGCCAGTCTCTCCAGACAGAGAGATATGATTGCACATTGAGAAGCTTTCATTCGGAGAGGGTGCCTCGTTGTTCTGGTGCAGTCATAACAGAGTAGACCTTGTTGTACCGGCAGGAAGATATTCTTCTGAACGTATTGTATGGCGCTGGTCCAAAGCCTGTATCCTTGACATTGAGTTCAAACGAGGAACTTCACTGTGCTCTATGAAGATCTTTAAGAATTTCATTTAGAAGAAAAGAACAGGCCCAACATATCTTAGCATCGTTGGGATACCTATTGTTGGGAAGAATTCTCTGTTTAGGCTGAATTTCCTAACCTAGTGAGTCCCCCAGCAGCTTTGCTGGATTTTTGGGGTTTATTTTTTTCTCCTGCCAAGAGTGAGACTCTTTTACCCTCACTCTTGGACATGACTTGAGAGTGTTTCTGTGACTTGCTATGTGCTTATGGGCTAAGGGGGTATTTTTTCCCCATAGGCTATCATTGGTTTTTGAATGTGTGTTACACAGCACCCTCAGTGCAGTAACACAGGGGTGTCATAGAGACCCCCAAACATAGACTCCACACCCTGGGACTGACTACTGTCTCCCTGGGTCTATAAAGTCCCCATTGACTTTACTAGTCTTAATTTAGGAACTTAACCAGTACAAACCATCTTACTGTGGAGGTACTGGTAGGGGCAATTAGATTGCCCCTGGGTCTGTTGTCGAGGGGGTACTGTCCCGTCCCCCCTCGCCGAGTTCTGGCTGGTGGCAGTGGATACCACGGAAATATTCCACCAGAATATTTCCCAATGGGATTTCCCATTGTTTTTAATGCACCACTTTTTGGTGCAATGTTAAAGATACAGCCAATTTATTTATTTAATATAAATTCACCGGTTGGGATTTTTTGCCAGAACTCACCGCCAAAATGGCGTCTAGGTTCACTTCAGTAACCCTGAACCCGAGTCGAGCCTTTGTTCCACTTTTGACGGGCTTCTGCACAGAAGCCCTCCAAAGTGGTGCCATTCTGTCTGGGTACCACAGGGGGTGTGGGAGGGGGTTTAGGCACCCTGGGCTGAGTTGCCTTGCCAACTCATGTCGCACTCTGGTGTGATTGGCCCAAGTGGTGAGCCACCCCGCTCACCACTTAGCATGTTTGAGTGACAGCTAGGCTGTATGAATGGGGGTTTGCTGCATAAAAGCAGGGTTTTTGGGACTGGTTCTTCAGAAGTCGCCACAGGACCTAAGAAGCCGAAGAGGGAGAAGCCGAGCCGACCTGCCAAGACGACACCACCGGTGGAGCCCTGCGGAACCGTCTCACCACTTTTTTCCCGACGACAGAGGAGATCTCCCGCCGGAGAGTCTTCTTCCCTAAACTGGTGGGGACAACCAGTTGCTGCCTTCTTTTCGCCGTCCCGAAGCATCTCGTGGCTGCCTTGCCTGTGCCAAGCACCCCGGCAAACGGGATACCACTTTTTACCTCAACCGCGAAAGAGGGGTAAAATCCTTTGCGACTGGAAAACTCCACGGCTGGCCTCATCCCTGGTAGTGCAACGACCTTCAGCTTTCCTCCACGTTGAGATCACCTCTTCCTCTGGACGACGCCGCGACTTGCACCCACTACCAGGAACAACTGCCACCGCTGGAGGATCCTTTCCACTTTTAAAGGTACTGTGTTCCGCCCGGCTTCCCTTGCCACCGATTGTACGGGGTAGATTTAGCCCTCGGCTCTCGAACCTTGGTAAGCCTGGGACACCCTAACTAAACTTTTCTAAACGTAGTAAAACCTTTTCTACTCACCTGCAAAGACTTGTGACATTGTGTGATCTTGGGCATATTTTCGCCTGGCTCTCTCTAAAGCGGGCCCCGAACCCATTCTCCTTGTTCCACAATTGACTGCCTTTCTAACCTTATGTGAAAAGTGTTTTACCTTGCTGCTCTCTTTATTTCTGCCTTTTCCCTCCCTTTTTCAATAACTTGTTGGAGTGCCATCTAACATTAAGCGCTCACCTCTGTTTGGAAATAAGTGGTGTTAGACTTGTCCAACAAATGACTAGGGATGTACATATGAGTAATAGTGACTGTGTTTTGACTTACTTACCTGTTTCTGTGCTAATGTAATTTATGAGTGTGCCTTTAAAAATAAATAAGTATATACTTTTACACCTAGCTCTGGTCAGTGTTTGCTTGTACTATTGTGCCTCTGTACCTATTGTGTATCCTCTATATACTGCCTAACTCTTCTTGAGGGAAGTCTGACTGCTCAGCCACAGCTACCACAGTGAATCTGTGTGGTACAGACTGCTACCAAGTGGGTTAACTGCCAACACCTGTAGTCTTAAATCTTTTGCAGAGGGAACTGCACAGGTTTCTGCCTAACACCTATCTCTTTTACTGTTATTTGTGAAACATTCTGCCACCTTCATCTTGCACTTTGGGTCACATTGCTTATCAGCATAAAGGTGCATTTAAAATTAACCTTCTAGTCTATCACACTGAAGTGAGTTCTGCATGCTCTGGCATATGTTGCTGGTGAGTTTTTTTTTTTTTTTTTTTAACCGAGCCTTAGATACTGAGTCGTGGATAGACCGTTACTTCATTTCATCATTCATAGTGCACAAGAAATACCAGGCTTTCTTGGTCTAATATCCTGGCTGTTGAGTGGTTTTCACAAGTTTGTAGACTTTAAAACCCTTTCAGACGTTCGCTTAACATAGGTTGCACTCACATGTTCATTTACTTTCAGGTACTCGAACAGGAGCTCATGTTTCAAGGCGAAGGTGCCATGTATTATTCCTTCTTCAAAGATATGCTTCGGGCACCTTCATTTGAACGAGGTATGTTTGTCCTTTCTCCACAGACCACTTTTTTATTGTATCTTTGATAAGTTAAGTCATTTTGTACAGTGCTTACGATATTTTCGATTTTTATTTTATAATGTACATTGTGTTTTGCCATTTGTTATAAACAGTAAGTCTGCTCCTCGAGGTTGCATGCAATATTACAATCCTAAATAAGTTGCATTAAACAGTAAAATGCTATGAGTTCATATACCCACGGAGTTGTCTGGTAAAACAAATAACACCAACACCCTACACATAGATGCTGCTTTCTGTGATCTGCTACCATCTCGCCACTATTTCAATGGGCTGTAGTGTGTGGTGCCCTGTGCGCATTGTGAGAATGAGACACTTTTTAGCCGGTTTATTGGAAGGCTTAATGTGGAACAGTCTGTCTGGATTGTTGGCATGCAAACTTTAATTATTGATAGACCTCCTTTCTTGAAACTCTGAACAGGCAACAGCACGGAGCACAGATAAGATGGAGGTGGCATGTTGACTCTTTACCTATCCCAGCTAAAGACTCAGTGGTGTAACCAGGGTTTCCTTACAGGGTGGTTCTGCACAGGGCAAGGGTCTCTGCCACTATAGAAGATATATTTATTTTACCTGGTAGTTTCCTGTACCATGCTCTTGCTAATTTGAACTATAATAGCCTATTGTGTATTGTTTGCTAACTAGTTGGGACATACTTCAAACAAATTCCCACATCTATTGTAGCAGAACTCAGTCCTATGAGCCTTAACAAAACTTCTGTGTTAACACTGCACTTTCAAGACGCACAACAAAATAAACTGTTATAAGGGACCCTGCTGCTTGTAGTTATGCAGCTTTTTGTTGTGTGTTGTGTAACACAAGATTTGATGTGCTAGAAAAAAAGAAACATATTTTTGCATGTCTAACAAGCTGACAGTATAAAAAAGAACCTTTACTTTGTTGTTCAATATTTTGTCTTGGAAGATTACATTGCTAACTGCTGTGGGGGCCGGCATTAAGTCTAGGTGCACCCATTACATTGTGAATCCCTCAAACGTCCACACTTATTAGGAATTCTTGTAACAGGCAAAGGAGTCAACCTTACTGCATCAAGTTGGTAGTACCAGTAGATGGCCAAAGTTTTTAATTTTAGGGGCTCAATCCCTCCTCACAATTATCAGTCTTGCGCTTCGCGGACGCGATCCAACACGACGCTTGAAGCGCAAGACTGATAATTCTGAGAAGGGATTGAGCCCCTAAAATTGTGATAACTGCCCGACGTAATCACATACCTTCGTAGCTTGGACATCATTACAGAATGGCCTGGATTTGAAAAAGGCAAAGCTTGGTTGCTGAAACACGTGTCATCCACCAAGGGCTATAAGCACAAATAAATAAACATATTTATTGCACAAACACAAACTCGAATCCTTATTGTGAGAAATAAACATATTTCAAACAGGACTTAGACAGATCTTGGCTCATAAAAAGGTATAAGCACATCCAAATCAACTGTTCACGTACTGACTGAGTAGAGGGGCTCATAGTCTCTGTAGATGCTTACACCCATGCGACATAATCAAATATATTTACACTCAAACCAAGGATAACGGAATCAACAACAAAATTAGGTTGCGAAGGTGCAATCCAAGGATATCAACCAAAAAAGTTCCTCAACTCCAAAGTTAAAGCAGTATAATGTAGCTTCAGTTAAACCATTGGAAAATAATAGATTTTGCGATTTTCTAATTCGTAGGTTTTATTAACACAGAATCAAATGGAGAGTGATACAGCCAACATGTGTTTCGACTATGCAAGGTCCTCCTCATGGCAACACTTATAACGTTCCTTGGATTCAATGTATCAATCGTAAAGTCTCTGATGCAACCTTTCTCCTATTCCATATGACTTGGAAATTCAATGCGCAACCCGTGAATCAGAAGTAAATAGTCTCCTGTCAAATGTTTTTCTGAGTTGTTTAGACCTTGCTGCCTAATGGGTTGTGAAGCAGTGTTCCGTGTGTTACAGAAAGAACAATCAACACTTAACTTTATTGAAAGCCCTTTCAACAGATGCTCAGTTAAAGCCTCCTGCTTCGGTCTGGGTGATTTGCGTTGCACCTGTAGTAAATCTACATTCAAGGCAGCTATTTGTTGGTAGACTCTTTGTCTAATGGTGTTTACTTTTTACATTTGCCTAGGGTTCTTTTTCATTGCTACAGTTTGTCTAAATGGTCTGATGTTAACACCATGCTTAACTGTTCACCTCCACCTGAGCAGGAGCACACTCGGCGACGCTCGTGCTGCAGGAGCAGCTTCTACCATTGATTCTTCACCATGAGATCAAGGTAACCTTAGGCCACAATTGTCGTGTGTCTGTAAGCCCCTTCCGATACCTGTCAGACCTTCTTAGGCAACGAAATTATTTACCCTTCACATCTGCTAAATTGACATTTTAGGACAAACGCCTTCATCCGACGTGGAATCATATCAGGATTTAATTTTCACTGCAACCGCCTCCATTGCTTTACACAAGGCGTTCCATTCGGCGGCCATTCTTTAAATGGCCACCGCATTTTGAGCCTTCCTCCCTGAATACTTCCAGTGCCCTTCTAACTACCAGGAGCAAGTGGATTGGCTCCTGCTGGCTATTACAGCCAATCATGCTGCGCTGGCAGGCGAGCGCTGGCCCACGAAGCCTGTCCAGAGTCGCCAGAGGCCTGGGCCTAACACCTCTAATGCACAGATTTCCTGCCTACCTTTACGTACCTTAACAGTACGGTAAACTCTACCAGAAGCCTCAGCTAACCTTCTAGCCGCTATCTGTACCCCTGTGCTCATACCCATCGACACAAGTCGCTCACAATCATGAACATTCCTGGAGCCAAAATCGCGTCCTAACATTGACTAACATTTCAAGTACTCATCTACCTGAAAGGCTCTGCGAATTCTATCCACGTACCACCTCTCCCGTTTGGGCCATTACCTCTGCACGTTCCACATTGTCTACATGAACAAGCCGATCGTACTTTCAGAGTTATGTCTATGGCAGCCATTTACTTAGGCATTGTTTCTTGCTAAAGATGTCACGTTGTACCAGCACTGTTTACTGTACATGTCTGCGCTGGCACTCTGAACATGCGACCTATCGAGTGCAAACCCTCTGTTCCCATGCATGTGCCTGCATTCTAAATTTATACTAATCGGCGGTGCGCCCTCAAGCGGTGCCCTCCCTTGACTAAATATGTGCCACGTCCCTGCCTAGCCACATGCGGCACTCCAAGTAAGTCACCATTCTCTCTTGTGGGTATCGTGACTTGTATCGTCTGTAACGTGCACTGCTTGCACCCTATTGCATTGGCGCCCACTCCCTTATTTCATCCTGCGCACTCTGTATCCTAACATTCCATAGACTTACTGTGAATACAAGATTTGTTGTTGACCATCACACATCCCTTGCTTGTCTACTTTCTTGACCTTTGCCAGCTGCGAGTGCCTACCACTATGAGCCCTACCCTATGCTAATGCGAATGCTGACTATTGTCGTGCTACCCTCAAGTGCTTTCCACTGTGAGTCCTGCTTTTCGCAAGTGCGTATTACTGTGAATCTAGCCATATCTGTGAGCCCTGATACTAACATTGATTCCTGCTATTTGCATATGCTTACCATTGTGAATGCTCACTACTGTTGTGCCACATTCATGTGCCTACTACTGTAAGTCCGGCTTCTCGCAAGTGCCTAATACTGTGAATCTAGCCATTTGCAAATGCCCTCCATTGTGAGCCCTTGACATTTAATACACCCTAACACCAGTTAGCCTATATCAAGGGACATCTACCAAGGTGGCTTACCTCCAGCACGATGTACGACCACAATCCCTTTTCATCACTGGCATTGTACGTTTCTTTAGCGGCAAGTGCTCCATTGTCATTACCAGACCCTGACCTGATCGCCCCCCTCCGAGATAACCGCTACCTATTCCTCACCCCACCAACGCCCAAGCTCTCCACCTCTTTCACTCAGTCCCACCCAGTTTACCTTTCCCAAACACTCCAGCATTATGGACTCAATCTACTCACTGCACACCAACTCTAAGACTCACTACCTTACTGGTAACCTGAATCTTCCAAGCGCTCCACGTTCACTTATAGACAGAAACTCTAGCCTTCGGGCGAGACTAACTAGACTCTTCGAACCTCTACTAAACACCCCTCTCAATTTAAACACCATTACTATGGGGAACAACCATAAACAAAAAACAAACAGAAATAAACATACTGCAATAACTTTAGGTCAGAACTGCACGCCAGAATCGCCCCCAAAAACATGCCTGGGTAAACTTGCTATCTCCCTGGACACTAACCAAGTGAACATTAAAGGAGCATTAATTAGCACCAGATCCTTAGTGGTGCATGCTACAGAAATAGCAGATATGATCACAACAGCCAATCTTGACTTCCTTGCTATAACAGAGTCGTGGCTCAATGCAGTGGCAGGTCCTACCCTCTTACTAGCAGTTCCTGAGAATTATGAAGTCTTAAGAGTGGACAGAGCGGATGCCAGAGGCGGAGGCATTGCCATCATAGTCAAATCCGACCTAGCCATGAGAATAACCCCTTCTCCTAATGTCAGTTCTTGCAGATTACTATAGACCTCCAGGACCCATTGGCTCATTTGAAGACCTTTCTGCAATCCTATCTAATAATACTAAACTGACCACTCAAATTCTCCTATTAGGTGATTTTAATTTAGGATTTAACTACCCTAATGACCAACATGCTTTAGCTATTTCCAACCTACTAGCAGAAATGGGAATCACCCAAAGAATATCCGAGGCCACTCATATCAAGGGAAGAACCCATGACTAGGTAGCCGACCTTAACTGCGCGTTGGCCATCACCACTATTACGCCCCAGATTGGGACTGATCATTTTCAGATATCCTTCACCCTGCCAACCAAATCACCTTCCGCCAAGATCAGACCTATTGCGCCCCTCCTCCCCAGGAGGAATAAAAGAAACATAACCGCAGATAAGCTCATACCTCTTATCGTGCCTACCCTTAACTCACTATCAGACTCAGCTAGTCCAGACAAATTAGTTGACGCTTACACTGACATCATCACCAAAGCTTTAGACACTATCGCCCCTCTTAAAATGCGGGAAAAGCAAACCTAAAGATCACCTGAACTCCTGGTTCACTCCTCACCTAACCCTCTGGAAACTCTTCCACACCGATGAAAATAAAAATAACCTAATTAATGTAGCCACCTACTACAAAAAAGAAATAATGTGCTCTAAACAAGAATCATACAACAAGAGGATTACTAAAGCAAGTTCAAACTCCAAGGAACTGTTCACCATTCTAAGGGAAATGGAATCACCCATCCCACAGACTGAGGAATGTCTGAAGGACAAACTTTGGTGTAAGAATATTCAAAATGCCATTATGAATAAAATCTCACTCCTCCAGAGTAAGATAGCAAAGAAAAAAGCCAACCTACCCAGTACAGACCAGCAGAGCACCACTTCATCATCCTCCAATAAAACACCACATCACGTCACTTCACCCAAGTCTCTCCCGACAAAGTAGAAAAAAATCATCTCAGGCCTCAAAGCCTCGAGTTGTCGAGGAGATAGCTGCCCAGCACAGATAACCAAACATGCCGCCAGAGACCTGGCGCCATTCATAACCAAATTAACTCCTCATTCACTTCTGGCATTGTACCCAGCAACTTAAAGGAATCTTCGGTCCTACCTCTATTGAGAAAACAATTATTGGACCGGACTATCCTGACTACCACAGTACCTTTTGTACTTAAGATCGTCGACAGAGTTACCTACATCCAAATTTAGGATTACCTGGAGAACAACCACCTTCTGGGTGACCGCCAATCTGGCTTTAGACCTCGTCATAGCACTGAGACCGCCCTAATAGACTTAAAAACACATTGATGCACTCAAGGACTGAGGATAAGTAGCACTACTGCTACTCCTTGATCTCTCGACCGCATTTGACCTGGTCGACCACCAAGTTCTTTACAAACACCTTGCATCGGCTGCATACTTCTCACAAGATACGATCACCTGGATTAAACTGTTTCTAAATAAAAGGACCATGAGTCTTCTCTCCTCATGCAGCGGCTGATCCAATCCCGATAACCTGTGGTGTGCCACAAGGTTTGTGTGCATCTCCGACGATGTATAATATATTCACCAATCCTTTGTTCGATGATCTAGATGATCTGCGTGTCACCTACACTAATTATGCAGATGACACCCAGATCCTCATTCCCCTCACGTGGAATAGAATATACCGCATTATTCAGGCCTGGATGGCTGCACATGGCCAATGGCTGAATGATGACAAGACCGAATTCCTATTACTTCGAAACACAGCTAACCTCAACAAACTGAGCCCAAACTTCACTGCCTTTTAATATAGACAGTAATAGCATCAAAGTGGTTAAAGAAGTAAAAACCCTAGGTTTTTTCCTTGACTCCACCTTCACATTTAATAAACAAGTCAGTCCCATGGCTTCCTCTACTGCGTACACTTGTAATCTGATCAGGGCATGTAGACCCTTCCTTTCAAAAGATAACTGCACCACCTTAGCCAGAGCCCTCATCCTTTCCAAATTGGATTATTGTAATGCGTTGTATCTGGGAGCAAGTAACTACATCACCAACCAAATCCTGCGAAACAACGCCCTTAGAGCTGCCCATAGTATTCCCAAGAGAGACCACATATCGCACCTGAGAAGACAGCTCAAATGTCTCGCCACTACGGACAAAATCATGCCTAAAACTGTATCTCTAACGCACAAATGCCTCAATCGAGCTGTCCCTACTTATCTCATTGAGAGAATCACAAACAAAATCCTCCTTACGAGCTACAAGTACGACCTACAAGTACTATCAACTCATCCTGTCTAGTCGTACCTAGATTTAGACTCAAAAAAGCAGGAGGAAGTAGCTTCCCTGTCATGGCAGCACAAGCCTGTAACTTTACCCCTTTCACTGAGAACCAACCAACCATTCTACATGTTCAGGTGTAACACCATAAACTGGTTGGTTACCAACGATCGCTTCGGGATAGCCCTAGCCCTGCCCTAGAGTAGGATACATGACTTCCTGACTTGCTTTTTAAATTTTCCACTCATGATTTGCCTTCTCTGCCCTGGTACACCATATTTATTCTCCCTTTACCTTATCCTGTACCTTTTACCTCACCTGGTAATTATTCTTTGTATAGTATGTAAAATTGATCTTCCTGTATAAATTTTATATATTTGTTTATTTGTTTCATGTTGTATATTGCATCTACTTTAACCTAGCTAAAAGTATACTTGTTTCCTCTGTGCCAAAGGCGTCCAGATACCTTTTTGGGTCCGGTGCGCCATACAAATCAATAAAACGAACTGGAGGCATCCACGGATCACCAGTAATCTAGCCAATAGTTAAATTATAAAAAGGAAATATCTCCATATAATGTATAAAAATAATAATGGAGGCTTAACAAGAGTTCTTTGTAATTTAACCTGAACTGGTGTTACTGATATAAAAAAAATTTCAATAACGCTAGTTGTTATTCTTTGCTCGCCTTATACGTTCTTACCAATCGCTCAAGCTTAGTCTGGTGAAGGTCTGTAGCTTCAAGCTTAGTAAGGACTTCTCAATTTAGAAATAAAATGCTTATTTAGGCTTCTTTGTATGTTTTTTTTGTATGTATTGCTTGCTCAGGTCTGTGCCTTCGTTCTTTTTGGTAGATTAGGGTTGAATACGTGATAATAACTATAGATATATATTTTGTCAAGATTTACATTGCACACTAACACAGGCCCAGGGCGTGGGGCATATCGGAACATTATCACTGAACCAAGACGCCTCACCCACAGAACAGGATCTACAACTATGCGCCGAGTCAGTGTTGCAGATTCTTTTCCTTTGCACAGTACATCTTTCATCTGTAGCCAAGACATATACAACTAAAACTCATTTTTAAAAAGCAATAGGCTACATGCAAAGTGTAAATGCTGAAATAGTATTGTTTATTTCCTTATTCCTGTTTTTAGAATACATCAGATTAGCACATGCGTTGGAGTGCTTAAAGTTGGTTTAACGGAAAGGGGGAATGTTAGATTTTGAGGTGTGAACAGAAATTGGATCCATATGAAGGGATACATGTTTGAATGGGTCAAGAGGGAATACCAGGTTGCAGGAGTATTTAGGTGGTTTTGGAGCATGCTATTGAATGTTGCACTGATGGCTTTTGACGAGATGGGTGGTAAATTTGCAATGGATTGAAATGACACTTAAGCAGGGTCCTAAGATAGAGCCTTACTTTTGTTTTTCTACATGACACTCTTCACTTTTTTGTTAGCTGTGAGAATAATTGCTGGTGAATTGCTTTGTTGAAAAACGTAAGGAAGATATCTCGAAGATTTAGAATAAATCTTAACCACAGTTTTTCTAGTCAACCCTCCAACCCATTGTTTTTCAGCATGGGGCGGGAAATCCTATGCACATCACTCCGGTATTACCCAATAAGAGATGGTGCAGCCTGGAGGGCATAGTTGCGGCCCTTTGCCATGTGACCACAAGTAACCCCAGACATGCTTTGGTTTGTCCACAAAGAAACTGATACAGGGTTTGATGGGAAATCATTTTGTTTTTTTCAGTATGGGAGTGATGTGGTGGAAGCATTTAGTGCAGGGCCATATAATAGCATGGAATCTGGAATTTTTCTGTTCTTGAAGATGTTGAAAGTGTAGTCTACAGACTTTCAGAATTGCTTTGGAACTGGCTGGAGGGATCAATACTTACTTTGTTTTGTAATAACACAATTTATTGCATTGTAAACACAGAACCAAACAAATTCAGCACGCTGGTAGAGAAAATCAAGAAGACCTGGAAGTACATCCAGCAACAAAGTTTTAAACCCATTTGGCTTCTCGGCCGTTATCCTATCAAAGATATGATCAGCCATTTAGGGAGCGGAACTTGTCAGGACACCCCTGCGCATTCTACACTCCTTTCATGTGACATGAATATTTCTACATCCGAGACCCAGTTGCTATATCGAGGATTTTCTGGCTTACACAACATAGCTATATTTCGTTTTTATCAAGATAACTGCAGTTGATGATCATTTTTCAAATCAACTGTAAGAATTGGCTCCCCATATTCCCAACGTCGGTTTAGGTTCGGCAGGTATAGTTACTCCCATAATCATTGTAAACCTTTCTAAAGCCCTACATCTACAGCATTTTCATATTATATGGAAAAAGGTCCCATCCATGAGTCAGATCTCAGACATCGTGGATGAGCCGATCGCCTACACCTAATGAGTAACGTACATGAATAGTTCCTCCTATGTAGAATTATAAATTGGATTAATCTAAATTGTGTGGAGATTCCAACTTCTCTTGGCAACATCAGTGCTTCCACCTAATCTTCCGGGTCTATGCCGCCCATATCTTTTTACCTTCTAGCTTTGAGATCTAATCCTCTAGTTGAGAAGGATGATATACCGTGGTATATCATGGAGATAACCTTCCTATTTATTCGCTCTGGCAAAATGTTGGGTTCTGGGGGGGGGGGCATGGTGGGATTTCATGCAGTGCATGAGTGATTTGGATATAGTGGTATTATCCCATATCGGGAAGCCCATACACTTGTTGGAGGTCGGTAAAGGAAACAAGACCTCCCCCACTCACCACATCTTTTAGAGCAAGGATATTACAGCTGACTCAACTTGCAAGAGTGCACATTTTGTTGATTTCGGGTAGTAATGTGTTGCCGCATAAAGGTTG
Organism: Ambystoma mexicanum; assembly: GCF_040938575.1. Classification (NCBI taxonomy): domain Eukaryota; kingdom Metazoa; phylum Chordata; class Amphibia; order Caudata; family Ambystomatidae; genus Ambystoma; species Ambystoma mexicanum. Next base: position 882,023,751 of record NC_090933.1, read on the forward strand.
AGTGAGCGTCTATCTCCTTCCCAATATCGTGGGTTACTTCCCTCTGTATCTTAATTACATGTCGAGTTATGTATGGAAGAGCAGTCTCTCCCTTCCCCCCATATAGTATTTGTATCAGTGCGATTCCCCACATCCATGCCTGTTCAGTCTTGATGTGTGGCACTTGGGGATCCCTGTGTAACCAATCGTTAACCACTGCCATTTGACTTGCCCAGTAATAATGTCTGACATTCTGCAGCCCGATGCCTCCCTCCCATACCGATCTTTGCAATGGGGCCAGGGAAATTCTTGGTTGTGCCCACTCCAAACCCTCCTGCCACAGAATGTCTATTGGGACTGAATCCACTCTAGTGAACTCTGAATTGTGAACAAAAACGGGAGCATTTCGTAGAACATAGATATATCTGGGTAGTATGGGCATTTTGAACTGTGCAGCTTTCCCCATGAGTGTTATCGGGAGAGCCGTCTAGTGTTTCACATCTTTTGTAAATCAAGTTGCGTAAAGTTTTGTAAATTACGAATAAGGAAGCATGCGTGATCTTCTCCAATTTGAAAGCCCAAATATTTAAAAGCATCGTATGAAATATAAGGGCAGTCGGCAGGGAGTGCTAGACCCTCAACCCTGTTTTTATTGGAAAAAAGATTGACTTTTGCTAGTTCACCTTCAGCCCGCTAAACGGCACATTTTCCTGTATACGTCTAGTGATGTTTGAACAGATTGTCACTGGGTTTCCTAAGAATATCAAAAGATGTTCTGTGTAGAGGGAGACCTTATCCTCCTGCCTGGACAGCCAGCGGAATCCTGTCCACGGTGGATCCGTACTAAATTGTATGGCCAGTGGTTCATTAGCTACTGTAAACAGAAGGGTAGATAGTGGGCACCCCTGTCTGGTTTCTCGTTCGAAGGGAAAAGATCTGGATGCTACCCTATTCACCCAACCTCCACAATAGGAGCCTTGTACAGCAGGTTTACCCATCTGAGAATTTGCACTCTAAAGCCCGTCCATGCTAGCACATCCCACAGGTAACTCCACAAGACCAAATCGAATACCTTCTCAATATCAACAGAGGAATGCCAAGGGATCCAGAAGGATAGAAGACTGATCAATCGCTAAATGCAGGTGTCTAATATTCATTCAAGTCAATTTATCCAGCAAGACACTGCGTTGGTAGGGGTGTATCAATGAGGTGACAACTCTCAGCATTCGATTGCCAAGTACCTTGGCCAGTGTCTCGGTTTCCCAATTCGTGAGAGGTTGGTAAGAGGAATATATATTAGGGGGTATACCTTGTTTGGGAAATACCACAATGCTGATCATTGCAGGTCTGGTGGTATACCAACCTCCCTGCTATGCAAGAATAGATAAAGCAGGCGTGGGACTGTCAAATTACCCAGTTTCTTCCACACCTCTACCGCCAACACGTTTGGTTTCAGGGTGAGAAAGTGCAGTAATCTCAGCCTCCAAGTTAGTTCTCTGTTCCTCTGAGCGTTGGGCGAGTGTAGTGGAAGTTAGGGGGCCCGGTCCTGTGGGGGACTCCTTCCCCAAGGGGCCTGGAATAGGAATACATAATTGTGGGCGAAGGTCGCTGCAAATACTCTTACGTCCCGTCCCCTTTCCTCGATACTTGTGGGACATCTCTCCGTCCTGTGGGACGGGACCGGAGCACTTTGTAAAAAGCATCTACATTTTTCTCAAAAATGTGTCTCTCCTCTCTTTCCTGCGCGGGGCCTGGCACCTTGGTTCCACCCCGCGCATCTCCCATCAGTCCTTTTCTCTGCACGATCGGGGCCGGACGCACTTGCATCCTCGGAATATTTTCTTCCCTGTTTTCCTCTCTGGCTCTCGCTAGCGTTCGTTTACTAGTCTGTCTATGTCTTTTAAACTAGATTTTCCAGACTGTTCATCGTCTCACCGTCGCTTCGCAAGGGCGGATCCCCATCCTCTTTGTTTAGAGTGTTTGTTCCTGAACACCGTTGGGACTCCTGTTTTTACTGTGACTCCCTTTCGGTCCGGGCACTTCAACGTCGGTTGGAGCGGTGGGAGGAGGTGTTCGGACAAACTCCTCCGTCTCATTTTCAGGCGTTCGACGAGAAGAAGAAACGGCCGGTAAGTTCTTTACTTTTCAGAGCACCCCGACTGGGGGATACCTTCCCAGGTTCCTCTCGGGCCGGGAGGGGCATTGATCGCTCTGTTACCGGGGTTCGCCCTTAGGCGCCTGTCGGGCCTAATAATTCTACCGGAGTTTTCTCCGAGGGTCTCCGTAAGGGGCCTGTGTACACCGGAGTACGCTCCGAGGCCCCTCCTGTGGGGGCTGTTTGTAGGCCCAGTTCTACTGAGTCGTGGGGTACCGGAGCTTGCTCTGAGGCCTCTTTCGGCTTCCCTCAAAAACAAAACCGGGGTGCCCCCCGAGGCCTTGGCTGGGCTTGTGGTTACCGAACGGATGTTCGAGGCCCGTGCCGATAAGGCTTTTACCGGGCTTAGGTCTGAGGTCCCTCGTACAGAGGCTAAGGCTACCAACAGTTCTGAGGGGCCGGGCAAGGCCCTGTCGGTGAAAGCGGTTGCTCACCGTTCCCGCTCTTGTGGTGACGCCGGATCTGTTGAGGGGGCAAAGAGGAAAGGTTCTTCTTTTACCGGCAGTGCTGATGTCCTTCCTTCGAAGGCTCAGTTGGCGGTTGGTATGTCGCAGAAACATTCCAGGCCTCATAGTACCGGCTCTGCCGAGGTTCCTTACGTTAAGACTAAAATTAAGACCCCATACCCATTGATGGGGATCCCTGCCTCACTTCCTCCCGTGCCGCAGTTCCCCTCAGATGAGGACAAAATGGCGGCCTTTCCCGCCACAACCACGGTGGCCATTTTAGGTACTACCCCTACAACTACGCCATCGGCTCCTGGTGTAGGGTTCGGTCCTTTGGGTGAACCTATGGTCCCTTGTGCGCATCCTTACCGGCCGGTTTATGATTGGAACGCCCGGATGTCTCTTCCACACAATGTTTCGTTGCCCGCGGGGGCGTCTCCCTTGATTTATGTCGATACGTCGGTGGAGGGGCCGGTGTGACACCCTTCTCCGTTACGTCCCTGGATTTGTCCACCTCATGAGAATGTCTTTTGAGAATCTCCTGAGGACGTCTTTTTCGATAAATTTCAAGCGCTTATGCGCACCGACCCCATGAGGGAATGTTTCAAAGGGCTTTTCAAGGAGATATGTCCACCTGCGCCTCCGGCTCCACCTGTTCCTCCGGTGGTTCCGCCGGCGCCTCCTTGCCCGTGGTGCCTCCCCCTGCTCTTCCGCCTTTGCCACCATTGTCCCCAGTGGACAAGACAGTGCCTGACACGGCTTAGCAGGATCCTGACCTGTCAGATGACCCACAAGGCGATCAGGACAACAAGGACCTTCCCGCTCTATCAGAGCTTTCCATGACCGGGTGCTGGACATGAGTTTCTTGGATGTTCCGGTGCCCGAGGCACCCGCTCTGCAGGAGGGTGTGCTTTCTGGGGCGTTCACCTTGTCTCCCTTGGAGCATACCGGCCTGTTCCTGCAGAAGGACGTCCTAGCCGAGGTCCGAAGACTCTGGGAAAAGCCACACTCAGGACTTTTTGTCAATAAAAAGATTGACGCGAGGTACAGGCTGTATTCTTCAGAAGAAGTGTCATCTTGTCCGCCTCCTCCTCCACAGTGGTGGCTGCGGCTACGTTGCAATCCAGACCTCCAGCATCCTCTTCCCTGACGGCTACTCAGGTCTTGGGAAAGGAGGACAAGCTCCTGGACTCCCTAGGGAGGAAAATCTTTGCCAATCCGGCCTTGCAGCTCAGGCATGCATATGCAGAATTGATTTTGTCGGGAGCAAACATCCGGATGTGGAAAGGTCTGTCGGAGTTTGAGGAGCACATTCCGGTCGAGAAGTTGGAAAATTTCAGAGGGGGCCTTTCCGATGCCAGGGTCTTGGCCCAGGATCTCCTGGAGGTTGCGGCTCATCATGTAGACACCTCGGCTTGGGGTTGATACCTCGCGACAAGCGTGGCTGCATGCCACTAAGTTTTCGAAGGAAGTGCAAGACAAGGTACTGGACCTTCCATTCGATGGTAAGGAGCTTTTTCACTCTTCTACTGATGTAGAGCTCACCAAAACCAAGGATAGCACTCAGACGGCTAAATCATTGTCTGTTCTGGTTAAAGCTCCTTTCAAATCCCAGAGACGTTGTTGCAAAATCGACCTTGCTCCAGTTTTAGGGGCTTCCTCGACCGCAAATCTCGCAGAGTGGATACTCCTGTGGGGAATAACTGCCGTAGACAACAGCGTACGCGGTTTTTCTCCCACTCCTCAGCCTCCTCATCAGGTTCAGGTGGCACCACCACCGATAAGCCTGCCAAATGAGGGTTTGCCGCGCTCGCACGAGACCCCGGTGGGAGGACGCATTGCGTCTCATTGGAGTCGTGGCAGACCATCACAGAAGATAGATGGGTCTTGTCAGTCGCTCGAGCGGGCTTCCGCTTACCTTTACCCCCTACCTCAACCCTCCTTTTCAGCTATCGGGCTCACCCTCCCTCAAGGCCGAGGTTCAGAAACTTCTGCACCTCAGAGCTGTGGAACCCGTTCCCCTCGGGGAGCGAGGGGAGGGCTTCTACTCCCGGCTGTTTACGGTGCCCAAACCCAACCAGGCTGGCCTGCGCACCATCCTAGACCTTTCCCAGTTCAATCTTTTCCTACCCCAAGAGAAATTCAAGTTCACGCCCGGCCAGATACGTTCCTCTTTGCAGATGGACGATTGGCTCAGCGTGGTGGATCTTCAGGATGCGTACATGCATATCCTGATTTGGAATCCACACAGGAGATACCTCCGCTTCTCTTTGGGAGAGGAGCACTTCCAGTTTCGGGTGCTTCCTTTTGGCCTCAGCTCGGCGCCGCGTGTCTTCACAAAGATGTCGGTGATTGCGGCCTATCTTCATCTCCAGGGTATCCATGTGTAGCCCTATTTGGACGACTGGCTCTTACGCAGCCCTTGTCCCTTGGCAGCAGCGGGCAACCTCCAGTCTCTCCTTCAGCTCCTGTTCCATCTTGGGCTGTCGGTGAACTGGCGGAAATCCTCCATGACGGTCTCACTGGACCTGACTTTCCTGGGTTTTCGTTGGAACACGATCGACTGCTGAGTGTATCTGGCCGGGGACAGAATGGCGGATCTGTTGGCCACGTGTCAGATGTTTGCGCAGTCGGAGAGCATGTCGGCCTGGTGGTTCCAGAGGCTTCTGGGCCTCATGGCCTCGTGTGTACTGGCTCTTCCTCTTGCTCGTCTCAAAATGAGACGGACCCAGATGGCTCTTCGGAGTTCCTGGCGTCAGGCTGTGGACCCGGATCCCAAGCAGATAATGATTCCGGATTCCATGAGAGTGGACCTGGACTGGTGGTTATCTCTCAGCAACCGGTCAGTGGGTGCGGGGTTTCAGGACCCAGCCCCCATGGTGGCGATCACAACGGACTCCTCCCTTTTGGGGTGGGGTGCGACGTTAGATCTTCTTCAGGTCTCGGACCTCTGGTCGCCTCAGGACAAGCTCCTGCACATAAAACATTTAGAGCTTCTGGCGATCTTTCTGGCGCTCAAGGCGTTCAGACCGCTCATTGTCAACAAGCTGGTCCGCATAAGAACGGACAATGTAGTATCAATGAATTACATAAACAAGCGAGGGGGAACGAAGTCTCCCCCTCTCGTGGACCTGTCCATCCAGATTTGGGAGTGGGCTGTGCTTCATGGGGTCTGGCTGCTTGCAGTGCACATCCCGGGCCAGCTGAATGTCACAGCGGATGCCTTCAGCCGGCGGACTGTGGTCAGCTACGAGTGGGAGTTGAAGGCCGAGATCCTCTCATGGGTTTTCTCGCGTTGGGGCACACCGGAGGTGGACCTCTTCGCCACGGCGGTAAACAAGAAGCTTCCTCAGTACGCCTCCAGAGGGGGGCTGGGAGCCTCCTCTTTGGGGGATGATCTCAAGATTCCATGGCACAACATGAGAGCTTACGCCTTCCCGCCTCTGCCTCTAGTTCATCGAACAATTTGGAAGTTGAAGAACTCTGTGAACTGTTCTCTTCTACTGATAGCCCCGTGGTGGCCGGCCAGGTTCTGGTTCTCAGAACTTCAACACCTGTCGGTGTATCCGCCGATCAGGTTACCAGTAACTCCCGATCTTCTCCACCAAAGGGAACAACAGATGTGGCACCCCTGCCCACAATCGCTCAGCTTGGCGGCATGGTGCCTGAGGTCAAGTCTTTAGAGCATTTGAGTTTTCTGCGGATAACATGCGCATTATCCAGGCAGCCAGGAAACCCTCGACCAGATCTCAATACAAGAGTAAATGGCTCCGGTTCTGTCATTGGTGTTTGGAGAAAGAGTTGGATCCGAGGGTTGCAACGATTGACACGGTGCTGTCCTTCGTATCCTCCCTAGCAGAGTCAGGGGTTCATGTTCTGTCTTCCAGGACTTATCTCTCAGCGGTTTCCGCTTACCTTTCTACAGACCTGTGTTCGTATTCTCTAGCCCGATGGTGAAGAGACATTTTGCTGGCTTGACACGCCTCTATCCTCCGGTTCGTAGTCGCACCCGCCTTGGGACCTAAATGTAGACCTGGCGGCGCTGTGCCATAAACCCTTTGAGCCAATGGCTACGGTTGACCTCAAGTACGTGTCCTGGAAAGTGTACTTTCTGGTCGCCGTTACGTCAGCGAGGAGAGTGAGTGAGCTCCAGGCATTGTCGGTGGAGCATCCTTTCTTGGTCATTCACAAGGTAGTCCTTCGGACAAACCCGGCTTTCCTACCGAAGGTAGTGACCGAATTCCATCTGAATCAGTCGATCTCCCTTCCAGTCTTTTTTCCGAACCCTGCCTCGGAGGCTGAAAGAGTTCTACAATGTCTTGACGTCCGAAGAGCTCTTAAGTTCTACCTGGACAGGACTTCCGAGCTTCGGAGTTCTTAACTTTTTGTGACCTTCGGTAACCCTCAGGGCAGGCCGGCGTCTAAGGCATCTATTTCCAGATGGATTGCCGCCTGTATCACGGAGTCTTTCACCGTCCAAAAGCTGAAACCTCCTAAAGGTATCCATGCACACCTGGTGCGGGGCAAGGCAGCCGCGGTTGCTTTTCAAAAATATGTTCCCTGGTAGTCCATCGCTAAAGCAGCTACTTGGGCCTCCCCATCTGCTTTCTGTAAGAATTACTGCCTCGATATGAGCTGTAGAGCTGACGCTCAGTTTGGTCAGGCTGTGCTAAAGAACCTGTTTCAGTAAGGGGCATTTCCATCCACCCATAGTTCCTGTAAGGAGTGCTTGGGAATCTCCCACAAGTATGGAGGAAAGGGGACGGGATGTAGGAGTATTACCAGGTTACTCACCGTAGTGACCACCTTACTCCTAGTCCATAGTCCCCTTTCCTCCATACGCCCGCCCGCAGTCCCCTCTAATAAGGTTCTTCTGTTATTGCTAATGGGTCTTGGACCCTGCGATAGACAAGGACTGATGGGGGGGATGCGCGGAGCCAAGGTGGGCGGGGTTATGGCCGCGTGCCGGGCCCCGCGCAGGAAAGAGGAGGGACACATTTTTGAAAAAAATGTGGATTCTTTTTACAAAGTGCTCCGGTCCCGTCCCACAGGACGGAGAGATGTCCCACAAGTATGGAGGAAAGGGGACTATGGACTAGGAGTAAGATGGTCACTACGGTGAGTAACCTGGTAATTCGGCATCCTCCGTGATCAATCCATCATTCCCACCCACCGGTTCCGACATGTCTACACATCCTTCGCCTCTGCTCTTTAACCATGCTAGCATCTTCCCAGCCTTATCCCCCGTATCATAGAGACTACTCAATTTGTCCCACTGTGCTTGTTTCGAATTGTCTACATTGATATTACAAAGTACTTCCATGGCTGTCAAAAGCAATCTGTGTGATTGAGGGGATAGAATCTAAGGAATTCTTCAAGTCAGTCAGCTGCAAGCTCAGCATCCATTATCTTTTGCGCCTGTGTTTTTTGCGCTTTGCTGAGATCAGGGAGATCAGTTCTCCTCTTAGTACAGCATCGCCTGAAGGGTCTCCTCGGAGTCAGAAATTCGTTGTTCAGTTTATCCCATGATGGATGCAGGTTTATGGAGATCATGGTGTAGCAGTGAGACATCAGTGCTGAGCCCGTCTATCTCACCCTCCATAGAATTCCTAGAGACTGCCATGGCGATCATCACATCTGCTAAGAGAGTAGCAGTGAGGGTGTCCTTGTCCTGCAGAGCAGTGACTGAAGGTGCAGATTTAGATGCTGCTGGGGTATTCACAATATATTAGCCCATCTTGTTTTGTTTCCCCTGTCTTTTAACCTGTGCTTTGACCATGATGTGAACCCCAGAGCAATATGGGAACTAGTGTCAATAAGAATGTCAGTCTGTAACTGCGAACCGAAGAGGCAATAGTCCCCTGTTGGAGCAGATAGCCTCTGAAAGGCAAGGTGAGGCACAAGTCTGTCTGGAATGACCTTTCTCAGCAGGCCCCTTCAAGGGTGGCTGCTAATGTACTGCATCAGATTTTTTAGCCGTTTTGAATGCCCCCAAACCCTACTATAGGCCAGGTTTAATGTGGAACACGTCTTTATTGAGGCAGCATGGTTGCTGTAGCACAGCTGGGGATTGTGGTAGTGTCTCACATTGTCCGCTGCGTCGCTGTCTGCCGCTACCTTTACATTACATGCAGCTCAGTGGGAGTTCAGCTGCGAGACCGTATGTCTGGGAGAATCAGAAATTGGCTCTCAGAACCATTTACCTGCTCAGCACTGCAAGCCTTGCAGGGCTCTTGTTGACTGGCTCTTCGCTTCCTGGAGGAGGCAGAGACTGCGGCAATCACGTTACTGCACATGTGACCTTACTGCAGTATTTACAGACGGCTAAACCACCCTTGCGGCGTAAGCCCTGAGGCAGAAGGGCTGGTGTAAAGCTATTTTGCTGTTTGACGGCTTTGGTGCGTGGAGCGCCACCTCTGCCTTGTCGGGGGTTCTAAACTTGAAAATCCCACGGCTACCCTCCACTGCTGCAGATCGACTGGTTCGGAGCAGGAGGCAAGGCGGAGAACGCCACCAAAAATCAGTCATAGTCAAGATCTGCCGAAAGACGCAACAATACTACGGTAAGCATCTTGATAACGATTTTCGCATACCGGGATTGCAGTACCCTTATTCCATCTGCCTCTCCTTTCGACCATATCCCAAAACCAACACAAGTACATAGAACAAATCGGGAGAAGGGAAAACAATAAAAAAAAGGGGAGAGGGCAACCAATGCCAAAATCAGACCCGGAAAGTTCAAACAACACACCCCTTGGGGAGGAGCCACCATTAGGAAATCTGGGAAGCATAACTCTTATTCCACTCAACCTGACAGAAGGGTGTTAAGAGATAAGCAAAAAGAAAGTAATGAGAAATAATAGAAAAACTACAATTTAACATCTAAATAACTACACCCATCTGCAACGTCGGCTCCTAGAATGAAATTAAGGAGTACAGCGCATCTGGATGTAACGAAAGTACCAGAGTGGGATGGCTCATACCTGGAGCCAGTGGCGCACTCCACTACTGTAGGGTCGTCTGCAGACAGGAGGGAGCAGGAACCCGTAATGATTAATCAACATTCAGTGGAGGCACAAATCCACACCCCTAACCCAAGATCAGAAGAGGAGAGAATTGACAACGGAAATCAAGCAGAATGTAGGAATCACTGGAAAAAAGGGCTGGCATACACAGTCACTACTAGAAATATACAGAACAAAATCAGAGTATTTTGAGAAAAGGAGAAGCAGAAGTCTGGATGAACTGGTGGAATATCCAACAAAGGACCCATTACAGCAGAGAGAAGAGGATGACCCGAGGAAAAAAACCATGTGATAAACAGACAACACAAGAAAGCATTGAAAACGAGATGGAAATCGAGAAGGATGAAGAAAGAGAAATCCTAGAGACAAATAGAGAAAGCCTTTCAATTGAGAGTTTTAACAATGAACCTGCAGAAGAGGGAAGAGAAAAAAGCGAGACTCAAGTCCACCTACAAGTGGGGCAACCTTAAGCGCTCTCAACTATGTCCTAAACTCTCTGGTGTCAGTTTTGGAACTATTAAAAGGGGAGGTCCAATCCCAAACAGGAATAGTCCTGGAACTAACCAATGAAGTAACAAGATGTGACGCATCAATGGTTGGCCTCAGTAATGTGATAAATACTACAATAATTCCATCAATAGAAGAGATAAAAAGACTCCCTAAACCACAGAAAAGAAACAGCTCTCCTCCGTACCCTTTTGAAGGATCTTGGGAAACAGAAGAGTCTTCAAGAGATCAGATGCTGAAGGCTATGTGGAACTGGAATGAAAAACCAGTGCAAAAAGAAATAGGAATCCAGACTGGAATTCAATAACTTGAAGAACAGGAAGACGCCCCTCTATCTGAGTCAACAATAGAGGAGCTCTTAAAGACAGCCCAACTGATGGAAGAACAAGACCATATGGGAGAAGATACCAAAGATGAGCAAAATTAAGGCAAAGAGGATTCCAAAGATGAGTCAATAATAAGTTGGACTGAGGCAAACAATCAAAACTCCAGGAGAAGGAATGAAAAAAAACAAAAGTGAAACGGGGATCAGGAAAGACTCCCTCACCTGACAAAGAAGCAAGAAAAGAAGAGACGAAATAATAACAGCCAAAAAAAAGGAAAGGGAGAAAAAAGAAAACTTATATGTAATCGAGGAAAAGACGTCACCAAGAAAGGAGAAATAATCTCTAGAAAATGACCCAAAGAAAGGGCAAGAAACATTAGAAGACAACTTGGAAAACCAACCACAAAGTCAGAAAGGAAAGAAAAGTACAGGCCAGGAAACCCCGAACACATAAAAAGAAACGTGCGTAAATGCAGGTTCACAAACTGAGAACCATATTAAGCACACTGAGGCAGGGCCGACACCTACTAAAAACAAATTGAAACTCGCTCCCATTTTTATTAAACAATTCAAAAAATCAACAGGCGACGTTGGGCCCAAAATAAAAATAGCCCCGATATTTGAAAAAAAGAAAATAACTACACCGAAACTGCCAAAGTTGAATGAACAAGTGTCCTTTACTGAAGTGGTTATGAATCTGGGTCATGGAAAATCTCAAACCATCTCAGAACCTGAAATAAAACAAACCAGAAAGAAAGAAAGCGAACCCATAAAGCAAAGGGTGGAAGAGGACAGGGAGTGGAGATGCATCCTCGCAGACAGCCAAAGAGACTCACTTACTGAATTTGAAATTCCAAAACTATGGCTAAACATGGCGCAAAAACGAGCACAGGCTAAATCTCTCAGTAGAATGGCAATATTATCCATAATTAAAACAAACGGAGACCTTTACATATTCTCTACAGAAGACCTAGAGTACGTGAAATTCCCAGACCGGGGAAACTCATTTTTAGTAGAAATAGGACTGAGCTCAACAAAAGCCCTTGCAGCAATTCTAAAGGCAGGTAAAGAACTAGAGCAAGAAGGGCTCACTATATACACCTCTGATCCTACAATACCCCAACAACAGACAAGTGAACAAGATCGACAAAAGGAAACGACCCAGAGGGGAGGTATGGGCCCCAGGGCTGTAAATGGAGAAGGAAAAACAAAACATCTGAGAAGGAAACCTCAATCCAAGAAAAAACACTAGCTGCCATACCTGACATACTCACGCAAGTTCTGAAAAATATGGGCATAGGAATTCAGAACCTTTAGGCAGAAAGAGCCGAATGTGGTTAGTTGGAATACAAGAGGCTCCAGCACGTTCAGGGGAAAAGAAGTGAAAAATTATCTATTGGAGAAAATGGACATACTAGCTTTTCAGGAAACATGGCTAGTAAACCCAATAGAAATAGAGGGATTTACAACCTTTTGTTTACTGGCAAGCCAGAAAGCAAAAGGGAGGCTGGCGGGAGGTTTAATAACTGCTATTAAAAATAGCACATTCAAACATGCTACACAGATATGGAACGATGAAAGTGGAATCCTGGCCTGCAAAGTCCACTCCTCAGGAAACCCAGAAGAAATTGCCCTCATCGTGATCAACATATATTGGAACCCGGCATCCACCAAAATCCAACTCTTCCAGGACAAGCTAGCAGAAGCACTGGGGATGATCAAGACAGAATGGCAAGATGTGGAGATTCTGCTAGCAGGTGATTTTAACGCAGAAAGTATAAATGTTAAAAAGAGCAAGGGGTTGGACAGCAAGCAAACCTGATCAAATAAAGGAAAATCTGGTTAGAATTCACCAAGACTTGGGACTTGAAAATGATGAACAATGCAAACCAAGGAGGCGAAGAGCCTTGCATGACATGGCAAAGAGGAAAATCAGCCTCAGTGTTGGATTATATCTTTGTCAGTGAGAGTCTCTTTACTCGAAGTCACAACTAAAAAGAAGAAATGTAGGAGGAAGTGATCATGCGAGATTGGAATTATCAATCAAGTATGACTCTGGATTCACAAACTCAGTTCACAATCAAGAAATAATGGGAACAAAAGGTAAAATAAGACTAAGAAAATATGGACAAGGAGGGAGAAACATCAATAAAAAAACTACAAAGTATGTCGGAACAGATAGCTCAAGAGATAAGTAATCCAGACAAATTTGTGACCTCTTTATGGTCACTGGTCCCTCCTAAAATGCCATCAAATAATGGAAGACATACACATCTCCATAGTTTTGATGAAGAAACAAGGCAAAGGAAAAGAATCCTGAGGAAAAACCATCAGAGACCTGAAAAGCCATAAACTTAACAGTGAAGTATACTCATCACCTGAAAATAATCAGACGAAACTACAAAGCATGGACAAAGAACCACAAATTTATGCTCCACCACAACGAGGGGGAGGAGATGTTAAAACTAGTCTTGTCTTCATCATAAAGAAGTTTTTGGTCACTGATACGAGAACTAGAATCAAGTTCCAGCAGCACACCATGCAATCTGGTCCCAGAGAGAACCTGGGTGGAATACCTTACACAAAGCTTTGGAAAGTCATTAAAAGAACAAGACTGTCCGCCCTTAGACAAAGGCTGGGAACTGCAAATTGAGGAGGAAGAAATTGTGGAAAGCATATCCAAAGACTCATAAGCAAGAGCAGCAGGGCCAAACGGCTTCACATACCACGTACTTGGGGGGAAAACCCGAAGTTGTGGGCTAAGCTGCTGAGAAGGCTCTTCAGGGAGATATTGAAGCAAAAGAGTTTTCCACCATCGTGGAAAACCGCCTTTATCATACCATTCTTCAAGGAGGGCGATGGGGTAAATCCATCAAACTATAGACCCTTCGCCCTCCTAGACATTGATAGCAAAATATTTGAGACTGCTACTGAATGAGCTTTCATCCTGGACAGAACAAGAGGGGGTGCTATCCAGGTGCCAAACAGGCTTCAGTAAAGGTTTATCAACGGCTCTGAATTGACCCTTCTTAAACATCCTTAGTGAAACAACAAGGGCCAGAGGAGCAACACCCCTATATGGAGCCTGGATTGATCTCTCCAAGGCCTTCAATCAGATCGACAGAACCAGACTATGGCACAAGCTCAGGAAAAAGGGAATATCAGAGTCACTGCTATCAATGTTAATGGAACTGCACAGGGGAACAAGCGTAAGAGTATGTTTAGATAACATTGGTCACCTCTCCGAGGCAGTCCCAGGGGGGTGAGACAGGGCTGCTTGGGTGCACCCACCTCTTAAATCTGTTCCTAGCAGACATAGGAGACCATTTGAGTTTGTTCGCGCTGGCAAGCCCAGTCATAAACGGCAGGAAAATATTCTGCTTTGCCTATGCTGACGATATCATCCTGCTGGATAGAACAGCCATTCGATTGCAAAGACTGTTGGATGGTCTGGGGAAATATGCCAAGGAGAACGGGCTGATAATAAACCCTAAATAATCAAAAATCCTAGTATTTAAACACCCGAGGAAGAAGACATCATACAAGCAGAGGACCCTGGATGGGCAAAGAATTCCCCAAGTTGAAAATCTTAAATATCTGGGGATATATGATCTACGCAAGCCCAGCCAACCACAAAGTTGAGAGAGATATTATTTCCAAAACACAAGTGTTAATCCCCCACCTGATCAAAATCAGGAACAGATTCTGTAAATTCTCAGTAGTCCCAATGGTAAGGTATTACCTGAGTAAAATAGTTCCAGTCCTGTTATACGGAATAGAAGCTAAACCACAACTATGGAACTTTAATTGAGAAAAAACCAAAAGAAGAATCTGGAAAAAAGCCCTAAATCTGCCATGGTGTACATCAGGGGGACAACTACGATTTGAACTAGGAGTGAAATAATTGATCTGCATGGCAGACTGGAAGCTAACATCCTTCTATAGAGAAATCCAAAACCCCAAAAAAGGTTCCCTGTACGAAGACATTAATGAGCACCTCAGGAAACTAAGATCTGAAATTCTACAGACCCTGGATAAAAAAATTGTAATATCAAAAACAGAGTCAAATATGGAAACTGATGAAAAATCCACTGAGGATAAAGCAGGAGCTGGTAACTTTAGACTGGATAGAAACGATAGAAGAAACAAGATTTACAAAATCAAGAAATATCTTTCGACAAAAAAATAGGTTCACTCCCAAAGTACCTAGAAAAATTTCCGGATGAAAAAGTTAGAAACAACTTCCTCGGCGCAAGAATGAACATTCTATTAACGGGGGAAATTCTGAACATTCGGAAACAGTCAGAAAGGACAGTGATCTACTGTAAAGATTGTGCAATCCCAGGAAACCAAACTTTTAAAGCACCTGCTTATCGAATGCAAGGGACTTGAAACCTATGATTGAAAAAACTAGGAATATTCGTAGAGAGCCGAATGGCTAACATCGGAAAACACATGGCACAGAATAATCGCAGGCCACGAGATCCAGCTAACGGCGGCAGTGGTGAATTTTCTCCAGTCCCTACACTTGTTATAGAGGAACACAAGTCACAAGAAAGTTGTTTATTTTAACTTATTGATTTTAGAGAAGAATTCTCATTCCTCCTTTTTCTTTTTTCTCAGTATAAGAGATTGTAAAGGTTTCTTTTTCATGTCTGTCAGACAGAAACTGTAGACCATATACAATAAAAAAAAAAGCTGCAAGCCTCACCTTTCATCGAACCAGCGTCTTTTGCTGTGTGTACAGTAGTCGGATCGTCCCCGTGGTACTACTTCTGCCCAACAGGCTTCGGCTGTCAAATGGGGTGGCGTGTGCGTGGCCTGCTGCACCTCTCGCCCGACTCTCCCTTCCTACCGCTCGTCCGTGCAGGTATGCTTCAGGTTGTCACTTCTTCTCCGGGACTCACTGTGTCCATCACCGCTGCAAAAGGATGGTCCCAACCAGATCGGTCTCCGGCTGGTGCTTCAGCCCCAGGTCTGTGCTCCAAGATGGCACTCCCTCCCTAGGGCCTGCGCCGAAAGCCTTGTGTTCGCAGTGTTCCGCTATACCGATTCCGGCTGAGAAAAGGTTGAGTGAACCAGGCCACCTTCCCTTGTTGGCACAAACCAAAATGATCGTGCATGTTCCCTTAATATCGGGATATTTCTTTCCAGATCGTGCCGCTCGACTGAGCTCCAGGGACTCGCATATTCATGCGTTTGCCGCTCAACAGCGCCCCTTCAACTCGACTTAATGCATGTTCTAAGTATTGGGCAGATGGCAATAATTTGTCATGGTTAATGGCTTGATTCGAGCATAAAGTTAAGGATGTGGGTTAGGGTGCGAGTGCTACTTTTCATGCAGAGATTAAAAGCCAGCCGCTCCAGGCTTCATGTTTTTCCATGGATTAGAATGAAGCACACTAAATTATAGAAGTGCGTGAAGGTGGACATGAAACACCATGGGGCTCATTACGAGTATGGCGTTGCGGGGGGAAAAAGTGTTGGTAACGGAATTACTGCCACGTTTCATGCACCGTAGTACTAAGTTTGACCCTGGAATGGGTGATTGACCTGCAGCATCATGCTGTAGATAAATCCTCCCACTCTCCTCTGAAAAATCATCGGTAATCCGCATTGGAATCCTATGGACTCCAAATTAATGGGGAATAGCACTGCCTGATTAAACGGGAGATAGATAGCTTTGAATAACACAACAGTTATAAGCATTAAACATCAACTGTTATTTACGACACATTTAATATTTTAATAAAGACATAAAAACATTTTTTACAAGTCCGTTGTAAATCACTAAATAAAACACTCTAAAACAGTGACCGTATCATACCCTAATGGGCAGGATTGACATCAATGTTAATCAGATCAATAATAATGCAGAGTATCTAACGTTTAGTTCTCTCGTATTGTCCTTATCTCGACATTTCTCATATTACTATGGTCAAAACATTTAACCATTGTGTAGTCTCGACATGTTTCTGTTCGATGTCAATTAATACAGAACTTTCATCAGGAGTATAGTCACTACGATTAAAAAAAACACAATCTAAAGTTTGGATCTGTTAAGCCGAAGAATCTTCTGGCTGGCTGTGGAAAGTGTACACGACAAATCTGGCGTGTTTTCAAATGGTTGTAACTGTTGGTAAAACACAATAGAAAAAGGAGAAGCTATTAGTGCTATTATCTCGATTTAGAGAAAAATCTCGTGAGGAGGCAAAGGATATAAATTACCTTTTCCCCTCTGTGGAGTTAATGCAGAAGCTGGCTTAATTTAGGCATATTTGAGGCTTCTGTAGGTGAAGAAACCCTTAATAAGGGATAAACGCCCTGCAAAAATAAAGGTTGCAAAGATTTAGAATCACCCTGCGAGGCCGTATATAAAGGAACGCAGTGAGGAAGTCTCCCCGAAGTCATTAAAAGTAGTTTTGCATTAATTAGCAACTGTCCCCCATAGTATTTACCTGAAGGGTTAGGGTGATGATGGCTAAATGATCCTTGTAAGGAGGTCAATTGGGAAAACTCTTTCTGCAACCGTCAGAATGATTTTTTTTCGGCAGAAATGAGCTGTCAGAAAAAACAGATGGAATACCTCATTAGGGTCTTCAGAGGTTAGGTTGTTATGGATGGTTAAGATAACTGGTAAATTAACCGCCTATGGGTTTAAAATCTTACCGTGGCTCGTTATGTCGCTGTATTCTTTAGTAAAGAATGAAGTGGAGATATGTTGATTACAGTAGGCTTCTGTGTAGTGAAGCGTCTTTAAAATACCTGCCGGAATAGAAATGGGGATGTTTCTATGAACGAAATCCATTTCAATAGTAGATTATCTGCGTTTGTCGCGAATGCTAAATCTTATTGTAATTATATTCTATGGGGGAACAGGAGTAACCCCAGTCTATAGAATAAGAAGAAAGGTTTTACCTGTAGTTGGTATCTCGATTAGGCCAGTCCTTTGCGGGACCTCGCTGTAGCCGGTTGAGTTTGCCCTCTTTCCCTCAAAGATAGTCAGCCGCCATCTTGAGTGGGGATTTATATAAGGGCTATGGTCCCTTGTTTGTGTCGACTCCGCGTAAGTGTCAATTACAGAAATCTCGCTCGTCCAATGGTGCAAACTGCATGCTCACGGTGCCTTTTAACTTAAAACCAAGCCTCCGTAATTTTACTTGGATAGCCAAGACATTGAATCGCCCCGAATGCAAAACGATCCCCATGCTCACAACAGAATGCACTGGTCGGAAAAGCTAAATTATAGAGCTCATTAAAAATTGGGGATTATAAATGATCCTCTATATGATCCATCAAATGATAGGAAGATGAATGCAGGTTACTGGAAGTAACTATCAAAGTAACACAATAGAGTCATTCCATTTTGCCCCATTCAACTGCATCGTTCAGTCCTTCCTTGTCGCTCTGTGTTAAAAAAAATTAGTCTTTGTTCCTTTGTGATTAGGGCTTGTTTCTTTTTGTTGATATCAGTGCCTGTCATAGTGTAGAGAACTGTCCAACGGAGATCTTCACCAGTATGGTTATTGTTTGTAAAGTGTGTAACCATAGGGGCTGTAAGCACTTTTTTGTTAATACAGCTTCGATGTTCGATAATCCGGGTTTTGACTTTCATATTCGTTTTGCCTATGTATCTTTTACCACATGGGCATGTGATCATATAGATCACATATTCTGTGTTGCAGTTGGAAAATTTCGTCTGTTGCCATTTTTTATTCAGACCTATCTCTACTTAATTTGATATAGAGGTATATTTGCACACGCTGCAGTGTCCGCAAGGATGGTGTCCTGTAATGGGGGTTAGGCCCCAACTTTGAGTGAGAGTTTCACTTTTTTTAGGGTTGACTCTAAGCTTACTGCTGCTAATGTGATTTCCAATTGTCGTCGATTTTCTGTAGGCAAATGGTGGACAAGCTAACTGGGCTGTTGAATTTTTAAATATCTTCCAGTGCTTCCGGACTATGTTCGTAATGGTCAGGCTTAGGTTTGAGAAAGTGTTTACACTTCTGTTGTCTCTCGTTTTTTTTGCTTTGTCCTCTAATAATGATTGCCGATTATTATTATAGGCTCTTTTTGCTGCTCGGCGTACCAGTTTTTTAGGATAAGTGCTTTCTATAAGTTTATCTGTCAAGATATCTGCTTCTTTTTCATAGGCCTCCTTTTGACTGCTATTCCTTTTTAGCCTAAGGAACTGGCCAAACGGTAAATTGTCTTTAAGGTGTTTAACATGGTGACTGTGGTAATGAAGTAGTGAATTTCTTTCGGTACTTTTGTGATACGGTTGTACCAGAAGGGTGCCTGCCTCATGAAAAATAGTGACGTCTAGGAAGTTAATCTTATTTCGGTTGATGGTCATTGTGAATTGCAGATGACGATTCCTCTGGTTTAGCCAAATGAGAAACTCTTCTGCCTCTTGGCTCGTGCCTTTCCATATCACTATGACATCATCGATGTATCGTGCCCAGGACATAAGATTGGCCGTATAGGGATGGGCAGTATAAATATACAGTTTCTCGAAGCATTCTACATAAAGGTTCGCCACACTGGGGGCCATAGTGGCCCCCATTGCGGTACCTTCTATCTGTTGATAGTATACTCCTTGGAATTCAAAGAAGTTTTGTGTGAGGGCCATTTCGAGGCACCACATTATGAAAGAAGTGGGGACTGGGTCATTATCTATACGGGTAAGAAGGACCTCTTCGATTGTTTCGAGGGTAGCTGTTTGTGGTATATTGGTGTATAAAGAGATTATATCAAGTGATCAAAAAGTGAGTAGTATTATCAAAGGGAAGATGTTCAAATCTCTTAAACGTCTTTAGTGTCCTTAAGGTAAGATTTCATTAACACGAAGTAGTTTTTCAAATAATGATCCACAAATTTTGATAGGGGTTCTAAGATGGAATTAATCCCTGCCACTCCACTATTGGTCGACCTGGGGGATTGAGAAGAGTTTTGTGAATTTTAGGGAGGCAGTAAAAGGTGGGTGTGGACGCTTCTTTATTCACCAGAAATTCGCTCTCTTGTTTACTGATCCAGTTTCTTTCTACTGCTTTAGTAACTTTTCTGTCAATCGCTTCTAGAAGTTTAGCACTCTGGTTCTCTTTCAGAATTTTATAATACTGAGTATTATTCAATTGACTGAGACATTCATTGACATAGTTTTGGGTATCTTGAATCACTATGCTCCTGCCTTTGTCTGCTCTTTTTATTATTATTTTTTCATTTTTGGCCAAGGCTTTTAGCGCTTCCATTTCGATTTTACTTAGATTATGAAAAATGCGCAAGTTCTTTTTTTCTAGGGCTTCTATTTCAGAGAACTCTTTTTTCAAAGATTCTGGATTCAGCTGAAAAGGAAGAGCTAGGTGGACAAAACAGAGACGGATTTCTAAGTCCTGTGTGATTCATGGTTTGGGTTGAGCCTGCTAGGTTGGTGTCATCGGCGAAATATTCTTTAAGATGAATTTTATGCATCAATTTTTGAAAATCTACCCGAAACACGAACGGGTCGTGTTGTTTGGAAATCACGTATCCTAAGCCTTTGTTGAGGACTTGTTCTTCAAGGGCTTTGGGTATGTACTGTGATATATTAACTACGAGCGATTCCCACTCCGTAGTTGCCGTTGATCATTGTTTTTTTGGCCCCGCGTTGGGCCTTGGTATAAAAAATTCCTGGATCTGTTGCTCTGATTATGGGAGCCCCATCTGGGGTTTCCTCTGCCTCGGGAGGGTTGATAATTACTGAGTTGGAAATATCAGGATCGCTACTGCTATTGCTGGAGCTAAAAGATGTAGGGTGAAATCTCACTCTTCGGTTCTGTTTTTGTGGCCCGTTAGTGGCATTCCCTGTGCTTTTATATCCATCTACGGTATAGGGGCATGCTTTTTCGTGGCTAAATTTAGCCAGATCTTTTTGTAGCCGTTGAATGCGTTCTGTGGTGTTAATTGTTTTAAACTCTCATTTCTTTGTCTATTTCTTCTAATCTTTTTTTGAGAACGTCTAGGGCTATTTGTTTTTTAATATCCTCTTCCACTTTTTTGTGGTCGATTTCTATTTTTTGAGCTACTTCTTTGGCCGTGTCGATGATTAAAATCAGCCAGTCCCGGCCACAGCGATTAGCTATATAGCTCCATTGAAGCTTAAATTTGCCATTATCTAAAAAAAGGCGGGGTTTGTTTGGAACAGTTAGGCCTTGGAGAAGTGATTTATTTTTGAGATATTCGAGCATAATAGCTCCGTGGAGTTCAGTTCTAATAAGTCTTTCTAAGCTGTAATATCTCGTCCCATTCGTTGTTCTGATCTTGAATTGGTTCCAATTCACTATTATTCATAATAGATACGGCATTCATCAATGCTGAGGCATAGTTATCACTATACCCCATAGTTCTATCTTCAGTCATGATAGTTACTAATACGGCTAATTTACTCAGGTCAACAGATATCCAACAATACCTCTGCCCTCGCACTGTGTCTCTCTTAAAAACAACCTCGCAGGGAGATAGATAGCTTTGAATAACACAACAGTTATAAGCATTAAACCTCAAATGCAAAACTACTTTTAATGACTTCGGGGAGACTTCCTCACTGTGTTCCTTTTATATACGGCCTCGCAGGGCGATTCTAAATCTTTGCAACCTTTATTTTTGCAGGGTGTTATCCCTTATTAAGGGTTTCTTCACCTACAGAAGCCTCAAATATGCCTAAATTTAAGCCAGCTTCTGCATTAACTCCACAGAGGGGACAAGGTAATTTATATCCTTTGCCTCCTCACGAGATTTTTCTCTAAATCGAGATAATAGCACTAATAGCTTCTCCTTTTTCTATTGTGTTTTACCAACAGTTACAACCATTTGAAAATACGCCAGATTTCTCGTGTACACTTTCCACATCCAGCCAGAAGATTCTTCGGCTTAGCAGATCCAAAGTTTAGATTGTAGTTTTTTAATCGTAGTGACTATACTCCTGATGAAAGTTCTGTATTAATTGACATCGAACAGAAACATGTCGAGACAACACAATGGTTAAATGTTTTGACCAAAGTAATATGAGAAATGTCGAGATAAGGACAATACTAGAGAACTAAACGTTAGATACTCTGCATTATTATTGATCTGATTAACATTGATGTCAATCCTGCCCATTAGGGTATGATACTGTGACTGTTTTAGAGTGTTTTATTTAGTGATTTACAACGGACTTGTAAAAAATGTTTTTATGTCTTTATTGAAATATTAAATGTGTCATAAATAACAGTTCATGCTTAATGCTTATAACTGTTGTGTTATTCAAAGCTATCTATCTCCCGTTTAATCAGTCTCTACCTCCCAGAATAAGATAGAGCTACCACCTATGTGGTAATCTGGGATTCCCCCTTTATATATTGTAGAATAACACTGCCACCACCACTTGTAAATCCGTCGGACCAAGTGGCGGTAATGCAATTCTGTTGGGTGGTATCCTGGGGACTTTACCACCAGAATTCCGCCCAACTGATAAGAAGACCCAATGGGCCTCATTACAAGTTTCGCGGTATTCCCATTGTAAATCAACCGGAATACCGCCAAACAGAATTACTGTTACCGTCACTTGGGCCGGTGAATTATATCAGCATTTCACGTGGCAGTGTTCATCCCCTGTTTATGGAGTACATAGGACTCCATGGTGATGTTGGCAGAATTGGCGCCTGCAGTAATTTTGCTGATTTTTGGTGGTAAGACAGCAGAATTACCCCCCCAGCATTTTGCTGCAGGTTTTTTCTCCGCCTCAACAAGTCGTAGAACGGCGGAGCGGTAATGTGGCGGAAATGCAGTTATAAGAGTTACCACTGCATTAGTGCCGTTTTTTACTGCACCACCATACTTGTAATTGGGCCCTATGTGCTGAATCACAAAGCATATAAAAATATAATGGTTTTCTGGATAAATCGGTTTCCTGCTCTGAATGGATGGACTGGACACAACTTAATTATTCAAATTGGTTGAAGAGGATGCTACTGCACTGAGAAACAGGTTATGCCTCCCTGCCCAGGGGCTTATTGAATTAGATTACTTAAAAGTTACTCTGATCTGAGAAAGAGGGCAGTTGCAATAATGGCAATGCCGGCAACATGGTTGGAAATGTGTTTGAGAACGCAAACCCTTGTTTCATTCTAAAACCTGTTGAACTCGGCATGGTATATGAAATGCTGATTCAGCTGAAACCTACTACTCCCTCACCTAGGCTGAATCTGAAACACAAAGCAATTTGTTTACCAGATTGAGCTGGTGTTTTATTGTCAAACTATTTTAGAGGGCAACCCCCATGTTTGTTCAATACAGCATTGTGTGCCCCATTTTAAAAACTCAGGCTGGATCATAATGAAAGATCTATTGACGAGCCATATATCTTCGTATAGTAGTGATCAATATGGTAGATAACCTTTAGACCTCAGACACAATTTCACTTACCCTATTTGACAACCTGGACTCATTTTGAAGACTGTGGTTTGGGGAATGCCACAGTGTCAAGCCTTTCCTTTTGAGATTTCTGTGACATTGGGTCGAACAGGTAAGGCATGTCTCCCCCCCCCCCCCCCCCCCCCCGGTAGCCAAGCCGTCGCATGTTGATAATACAAATCGGATGGCAGTCTCCGAATGTGGAGGGAAAAAAAAACCTTTGTTTCTGTAAATCGCAATTTCCTGTGGGGTTCAGTATGCATGGGCTGTGCCCACGTTATGTTGACAGTCTTGGTTGTTGGTAGTCCTTCCTTGTTGTCCATTCCTCCTAACCGGGGTGTGTGTCGAGCGTGCAAAAGGTTTGAGAGCCAGTAGGGCCGCCCGTTAGGTGATTTCACCTCATGGGTTGCGTGGGCTCCCCTGCTGACGAGCGCTAATGGGAGCTGCTGGTAGGGCATAAGAGCTCAAGGGGGTTCGCCTCGAGGGAGAGCGCCAGCGGAGATGAGAGGTGGTAGCTCCTGATTTTCACGGAGGGCACAGAGGCCCTCTGTTGATACGGGGACACCCGCCCCGATCCACAGGCTTGTCCGCCTATCAAGAGGTTGGCAGTTCTCTCCCCCACCCGGGGTCGAGAGAGATTATCTGAGTGAGAGCAGAAGAAGCACTTGGCGGGTGCTGCCTTCGGCCCGCCCCCGCTAGTAAGAGCCAGGGAGAACGGGGTCAAGTGCGGTGCTGCCTCGACCCGTCGGGTAGGAGAGGGAAGTAGTACATCTGGGATACCGCACCCGGCGTGTGCCAACCCTGGTTAACATGCGAGCAATTGTGTTTATGAGAATACTTGAATTAATATTCATCTCTCCGGGTGGGTGGCTCTGTGGAGACAGGTTGTTTTACAGTAGCGTAGTATAAGTGGGTTTGAACGATCACGGTGGACACCGTGTGTGAAGGCCCATTGGTGCCCTCTAGGGGTTGGTCCACAGTGAGTGGCCCGTGTCCTGCCATTCTCCCAGATGCCTGCGTCGACCTGTTGGGTCATGAGCAGTAACAATCTGCCTTTTTCAGTTTCCCCCGCTCTGGGGCAAGTACTTATCCCGTCGGAGAGGTGGCACTCGGCCTGCTCCGTGAGGGATTAAGATTTCCACCAGGGTAGAGGAGCATACAGGACGGGTGCGTCACTGTGCAAGTGAGGCGTTTGGCATCCTCATGAGTTACCTGTGACAGGAATGGTTATGTACTTATCAAATGTGAAAGCGTTCATTCTCAGGAGATACCTGTGTTAGAAATGGTTATTTATTTATCAAAGGTGAGCGTCCATTCTCAGGAGATGCATGTGACACGAATGGTTAGGTACTTATCAAATGTGAAAGCATACATCCTCAGGAGATACCTGTGTTAGAAATGGTTATTTATCAAAGGTGAAAGCGTCCATTCTCAGGAAATACCTGTGACAGAAAGTGGTAGTTATTTATCAAATGTAAAGTGTTTATGCTCTTAGGAGAGCAAGGATTGTGTTACCTATTAATCACATGTAAAGCACTATTCCCTCGGGTGATACTCAGGATCCATGTGATATGCTAAAGAACCAATGTGAATCTAATGCTATGTGAATGGAACCAATGACAACTGTAAAGGATGATTTCTTTCTTGTACTAGCAGGGAGCAACTCTGTTAGGAGTTTAAGGTGTAATAGGGATCCTGTGTATGTATTTATTTAACATATTTCATGACAAAAAACGAATAAGACTGTTTATTGGGTCAAAGGTACCAGAGCGGTGGATTTCCTTGAGTGCAACCCCCCCAGAGAGCCCTCACTAGACCTTGCAGACATTACAGCCACCCCCCTTGGACTACTCATTTTTCATGCACATGTGTGCAGTAAGGTGTTATACTCCTATACTCGGGTCTCCTACAGGTAGCTACACACTCATTCCTACAGAGAAGGATAACACTACAGGGAGAAACACCTTACATTTCCATTAAAACCTCCTTTAAAAAAAGGGTCCATATTGAAGCGTGGAAGGACACCCAGAGATGGTAACGGCAACATTAACCACCGGAATTAATTGCAACCGGCAAGGTCACAAAGAAGCAGAGGAAGCGGAAGATTAAGCAAAGAAATGTGGGCAAGGATTCCGGAGGAGACCGGAAGTACAGAAAGAGGATCCATAGGGAGTGAGGAACTCTGGGAGGGAGCGAAGCAAAAACGGCATGAAGGAAAGGAAAGAAAACAAGTGCTGTGGCAATCGGGAGAGAAAGATTGCAATGCACTGCTTACCGGCAGTAGGTTTCCTCATATGCAGACCCGGGTGGACGGCACCATGTTGACGCTCGACGTCCTGACGCAACGTTTGTAACGCGGCGCCATCTTGGAATGGGCTGACGGGCGGCACTTCGTCTCCATAGAGACGCGGATGTCTGCAATTGCCAGGCCCAGATTCAACAGTGTCGAACACCCTTCCAAGGCTCATCCCACCTGGTTTCCATGGATGACACAAATGAAATGTATGTTTATGTTTATTTTATTTATATAGCGCTTTACGCCAAAGCGGTGTACATTATAACAACAATACAATAACAGTAGAAGCAAATACAAATACAGCAACTAGAACAATTTGCCAGCAGAGATAAATGAGGGAAAAAGGGGTGTAGAGGGGAATGGAGTGGGGAACAGGAAGTGAGATACGGTGAAGGCGAGAGAGGGGGAGAGGGGATAAAGATGAGACAAGGTAGGGATAGAGAGACATGATGATGATGATGATGATGATGAGGATAAAAGACGGGTGGGGGGAGGGAAGGGCGGGGGAGGATCAGAGTATCAGGGAGGGGAGTGGAGAAATAGATTTTAAGGAGATACGAAAGGAGGAATAGGTGGGGATGGACTGGATAGAGAGGGGAAGGGAGTTCCAGTGGAGGAGAGCAAGGAGCTGAAAGGAGCGAAAACGAGAGGAGGCACATGGGGACGGGGGAACAAGGAGAAGGAAGTGATCTGCAGATCTGAGGGAACGGGAGGCAGTGTAGAATGAGATGAGAGAGGAGAGATAAGGGGGAGCAAGTTCATGGAGGGATTTAAAGACGAGACAGAGGAAGTGGAATTTGAGTTGGTAATGAAAGGAAAGCCAGCCAAGCTGTGAGAGTGAGGAGGAGATGGTGTCATGAGGTGAGTAGACAGAGGGTGCGGATGGCAGTTGTAGAGGGATTTTAGGGGGGCAAGATGAGAAGCAGGGAGTCCGAAGAGGAGAGAGGAACAATAGAAAAGACAAGAGAAGGGAGGATATTAAAAGTTTAGTGGCATGAAAGGTTAGGGAGGAACGTATTTTGCGGATATTGAAAAGGTGGTAGCGACATGCGCGGGAAGGGAGAGAGATATGGTGGGCGAAGGAAAGGGAGGAGTCGAAGTGAATGCCAAGATTACGAGCATGGGCAGAGAGAGGAAGATTAGTGGGAGGAAAGTGAATAGAAGGAGGGATAGACGGAGGAGGGAATAGTGTTGGAGGGAAAGAATAAGACTTCAGTCTTGTCTGTATTAAGAGAGAGAAAGTGTGATGACATCCAATTTTGAATGACAGTAAGACGAGAAGAGAGCTTAAGATGGAGGTCAGGAGTGAAGGAAGAGAATGAGAGGAAAAGCTGGGTGTCATCCGCGTAGAAGTGATGAGAAATACCGAAAAAGGAGATGATGGGGGCAAGAAGCGAGGTGTAAAGGGAGAAAAGAAAGGGGCCAAGGACAGAGCCTTGGGGTACACCATAGTCCAGTGGGCGCGTAGAAGAGGTGTGACCGCCCCAGGATACGGAAAAAGAGCGGTGGGAGAGGTAAGAAGAGAGCCAGTTGAGGACAGAGCCTTTGAAACCTAAAGAGGAGAGAGTGTTGAGCAGTAAGGGGTGGTCAACGGTGTCAAAGGCTGCAGAGAGATCTAGGAGGATAAGGACAGACGATTGCTTAGAGTAGCGAGCAGTAAGGAGGGAGTTGAGGACCTGGGTAAGGGCAGGCTCAGTGGAGTGTTTAGGGCGAAAGCCAGATTGAAAGGGGGGGGGAGAGAATAGTTGGTGACGAACGCAGAGAGCTGGGAATAGATGATGCGTTCAAGTAATTTAGAGAGGAAAGGAAGAAGAGAGATTGGACGGAAGTTGGACACAAGAAGAGGATTAGCAGAAGGTTTCTTGAGAATAGGGATGATGGTAGCATGCTTGAAGGTAGCGGAGGAGAGGCAGATATTGAAGGTTAGGTAAGGAATGAGGAGAGGGTAGATCTTGGGAATAAGGAGGGTAGGGAGTGGATCAGAAGGGGCAGCAGTGGGATGAGATTTGGACAGGAGAATGGAAACGTCAGACAGAGTGATGGGAGAGAAGTCAGTCATACAGGTAGAAGGGAACCGGGGGAAAAGGGGAGGGTTGTTACACAAAGAGGAGGAAGTGATGATTGGGCGAAGAGCTGTATGAGAAATACATGAGCAATGTATGTACCAGGACGGGTGCATGCACATTGGAGTAGAGCTCCCAAGACCTTTCCGAAATGGTATAACTTTTCCAGTGGATCAAGTATTGAAGCACACCTCGATTAGAATCGGGAATCACAGATGCAAGCGACTTCAAATTCCTTATCTTCACTGCAGGTAGTCAGTGGTTTTCTACCAGTACACGAGTTACCCACATACGGTTTCAGCAAAGAGGTGTGAAACACCGGGTGTATGCAGTGCCATGACTCCGGTAGTTTGATCTTGATGGCCCAGGGTTGACAAGCTTCAAGATCGAGAACGGCCCAAAATACCTTGGCGCTAATTTACCAGGCTTTAGTCTCCAAAGTAGGTATCTTGAAGATAGCCAAACAAAATTCCCTTTTTTGTATACCGGGGCTGATCTTCTCTTAACCACATATTTCTTACTAACTTCCTGAGCATGTCAGAGAGCCTGGAGGGTATGTTGATGGACTTGCTTTAGCTCTTGAATGCGTTCCTCCACCATAGGAACTGTTGAAGTCAATGAAGGCAGACCGTTCAACCACTGCGGATGGAAACCGTATGTACAGAAAAACAGACTCAGTCTTGTCGCAGAATGTTGTGCGATATTCTAAGAAAACTCAGCCAGGGCCAACAGGGAAGAATAATTGTCTTGGACTATATTGGTTAAACAGCAGAGATAAGTTTCTAGGGCCTGATTGTCTCTCTCCGTTTGTACATTGGTTTCGAGGGGATTGGGTCCTCCAACGTATTCCATATCTATGACATGTAATCACCACAGCTGTGCTGCTTCGGAAACTTTTTTCGGCGTCTGCGTCCTGCGTCGATGACGTCGATGCGCCGTCGTCGAGGGCCTCCTCTGACGTCCGACGTCATCCGATGTGATAAGTAGGACGCACGACGTCCGTAGCCTCAGTTCCGTTTTTTCCGCGAACGTGTTGCTTCGTGATTCTCGGTTCACGCCTCGACTCTTTGGAGTTCTGTTCTTCTCGGTTCTTCGAACCTGTTCGTTTTGTGACGAATCCTTCGTGTGAAGATGTCTTCTACTTCGTCTTCGACCCCGCGTCCCGGTTTCAAGAAGTGCGGGGAGTGTGGGTCCAAGATGTCGGTGACGGACTCGCACGACGCCTGCCTCTGGTGCCTCGGGGAGGCCCACGACACGGATGACTGTATCGACTGCCAGTCGCTCACGTCCAAAGCCTTACGCGAACATAAGAAGAAGTTGTCGGTAGGTCGGGTGTCCAAGCCCAGGAAGTCGAAGTCTACGGGGCTTTCGACGGATGATTCGAGGGGTGACTCTCCGCGTCATCGTCGGAAGTCTCGTGGGTCTCCTTCTAGGAGTCGGTCTCGCCACTCCTCAGCCTCTTCGAGGCGTTCTCGGAAGCGCCGACACCGGTCGTCTTCCAGGTCCTCCTCGGAGGACTCTGCCCGGCACGTCGCTTACCCCACCAGCCGTGCGACGCCGGAGGAATGGGCTTCCTTCGGGAAGAAAATGCTGGCGATTCTTGAGTCGCAGGGTACTGTGCCGTCCGCGCCCCCGAGTGGGGTCAGTCGTGTGAGGTCGAGAGACACCGCTCGCATGAGTGGTCAGCACGAGTCACGGGAGAGGTCCCGTTCGGACAAGGAGACTCGTTCTCGCCGTACCCGTTCCAGGTCCCGGTCCTCGACGCGCTCGAGACCGTGTGCACCTGTGAAGTCTTCGAGGAAGACATCGACGTCTGAGGCGTCGAGGGCGTCGACAGGCTTTCTCGAGGCTCCGGCTTCGAGGACGTCGTCGAGGCCGTCGACGCTCGGGTCGTCGAGGGACACGCTCGGGGCTCCGGCCTCGAGGGCTGTGTCGATGCCGCCGATGCTGGAGGCGCTGCGTCTGACGTCGACGCCAATTTCCTCAGCGCCAATCCTCTCGGTGCCGATGCCGGTTCTCTCGACGCCGGCGCCGATTCGCTCGACGCCATCGACGCCTTTCGTGTCGGAGGTACCCCGTGGCACGGGAGAACCCCCTAGGAAGTTAAGAGCAAGCACTCTCGGGTGCCTTCTTTTCGCCACCTGGACTATATTTCAGAGGCGGATGAGGATTCTGATGGCCTGGTTCCTAGTCAGGTTCCAGATGAAATTGTCTCGGGCCATAGTCAGTTTGACGAATTGAGACAGTCACTGCATGATGCCAGTGGACTGGACACCTCTCCGGAGGTGGAGTTTGGTAGGCCTGAGCCTGGCTCTCATGCCGATTCCTCGTACCGGCGCCTTATGGCTAGGGTTTCTGAGTACTTGGGATGGTCTGCTCCCCCAGGGGAGTTTGTGCAGGATGATCTGACGGACATCCTTGATGTTGGTCCCCCAACTGACCCGGTACTGCCGTTCCATATGGCTTTACAGAGAAGGGTGGCGGCGGCTTGGACTGCTCCTGAGAGTCTCCCGGCGGTGGGCAGATCCTTGTCGTGAAAATACTGTCCAGCCAGTAGCGACCCCTGCAACTTGACCAGGCACCCCACTCCGGAGAGTTTGGTGGTGCAGGCGGCCACGGCCCTGGCAAAGCAGGCGTCGTACCCTACCATCCCTCCTGATAGGGACGACAAACTTTTTGATGGCTGGGCGAAGAAAGTGTTTTCTTCTGGTGGTATGGCGCTTCAGGCGGCCAACTCCATTTGTGCCTTGTCTCGTTTCACTCACACTCTGTGGAACTGTGTTGCGTTGGCGGCTGAACATATTCCCGAAGGGGACGAACGGGATGGTTTCCTTGCTATGGTCCAGGATGGTAAGGATGCCATGTGTGAATCCGTTCAGTCGGGTTTGGATTTAGCTGAATGCGTCAGTAGGTCCATGGCGGCGAGCACCGTGATACGCAGGTTTGCGTGGTTGTGGAAGTCGGGATTTGCTCCTGATGTGCAGTCCCGGCTCCTCAACATGCCCTTTGACGGTGAACACCTTTTTGGCAGCAAGGCTGACGAGAGCCTTGAGAGGTTGCAGACCTCAAAAGCTGCAGCAAAGTCGTTGGGCGCTGCAGTTCGCCAACCTCCGCCTTTTCGTCCTAGGGGACAGCAGTGGAGGGGTGGTCCCTTTCGCTATTACTCATCCTTCAGTAAAGCGAGAGGAGCTGGCAGTCAAAGAGGCCACCGCAGGGGTACCAGAGATGGACGACAGGGTACCCGTGGTGCCAAGGCCGCTCGGGCAGTTGCCTCTTTGCCCTCACGTAACGCCGCAGCCGCTCCCACTCAGTCGTGAGGCCATGTCCCATAGTTCGCCGGTTGGGGGAAGGCTGGCGCAGCATCTTGTAGAGTGGCAAGCCATTACTTCAGATGTGTGGGTTCTGGAGATCATAACCCACGGCTACTGTCTTCCCTTTCGGCACAGGCCTCGCGACAATCCACCGGGGAACCTCTTTGCAGTGTCCGGATCCGCTCCTTGCGCAGGAAATTCAAGCCCTGCTGGAGAAAGGCGCCATAGAACTGGTGCCTGTGGCGGAGAGGAACAAGGGATGGTATTCCCCTTATTTTTTGGTTTCGAAGAAAGACGGGGGATTGAGACCCATTATGGACTTGCGCGGTTTGAACAAACTCCTCAGGCAGGACAAGTTCAAGATGGTTACTCTCTCTCAAGTCCTCCAGGCCCTTCAGCTTCAGGACTGGTTGGTGTCACTCGACCTCAAGGATGCTTACTTCCATGTGCCGATCCATCCCAAGCACAAGAAGTACCTGAGGTTCGCGGTTGGCGACTCGCACTTTCAGTTTCGGGTCCTGCCGTTCGGATTGACCTCCGCCCCGAGGGTTTTCACCAAGCTCATGGTGGTGGTGGCAGCGCATCTCAGGCAAGGGGGGATTCACGTCTACCCCTACCTGGACGATTGGTTGATCAGGGGGAGCTCTCCCGAGCAAGTCCTGGATCATCTGTCCGTCACCTGCCGCTCCCTTCACAGGCTGGGCTTCTCCCTCAATTTAAAGAAGTCCCATTTGATGCCAACACAGCGGCTCCAGTACATCGGAGCAGTGCTCGACACTTCCCTGGGGCAGTGTTTTCCTCCCCAGGTGAGGGCTCTTCACATTCAGCAGATGGTACACAAGTTTCAGCATGCTCAGACGCTCCCTGCGTTCGAGTTCTCGAGGTTGCTCGGCCTCATGGCATCCTGCATTCTTCTAGTGCCAGAGGCTCGCCTGCGGATGAGATCTTTGCAGTGGGCACTCAAGACGCAATGGTCGCAGTCCTCCGGCAGGATGTCGGACCCGGTTCAGGTGCCGCCCTCGGTCGCCCGGGATCTTTTGTGGTGGGCCGTCGAAGGCAACTTGATGAGGGGGGCTCCATTTTGGCTTCCCTGGCCGGAGGTGACGATCGTGACGGATGCATCCCTCACGGGATGGGGAGCTCATGCCAACGGGCTGACAGTCAGCGGTCGTTGGTCTCCGTCGGAGTCCAGACTCCATATCAATCTTTTGGAGCTGAGGGCCATCAGGCTAGCCCTGAAGGCTTTTCTGCCGACTGTGCGAGGAAAGAGTGTCCTGATCCTGACGGACAATACAGTGGCCATGCACTACCTCAACAAAAAAGGGGGGGGCAGGGTCACTTCCTCTGTGCAGGGAGGCGATGCAGCTCGAGTTCTGGGCCATCCAGCAGGAAGTTTCGATCTCGGCAGTTCATCTGGCCGGAGACGAGAACGTGACGGCGGACGCTCTGAGCAGGCAGAGCGCAATCTCTCACGAGTGGGAGGTGGCTCAGGAGATTCTCCTGGAGATCTTCGCCCTTTGGGGGACCCCTCAAGTGGATCTCTTCGCCTCCAGTGTCAACCGGAAGAGCGAAAGGTTTTGCTCGCGGGAATTTCCTCCAAAAGGAGCCTTAGGAGACGCGTTCGTGGTGGAGTGGTCATTCCCGCTGCTGTACGCGTTTCCTCCAGTCCCCGTCATCCCGCAAGTGCTGCAGAGGTTACGGAAGTTCGGTTCCCGGATGATCCTCATTGCCCCGGCGTGGGCTCGGAGGACGTGGTACCCGGACCTTCTCGACTTATCCATCTGCCCTCCACGTCGTCTTCCCTACCGAGACGATCTGCTCTCACGGGAGAGGGGTCAGGTTCTCCATCCAGAGGTCAGATCCCTCAACCTTCACGCTTGGCTTCTGAAAGGTTGAGGTATAAGTATTGGGACCTCCCTGAGGACGTGATGGAGGTGTTGCTTTCGGCCCGAAGGCCAGCAACAAAGTCTCTGTACCGTTGCCGTTGGCGTAAGTTCTGCGACTAGTGCAGAGTTCAGAATGTGGATCCTTTTGCATGTGACATCCCCATGGTTCTGTCCTTTTTACTTTCTTTGGCCCACAGGGGCTTGCAAGTGGGTACCGTTAAAGGTTATCTGGCGGCGCTGTCCATCTTTAAGCGCTCGTCTGAAGAGTGTTCTTACTTTAGAATCCCTTTGATTTCACAGTTTCTGAAAGGGCTCACTAATGTGTTCCCTCCGTCACCTTTCCTGGTGCCCGGTTGGGATTTAAACCTTGTTCTTAAGTTTCTTATGGGTGCTCCGTTTGAGCCTTTACGTTCTTGCCCTTTGAGGCTGTTAACTCTGAAAACTGTGTTTTTAGTTGCAGTTACTTCCGCTCGCAGAGTGAGTGAGTTACAGGCACTTTCAGTTAAGCCTCCCTTCACTGTATTTCACAAGGACAGGGTTGTCCTTGGAGTTCGTCCTTCTTTTCTTCCGAAGGTAGTGACGGAATTTCATTTGGCCCAGAAGGTTGTTTTTCCGGCATTCTATCCTCCTCCGCATCCTGGTAAGGAAGAGGAGAGGCTCCATAGGCTTGATCCTATGAGGGCTTTAAGCTTTTATGTTTCACGCATGTCCCGGGTCAGAGAGGACGATCAACTCTTTATTGGTTACGGAGGAGGCCATCGACGCAGACGCCGAAAAAAGTTTCCGAAGCAGCACAGCTGTGGTGATTACATGTCATAGATATGGAATACGTCGTCGGACCATCCCATCGAAAGAACGTTACCAGGTAAGAAAGTAACTTGTTCTTCTGGATGGTATCCAGACGGCAGAGCCCTTTCGATTCCAAGATGCTTGCAAACTGCTGTGCAAAAACGGTAAATGTACTTGTCGGAGGTGGTGGAATACGGGAGAACTATGCAAAGAACATTTCTTAAACAAAAATATTATTCATTTCCAGTGCTGTAGGCACTTTGGATAGAGGAGTGAAAAGAGCTAATTTAGAAAAGGAGTCCACGGTAACCATAATAGTCGTATTTCCCTGAGATTTAGGTATGTACATGATAAAATCTGTGGAAACCTTTTGCCGGGGTCTGGTGGGTAGTGCTGCTTGCAGGAGTTTTCTCACAGGAGCTTGGCGGGTGTCTTATTTTGCGCACAAATAACACAACCATTTACATAGGTTGTCACATCGCTGAGCAAGTGTGGGCACCAAAAGTACCTGTTGAAGTAACTTTTGTATTGCGAATCCCTCTGTGTCCACCGATGGGAGAATCATGGCATAGTTGCAGAATCCATCTACTTAGACCCTTTGTCGGAAAGTAAACCCTTAGTTTATAGAAGAATAGCTGGTCCTTATTTTCCATTGCATTTTGTAAAAGCGGTTTTGGGAGGATGTTCTCTTGTGCTGGACTTCAATTGTTGTAACCAAGATTCCATTGTATATACGTAAGTAGCTCGAGGTAATACTTTGCCATATGGAAATGGTTCCATGTCCATATTCAAACCATTGCGAGATAGTGGATCTGCCACAAGATTCTGGGGGCCCGGCATGTTAGTCACTTGGAAGCGATAGTGTGAAAATAAAATGAGCCCAACAAGCCTGTCAACTGTTCTGACGGTCATAGTTCTGTAGCAACTGTAGATTGCAGTGATCTGTTCATATTTCCACCGACTGTTCAGCGCCAAAAGAAGATGCCTCCACTCCTGACACGCATGTTTAACAGTCAACAGTTCTTTTTATATAACAGAGTAGTTCCTCTCAGCCGGTGACAAGGTCTTGGAAAAAATATGCTACTGAGTGTTCTTCCTGGTCTGAAGGTGACCGTTGTTTCAACATGGCTCCAACAGTTAAGTCGGCATCGCCGCTTTCCATAAGGAATGCCTGAAAAGACGGTTGACTCAAGAGAGAGGCCCTGGTAAATGCCCTGGTAAATGCTTTTTTCAGGTTTCGAAAGGCAGTTTCAGAGGTAGAACTCCAACAATAGGGGACATCTTTCTTTAATAAGGATGTCAGGGGTACGACTATCCTAGAAAAAACAGAAATACATTTCAGATAGAGGTTGGACATCCCAAGGAACCTCTGCATGGGGAGTTTCATTTGAATGATGGTGTTCACCTTTCCATGGATCCATAGAGATCCCTTGACTAGACAGTATGGAACCCAGATAGGGAACAGAATCTGCATTGAAAAAGCAGTTCTCGTTTCTCCTTTAACTGATGAACCTGTAAGCATTGCAGAACCTGGCTGACATGCCTCTCATGATGCTCCGGGAGTCCTTGGGGGAGCAGTATGTCATCCAGATATACAACCACAGTGTTTAAAAGGAGGTCGACAGACACATGGTCCATAAATTGCTGGAACACCGCTGGGGCATATGCCAATCCGAACGGCATAGCTCTGCACTGAAAATGGCCAAAGGGAGGTCCGGAATGCAGTCTTCCACTCAACGCCTGCACAGATCCTCACCAGATGGTAGGCCCCTTGTAAGTGAAGTTTAGTGAAGATCCGGGCCGATTGTACCGCGTCCAGGATTTCCGTAATGAGTCGGAGTGGGTACCTATCTGGGATTGTAACTTTGTTGAGGCCACTATATTCGATGCAAGGCCTCAATTCAGTGGTGTCTTTCTTCGATTTGATGAAAAAGGATGCCCCCATCACCCCACACACCTCTGAGGAGTTGGACTCCATGATTAGACCGTTGTTTGTTTAGGTTTATATCAGGTATTCCTTCAGTGACTTTTTTTACGATTGTGGCAGTATAAACCTACTGTTCAACAGAACCGTGGCTCCTGACTTTAGCTCAATGGCCCAATCATCCACCCGATGTGGGGGCAACTGTCTTTCCCCTTCATCCATGAATACATCCTTGTATGCCTGGTATTTGGAAGGAATCAATGTGGAAACATATAATGAACTGTGTCCCGACAAGGAACCCGATGTTTCTTGAGCCTCTGTCACTAAACAAGAGGTGACGCGTGTCTTGGACCCCAAAAACAAGGAATTTGTGTTTTCCAATTTATTAAGGGGTTGTGCATTTCAAGTCAGGGAATGCCTAGGATCACTGGGTAATGAGCTGTGGTTATTAAATCAAAACAAAGGACTTCCCTGTGTTGCTGAATATACATCAGGTCCACAGTATTCTCTATGATGGGTCAACAACTCAATGGGAAAGCGTCAGCACCTTCAATATGCATCGGTTGCACCTTGGATATAGAAGTAATGCCCTTCTTATGAGCCCAGTGCTTGTCCATGAAAACTCCTGTTGCTCCGGAATCAACCATGGCCAATATGTCTTATCTTGTTCCTTGATGAGTAATCGGCCATATCTTGATAATCAACAAGGAGGAGGGTCTTCTCTCGTCCTTCTCCATGTTTCTGAAGGTACCGGGCAGCTCTCCCGGGCTAAGGTACCTCTAGGAGCTGACGTTTCCTGCACAACGAGGTGGTGCCAAAGAACAAGTTTGAACCAAATGGTTCAGGACCCATAGTACATGCAGAGTCCTTTGGTACGGCAGCGTTATCTCTCTTCCTCCGACAAAGGCCTATGTGCTGCCCCCAATCTGCATAGGTTCAGTAGAGGAGATCTCTTCCTGAGGAAACTATAGGTAAGGGCAGCATTGTCTTGGGTCAGGGGGTCGACCATGTCACCGTTCAGCCTTTCGTTCCTGTAGTCGATAATCGATCTGAATCACTCTTTGCACTAATTAATCAATTGTAGCAGGCCTGGGTACCCGTGACAGTTCGTCTTGAGACCTCTCGTAAAGAGAGCAAAACATGCCAATTCTGGCCATGCTGTTTGCTGTGCTAATTGTTTGAATCTTGTTACATAAATCTGGATTGCCTTGAACCAAGTCCAGAAATTAATCTTGTTTGGTATATGATAAATCGGGTCTGTCAAAGTCCTGCAAACAATGCCACACCTGGGTTAATCGTTTAATACCGGATTGGTAGCAACTACTAACTATGTGACCCAAGCTAAAGGGCTGCCTGCCAAATGGGTGATCATAAATCCCACTTTACTTCTGTCCGTGGGTAAAAGTGTACTGGCGTAAAGCAAAAGCCACAGTGCAGGCAACCACAAATTCTCGATACTACTTGCGGTCTCCATAGTATGTCTCCATTGTTACCCACCCGATATTGGGAGGCTTCAGCAGAAGTATCTCTTTGAGCCACTGCTTGTCTTAGTACTGTATTCTCTGCTTTTAAATTCTGCACCTCCTGGTTCATTCCTTGGCCGGCCGCCACAAGTTCCTAGAGTTGGTCCATTCCTTTGGTGGTTTTTTGGAATCACAATTTGTCAGGAGCAGGCCTTAACGTGTGAGATTTTAGTGCTTTTGGATCGAACAGGTAAGGCCTGTCCTCCCTGGTAGCCAGACCGTCGTTTGTTCATAATACAAAATGCCTGGATGTCTACAGTGCTGGCAGTCTCAATGTGGAATGAAAACCCCACCTTTGTTTCCATTGCAAAAAAAAACTCCAGAAGAACATGGTCCAGATTGAAGCGTGGAAGGACACCCAGAGATGGTAACAGCAATATGAACTACCACAATTACCAGTAACCAGCAAGGTCACAAAAAAGCACAGGAAGCAGAAGAGCAAGTGCAGAAATGTGGGCAAGGATTCAGGAGGTGACCGGAAGCTCATGGGAGCGAGGAACTGAAGGAGGGAGCGAAGCAATGACGGCATGAAGGGAAGGAAGGAAAAAGAGTGCTGTGGCAATCGGGAGAGAAAGATTGCGACGTGCTGCTTACTGGCAGTAGGTTTCCTCAGATCACCCTGGTGGACGGTGCCATCTTGACGCTTGACGGCATGACTAAATGTTCGTAACGCTGCGCCATCTTGGAATGGGCTGACGGGGGCTGTATAGCATCTCCAGAGAGAAGCAGACGCTAGCAATTGCCAGGCCTGGGCACGGCTCTGTCGGACCGTAACAAACGGGGCTACTATGGTACTGTTTGATTTGCCCGCAACCATTGTTCTCCAGCATTGGATTTTACATGGATTCACATGCTTATGAATATTCCCCATGGTCAGGCTGGGAATCCTCAGCAATATTAAAGCAGTTTTGCTTTAAAGCTTAAACTGCTTGTCACTTGAATAGCCCATTGCTATCCTTTGGGTCATATTGCCCCAACCAATGATGTTTGTCCTCCTTAGTTCCACCCCTGGTAGCCATCTTCTGATGATGATGATAATAATTATTTTTACTGCATGTCTGTTGGGAGTCCTCGTTATTTGTTCCTTACTTTTGTTTGGACTTTTTTCCAATTTTGTTCAATAATTTTGTCTCTTCATCCTTCTTCACATCCGTGACTACTGTTAGTGGGGGTCTGCTGCTGGTGAAGATCTAACCATCAGGGGATCTTCTGGCTGTGGAGAACTTCAGCGCTGAGGCCTTCTCCATGTGGCAATGGTGGATATTGATATTTTATTTGTATCGCGCTCTTACAGAAGTGTTTCAGAGCGCGATGAGGCAAGGGAGGGGAACAAGGGACTACAAAACAACGATCTTACCAGGCCCAGTAACCTTGAGAACGCGCAAGTGCGTGGTAGAGGGAAAGGGGAAAGTGCATGGGAGGGAGGAGAAGTGGAAAGTGCTAAGCAAAGGAATACAGATAAATAATAAATAGTAAAAAGCAACGAACAGAGGTAGTGCAGCCAGCAAATGGCAAGTGCGAAGTATAAAGCAACAGACAGGTTGTGTCTGATAAGTGCAGAAAAGAAGGGGGCGGACTCTATGGTTACAGATACAGACCCCAGGGCAAGGGATCCCCAGGAGGCAGTGCAGGTGGGTGGCAGGGTGAGCAGGTACTTGGGCCCGAGAGTCAGAGGGTAAGCCAGGTGCACGATGCCAAGAGCAGAGCAGATCAGCAGGGGCGAGGAGGAGCGAAGGCAGAAGCAAAGAGGAAGGTCTTGAGGTGCTTCCGGAACCGGAGATGGTTCTCCTCAGGTTTGAGTGGCAGGGAGGCTGTTCCAGAGGGAGTCCCCAGCCGAAGACTTAGATCTACCCCCTGCTTGTTTCTTTGAAAAGCGACTGACCCTGAGGGTGTTGGAGGAGCGAAGGGCTCTGGTGGGAAGGTATTTACGTAGGGAAAGCTGAAGGTATTTTGGACCGAGGCCCCAGAATGCATTCTGGACGATGCAAAGGGTTTTGAATTTAATCCTTGCAGCCACTGGGAGCCAATGGAGAGATTTCAGGGCTGGAGAGATACGATCCCAGGGCTTGAGGCCAAGGACAAGTCTTGCAGTCATGTTCTGTATAAGTTGCAATGGGAGGAGAGTAGAAGCAGGTAGATCTATAAAGAGGCTGTTGAAATAATCCAGCCTAGAGAGAACCAGGGCTCGAGAGACAGTGAGCTTCTGGGGGAAGGAGAGGAAAGGCAGAATACGTCTGAAGGGGTGCATTAGGAAGTTTGACTTTTTTTAAAACCGAGATGTGGGCAGAGAAGGAGAGCGTGGAGTCAAAGATGACCCTGAGGTTCTTAGCCTCACAGGTGGGAGAAGGAGGAGGACCAAGGGAGGCCGGCCAGCAAGTGACGGGAAAGAAGGGTGAAGGTGTAGGATCTCCGCCTTGCTGGCATTCAGGCAGAGATCGTTGGCAGCACACCAATCCTGAATGGCAGATAGGCAGTCAGAGGTGAGAGGAGAGGAGGTGGCCAAGGTGAGCCTGAAAATGAGTCGTCATCAGCATAACACTGGAAGTTGGAGCAGAAAAAAGCAATGCAGTGGGCGAGAGTTGCCAGGTACTGGTTGAAGAGCCTGGTTGAGAGGTTAGATCCTTGGGGAATACTGCAGGTCGAAAGGGGATACATGAAAGGAAGGACCCAAGTTGGACCTGGAAGGGTTGATGCGAGAGGAAAGAGGTCAGCCAGGCCAGAGCCTGATCGGTGATGCCCAGGTTGTCACAGAGACGGTTGAGCAGGATGGTATGGTTGACCGTGTCAAAGGCAGACAAGAGATAGAGTAGGATGAGGACAGAGGGGATGTTAGAGTCGAGGATGGAAAACAGATCTTCATGGATATTCAGGAGAGCAGTTTCCGTGCTTCTGGCAGCTCTAAAGCTAGATTGATGGTTGTGGAGACAACCAACAGAATCAGAGTGAAGGTTAAGCTTCATTAAGAAGATGCTGTTCAGGCCTTGCACCAAATGTGGCCTAAGGAACGTTTTTGTAGATGATGGACATGCAAAATGTCTTCACTGCCGGCATCAAGACCACGAAATAGAGTGCTGCCCCATCTGCCATGTGTTCATGTCGAAAACTGACCTCCACAGGCGGTTAGCAGAAGGTTCAAAGGCCTCTTACTTGGCCTCGTTCCGAAGTCATGCCTCGGCCTGGATTGGCAGGCCTAAGCACAAAATTCCCTCTAAGAAGATGTCAAGATCCCATGAGGATACTTCCTGGAGAAAAAGATCCCATGAGGCTATTTCCCAGGGGAAGAGACCTAAAACGGCCCATGGACAGTTGCACAGGTCGACTACCCCTCTGACAGCTACGACGACTATCTAAATCTTTGACCTAGTCGGCTGCTCCGGCTTTGACAAAAGGCTCCTCAACGACTCCTCCTCCACCACAGCAAAGGCTACGACGACTGTGGTCACCACGAAGTCATCATCAGTGACAGTAGCACCGTCGTCCAGCCACTTGCCCATGAGCAAGCACAGTTCTTCAACGAAACACAGCTCGTTGGCTTCCATTCCGACCGCTACTTCGTCCGCTGTGTCGTGGCCTCTTCATTGACGCGCCATATGACCAAATGGTTACAGCTTCGTCATCGGCTGTGCCGATAAAATCATCGACAACCTCGTTTAAGATCACCACCATAATATCCAGTGTTGCATTGCCTCCAAGGCTTGTTCAGACGCTTCCCACCAAGGATAAGCCTCTTTTCACACTGGTGCCCATGGCCACAATGACACCACCTGTCCAGATGCTACAGGGGGGTGTAGTATGTCAGCTGAAGAGCCTTTGGAGGTTTCATCTTCAGAACAAGAGGAGATTGAAGGGGATCCTGACCCCATTCTATTGTCTCCTCGACCACCAGCTCAGCCTTCGGTCCCTGGACCTTCTGTTCCGGTTTCAGCGCCCACTGCACAGAGGGACTTGTCACAAGACATTTTGTCCACTTTGCAGTCTCTGGTGATTGAATTGCAGCAGTGATAACCTCCTCCAACCCCTAAAAGTGCCCTCCCGCCCAACCAGGCCACATGAGGTTCCTCAGCCTTCACCATCTCAACCAGTGCCGTAGGCGTTCTTAGACTCAGTGGCCCTCACAGACATGGATACTGGCCCAGACACAGACTAATCTCAAGGTACCCAGGCTACCGATGAGTTTGACGGTACTGGCAGATGGGGAAAATCCTGATGCAGGTCTACCCTCCACAAGTTCACCCCCCCTGATGATGCGTGCTGTGAAGCTTTTTAACCTTGTTCCTGAGGAACAGGAGGATGGGTTCCTGTTCCGAAGCCGGGAAGCCTCCAGGAAATCAGTGATGGCCATTTTTCTATTGGACGACATCTGGGAGGATGGTCTTATGGTAATGTGGAAACCGTTTTCAGCACCACTAAAGACAGACCACATGGAAAGGAAATAGAGTTCCAGAGGGCGCACCCAAGTGTCGGCGTTCCCAAACATCACCTGATTCAGTAGTTTTGGCGACAGTGAGAAGGGGATCAGCTTAACCTTCGTCCCAGTCTCTGGTTCCACCAGACAAAGATGGGAAGCAGCTGGATGCATTTGGAAAACTCATTTTTACCCCGGCG
The DNA here is from genome assembly GCF_040938575.1 of Ambystoma mexicanum. Classification (NCBI taxonomy): domain Eukaryota; kingdom Metazoa; phylum Chordata; class Amphibia; order Caudata; family Ambystomatidae; genus Ambystoma; species Ambystoma mexicanum. The sequence goes on from NC_090933.1 coordinate 882,065,017, forward strand.
GCTCGCACTATAGGGGTAAAACATTCCCAGGCCATTCTCATCACGTATGATGATGAAGAGCTTTGGTACAAAATAGGGCCTCTCCTGGATTTCTTACCTGACAAGAGGTAGGAAGTATGGATTCCAAGATGGCCGCCGGCACTGAGTAGACGTGCCGACGGCGCTCCCCGGACCCCTCTGCTAAAGGTGCCCACCACCCCAGTAGTAGCTGAGGTTTGGGTGGCTCCGGTCTGTCTGGACCCTCGGAATAGCAAGCCGACGAGTAGCGAAGCTGTGCGGCCCCTTGGATCATCTGCCGGAGCGCCGCGACGTGTGTGGCTGCTGCAGAAGCGGGGGGCGGAGGCTCGGCCTGAGAGGCCCGGTGTGTGGCACAGCTGGCAGGAGCGAGACGTAGCCCACCAACGGTCCCGCTGAGGCTTGGAGGCCATTAAGAACGAAGGTGGTGGCCGTCCTTGTGGACCGACCCCGGTTTGCGACCGGGAGCAGAGTGTGTGCCGGAGCCCCGGAGCGAAGCAAAGCAGCCGGCGGCGGTCGCCCGGGCTTGGGGAGCCTCGGACGCAAGCTGTTGACAGTGAGATGCAGAGGAGTGAGGAGGCAACCGGCTGTGGAGAAGTCGAGAGGGCTTGTGTGCTGTGTGCCCTCCTGAATAATTTCCCAGTGTACCGCAGTGTGTGTGGCTGATAAGGAGGCGAGGAGCAGACGATCGGTCACCGCTCGCAGGAGCGGATCATAGCCCGCCTAGGACCCACACGGAGGTGTTGCTGCTATAAGGGCTGAGGGCACTGGCGGTGGAAAGGATCATCCGGAGGGTGCCCCGTCCTTGCTGGCGGACTCAAAGATTGGAGGGAGTCCTGGGGCCGGGGGATCGCCGGAGCCCGAGATTGAGGAAAAGCCCCGGCAGAGGACGACGAGCCTGCCGAGTCCCACCCACACGCTGCGGGCATTGCGATACGGAGGGGCAAGGAGGAGATTGCCTACTGAGACGCTGGGAGGGCCTGTAAGTCAGCGAGGGAGCGGCGGTTCACGGGAGGCCGCAGACAAGTAAGCACGGCCGGTGGGAGCGTCCCGGCTGCTTGGAGGTGCACGAGGAGGTAGGAGGCCATCTTGGAGGAGGGGGGGGGCACCCTTATCCGCCCGCCGAGCAGTGAAATTTAAGTGGGCATGGGGATCCCGGCTCCACTTAATTTTTCCTAAGCGCAACTCAGACTTGATAAGCGCTCGAGGGTGTAAAAGGATTTGTGCCGCCGGGGGCCATTGGAACCAGGAGCTGCTGGCCTGTGTCTGGAGGGGTCATTGTGTTTAGACAGAGGAGCGCTGCCAGAACGACGCCTGTCCCCGGGCTGAGGAGGAGGTGAGGCCGCTCCCGCTTATTGGGAGGGGCCAGCGAAGCCCCTGGGGATGCACCTGGGGAGCAACAATCACCTGAGCCCACTATACAGAGGAGATAGATCTGCGCTACAGAGAGCCTCATCCGCCTAGTTGCGGAGAGTTCACGGCGGGGCGTAGTGGGACCGCAGAGGCATCCTCTAGGCCTCAGAGAGAGGTGAAGCGGGTGGAATGGCCACGAAGAACAAGGGGGAAGGGGGGGGGGGGGTTCAAGGCGCCTCAGGCCCCAGGAGAGCATCGAACTGTGGCCAGTGCAGGCCTTGAAGGAAGCAAGCAGACCCCCCAGAGAGACGATAGTGAAGGGCACCTCCCAGGGGAATACAGAGGACCTGGCAATAATGCATAGGCATGAGCTCCTAGGGGAGTTGCAAGCATTACAGAATAACTTAGTAAAGACTTTCCAGGAGCAATTCCAACTGATGTGAGCAGACCTTAATGAAGCCCTAGGAGAAATTAAACAAGAAATGCGTCAACTGGGCGAAAGGACAGATATTTTAGAGAGGGGCCTCCAGGAAGTGGATAAGGACACCACTGCCAATAGCGAAGCAATTGAAAGGTTGGACACCGCCACCAGAAACTTGGAAACACAGATTGAGGATTTAGAAAACCGATCCCGCAGAGTTAACATAGAGTGAAAATGCTGCCGGAAACGGTGCAGGATAAGACCTTGAAAAAGGTACTCCAAGGCATCTTTGCTGAGATCCTGGGCGAAAGCGAGCCTGGAGAGCTCGAGCTAGATCGTGTGCATAGAACGGGGCGACTGACCAAGGGTCAGTCAGCGAGGCCGAGGGATGTTTTAGCAGCATTTGCTAGATATGCTCAGAAAGAAGCGGTCCTCAGGGCGGCAAGACTGAAGGAACCCATTATGTTCGAGGGCCAACAGATTGTGCTATTTCAAGATCTGGCGAGCAGTACCCTCCTGAAGAGGAGGCAGATGAGTCAGTTGCTGAAGATACGGAATGATAAGGCAATACGATATAAATGGACTTTTCCGTTTGGTCTGCTCTTCGAGTGGGACGGTGCCCAAAAGCGAATTACATCACTCCAAGAGGGAGCTGACCTGTTGCGCGTGGATCTGGAAGACACCCCCTCGAGCTCGAAGCCAAGAAACATAACTGGCCGAGCCAGATCAAGGTCTTGGGAGTGGACGACTGTGGGAGACAAACGGAGAAAAGAACCTAAGGATAACGTTCTGCAGCGACCTGGAAACTGCGGCGAAGGGAGAGCCCAGATGTGAATGACTCTCTAGGAAGAAGAGGCAGCTGTAGGGGTGGTGGGCCTCTAAAAGGTGAACGAGAGCGTGGGGATTGCTGGCGGAGCAGCCATTTTGGGAAAAGTAAGGGCGAGATGCCTGAGTTAGGAGTGGATGGAGTGTGGGAAGGTCTTGGCCTTCAGGAGGGGGGCAAAAGGGGGGAGGGACAAAGGGAAATGTTTGGGGGGAAGGGCAACTAGCAAACATCTGGGGGGGAAAGGAATTAGGAAGTCACCAAGCATGACGATCATACATTACTGGGGGTCCGCTTAAGTGGCTGACGCATAATGTGAGGGGGTTCAATACCCCCCTTAAAAGGAAGAAGCTGGAGCATTTTACGCAGAAGGAGGGGCCAGACATTATGGGGCTTCAGGGAACGCATTTGATACGCAGGGACCAGCGCAGGCTAAAATTACGGGGCTTTGACCGGATCCTCCATGCCTCAGGCCCTACCAAAGCAAGGGGGGTGGCCCTGGCCATTCGGAATACGGTGGATTTCAGAGTCTGCGAAGTGATTAGGGATAAAGAAGGGAGGTATATAATAGCCAGGGGGAAGTACCAAGAGGCCCTATACACAGTTGAAGTAGTGTATGCTCCTAACTCGGGTCAGGAGCAATTTGTGCATCGAGTCCTGAAGTTGTTGGAGGATGAAGCATGGGGTCAGATCATCCTTTTGGGCGATCTTAATATTGCATGGGACAGAGAGAGGGACAGGGGTGGAAAGCGGATATACGGGGGAGGAGCAGTAATGTCTGCAGAGCTAAAGGGCAAGATCGGTAGGATGGGGCTGTGCGATGTCTGGAGGGAATGCAAGGGGGATGAGGAAGGCTACACTTTTCTATCGGGGGTTCACGGCTCTCAGTCCAGAATTTATTATATTTGGGTCTCGGCAGGCCTGGTGGGTAGAATTTGTGAGGTGCACGCTGGGCCGATAGGAATAGCAGATCATAAAACGGTCTCTATGGTGTTGGACATAGGCCGGAGGGTGAAGGGTCTCTGGGGTTGGACATTTTCAGAGGCCATAGCGAGGGATCCAGAGGTTAGGGAGGGTATCGAAGGAAAGATCAAATTATTCTTCAAGACTAATAGGAAGGAAGATACTGGGGAAGGGACAAGGTGGGATGCTTTTAAGGCCACTTTAAGGGGGGAACTGATTGCAGCACCGGCCCACCGAATGAAGCTTTTGAAGCTATTGGAGGCCCAATTGGAAGATGAAGTGGAGGTTGCTAGGCAAGCGGCGGGCGATACCCCCTCTCGGGCAGCTATGCAGGTTTACAGGAAAGCAGTGGGTCAGTTGGAACTCTTGCGTACTAAGAAGGCAGAGGGTGCCCTGCTGACTGTGAGGCACAAATACTACATGAAAGCTAACAAGCCGGATGCATTATTAGCCCGCCTATTAAGGGGTAAAAAGGCCAGAAATCTGATCACAGCGCTGAAATTAGAATCGGGTACACTGGTTACAAGGCAAGCGGATCTGCAGGAGGTTATTGCGGAGTACTACGACTCCCGTTATGCCTCTCGGGGCCCCTCGGAGTGAAACTCAGGAGAAGTTCCTACAAAAGGTGAACCTGGGGGGAATTAGTAGGAATACGAGGGAAGCCCTAAATCAAGAAATTTCGGAAGAGGAGGTGAGAAAGGTGATTGGGGCTCTCCCGCCGCATAAAGCTCCCGGCCCAGACGGTTATACAGCTGCGTTTTATAAGTTGTTTATTACGCATCTAGCCCCGCAGTTGACCTATCTGTTTAACTTCTTTAGGCAAACGGGTAGGATTTCCCCTTCTTTGGAGGAGTCTAGGGTCACCCTCATCCTCAAACCTAATAAAAACCCAGAAGATAGATCCTCATTTTGCCCGATAGCCTTGATTAATACCGATGCAAAGATATACACTAAGATCCTGGCGAGCAGTCTCGAGCCTATCCTCCCGACTTTGATCCACCCCGATCAGGCCGGTTTCATTAGAGGTAGACAAACGGCGGACAACATCAGACGTGTGGCCCACGTAGTCGAAAAAGTCCAAAAGACGAACGCTCCCGCGGTCTTGGTGGCACTTGATGCGGAAAAGGCTTTTGACCGCGTGGAGTGGTCTTTTCTTCATTTGAGTAATGGAGAGAATGGGCTTTGGGGGGGGCGGCTTTATGAGGATGGTCCGAGCCAACTATCAGGACCCCAGCATTAGAGTGATGGTTAACGGTAAGGCCTCTAGGCGAATAAGTTTGCGGCGAGGAACTAAGCAAGGCAGTCCGTGCTCCCCAATACTTTACGCGATTTATCTAGAACCTCTCCTTCTGGCAATCAGGGAAACTAGGGAGATCCAGGGCATCCCTTTCCGGGGTGAGCAGCAGAAAGTCGCGGCTTTCACGGATGATATGTTATTGATGATGACCACTCCGAAAGAATCGCTTCAAGCGAGTGTGACCTTATTGGAGGCCTTTGGGGAGGCATCGGGTTTAAAGAGCAATACCAACAAATCAGAAGTGCTGAACGCGACGTTACGGGCGGAGGAACGGGATAGGTTAAAGGAGGGATTGCAGTTTATGTGGAGCCAGGGGGGGTGATTAGATATCTCGGGGTGAAAATCACAGCAACTTTAGCAGGGTGGTATGCGGCTAACTTCCCCCCGCTCCTCAAGGAGGTAAAAAAGGACTTTCAAAAGTGGAGGGAGCTCCGAGTGTCTTGGGTGGGGCGGAGAGCCGCGGTGAAGATGGTCACTTTACCAAGGCTGCTTTATCTTTTCCAGGCTGTCCCGCTGCCTATCCCGTCAACTTTCTGTAAAGAGTTAGACTCGCTTACCAAAGGGTTCATCTGGGAAGGGAAAAGGGCTAGGGTGGCTTTTAGGCTCTTGACGGCGGCCAAGGGTGAGGGGGGGCTGGCACTGCCGAATTTTGGGCGGTATTATGAGGCTGCGCAGCTTCGTGTCATCAGGGAATGGTTGAGGGGGGACGAGGGTTTCCCAGATAAACTGTGGGTGAGGATGGACAGGGCGGTAGCACATCGTAATCTAGCGGATGTTCTATGGCTTCCCAAGCAGCTTAGGCCCCGGCACCTTTACAAAAGCGCTATTACTAAGCTTATGGCGGACACCTGGGATAAACTGGCGGGCTCGGGGGGCATAACTACCTTTCCATCCCCCTTTACCCCCATCTTTGGTAATGGAGACTTCACCCCGGGAATGGAGAAAGGGGCTTTTGTTCAGTGGCAGGAAGGGGGGGGTGCGGGAAATTGGCAGATATGTTCCGGGAGGGAGAATTGCTGTCCTTTCAAGACTGTAAGAGGGAATTTGCAATCCAGGAAAGCGAGAGATTGCGGTATGCACAAATTCGACACTGGGTTATGCACCCAGGGGTTAAAAAGGCGGCCACCCGAGACCCAACGCCATTTGACAAGTTTCTTCTCACTAATGATGGTTCGAAAGGCCTCATTTCTAACATTTACAAGATTTTGAGTAGGGCTAATGCGGGCACCCAGTGGTCCTATATGCGGGAATGGGAACGGATACTGGGGAGGGATATCAGTAGACCAGAGTGGGAGAGCCTATGGAGAAAAGTACCTAAACTGGCTAAGGCGTCTCAACTGCAAGAATTTTGGTACAAGATACTATATGGGTGGCACTACCCCCCCGCTAGGCTTCATAGGATGTACCCAGAGATTTCAGAGAAGTGTTGGAGGGCATGTGGCTTGGTAGGCACAGCGGAGCAAATCTGGTGGTCATGCCCTAAGATTGCACCATTCTGGGGGGAGCTACGGAAAGCACAGGACCTGGCCTTTGGCCCGGGGGATGACAGAACACTGATGCATATTCTTTTGGGTTTCCGGGCAAAAGAGGCGGTGGGTGAACCTAGAGGGAGGAAGAAAGCAAGGGTGATACTGACGTTGGCAGCTATAATGCTAATAGCACAGAGGTGGAAGAGCGCAGAGGTCCCTGTCTTCCAGGACTGGCTTCGAAAGATGTGGGAAATAGTGGCTCTGGAATGGGTGACTTACACTATGCAAAACAAACTACAGAGCTTTGCGGCAGACTGGGGCGAAATGTTGGTCTTTCTCAAAGATGACTTTAGGGTGATATGGTGCCCGCAGCGCCTGAGACTGCTGGACCTACAGTGATCACGGTGTGCTTTAGTGGAGTGGTGAACTGGAAAGCGGATGCTCGTTGTCTGGGGGGGTAGGGGAGTGGGAGGGAGTGGGGAAGGGTTCTTGCGTTTCTGTTTTACTTGTTGCAAAATGTAATAAATAAAGCTTTAAAAAAAAAGAGGTAGGAAGTATTAGCCTTGTTGCGTGAAGGGGAGATGGTGGCTGACCACGCAATTACTCTGGCACTAGATGTGGCAGACACAGATTTCCGCCAAATGGGGATCGGGGCTGTCCTACAGCGTCCAGGCTGGTTGAAAGCGACCAATTTCCGCCCGATGTACAATCAAAGATCATTGACGTTCCCTTCGACAGGGTCAACTTCTTCGGTAAGAAGGTTGATGACACTCTCCAAGCGATTAAGACTGCCACGCACACTGCACGCTCCTTAAGTACCCTCCAGATCGGATGCAGCCCTTTCGTTCTGCTAAGGGGAGACTCTCCCGAACCTCCGGGAGTTATCAACAGCCATCATATCAGGCAACCATCTCATACCACCTCACAGGAGGCCTACTGTTTGAGATCGTAAGCGTACAGGGTTACACAGAGGTGGTCGGGATCCACCACCCGCACCCAGACTCCAAAGCAGGCCTGACCAGCATCCGGGTCCATACCCCCACTACAGAAACCCAGTGGGGTGCTGGTTGTCTTGATTTGTCGACCAGTGGAAGAACATCTCCACCAATAAATGTGTGCTCAGCATTGTACAGGGAAGACACACCCTCAGGTTCCTATGGAAGTGTCACTCCATTTTACCCATACGCAAAAGGGAAGTACATCTGCCCATCCTACTACAGGAAGTTGTTCATCCTCAAAAAGGGGGCTATAGAACCAGTTCTGATGCACCTCTGGTGCTCCGGAGTGTACTCCAGGTACTTACTAGTGAGAAAGAAAAACGGTGGGTGGAGACCCATTCTGGATCTCAGGAAGCTCAACAAATTCATCAAATCACAAACCTCGGGATGGTCATGTTGCAGCAGGTTCTAGAGCAGCTGGAACAAGGAGATTGTCTTGCCTCTTGTCTAGATCTGGTGGACACTTACTTCCATGTAACCCTCCATCGGAAGCGCAGACGGTTCCTGCGCTTCTTGGTGCAAGGGGGATCACTACCAATTCAAGGCTGTGCCCTTCGGCCTAAAATCTGCCCCAAGGGTGTTCACCAAGTGCATCGCCCCAATTTCTGCTCATCTACGCCATACAGGGGTGCATGTCTGCCCCTATTTGGACTGGTTGATCCGATCAGTCTCGCCAACTAGTCCTGCTGCATACCAACGACACCTTTCGATGTTCGACGTCTCTGGGATTCTCCCTAAACGTTTTCAAGTCCTGTCTATGACTAATCTCAGAGCACTCTATTACTGGGTTCTCAACGGAACACCTTGCAGTACCTTGCCACTCCTTAGGGAAAGAGAATACAGTCCATGCTCTACAAGATCCAACAGCTCTCTTGTCTCCAGTTAACCACAGTATGCTCAATCTAGTCCCTTCTACCAATGATGTCCTCCTGCATCTCACTTGTTGCTCACTGTAGGCTGCACATGAGACTGCCCCAGGAGTTCCTGGATGCCAGTGGAAACAAATATCTGCCTCCTGGAACGACAAAGTTGCACTCAACCCAGAGTTTCGACGATCACTCCAGTGGTGGAAGCATCGGCAGCACCTGACTTGGGCTGCACCCTTTCGCCCGCCTTCCCATCAAGCCACCGTAACGCCTATCTGTAGGGGCACACACAGGTCACCTCCATACCAGAGGCTTCTGGCTACCAGGAGGAACTTAACATCAATGTGTTAGAGCTCCGGGCAGTGTTCTGGGCTCTCGGGTCATTCCATCGCCAGCTGCAGGGGAATGTGGTCCGTATGTTAACAAACAATATGACCACAATATTTTACATCAGAAAGCAAGGTGGGACTCATTCTCCCATCCTTTCCAAGGAAGCGCAATCACTACAGCATTGGGCGATAACGCAATGGCTGTTCCTCGTTTCATTTCATCTCATCTGGCCAGGATCCACAACACGATCATGAATTCCCTCAGCAGGGAACTACGGTCTTGCCACGAGTGGAAGCTCCATCAGGACCAGGTTCTTAGGCTGTTCTCAAGATGGGGTCAGCCTCAGATCGACTTGTTCGCCACGGCAAGCAGCTCCAAGTGGCACTGATTTGCCAGCAGGTATCTTCAAAAGTGAAGTCTACGGGATGCTTTCTCCATCCCTTGGGAGGGTCGGTTCCTTTATGCCTTCCCACCTATCCCGCTCATTCGACAAGTACTCGAGGCACTCAAACAGAGCCGGTGCAGGATGTTTCCGATTGCTCCGCTGTGGCTGGGGTTAATCTGGCACTCCGACCTACTCCATCTGTCAGTAGCACTGTGCATAAAGCTTCCTTCTCTTCCAGACCTGCTGTCCAGGGAAGGAGGTGCCGTCCTGCATCACGACCCAGCATCCCTGAAGTTGACGGCCTGGTTCCTGCAGAATGGGAATTTGACACGTCCAGGTATCCTTAAAGTGCTGTAGGATTCTGGCCAAGGCAAGAGCTCCGTCAACACTCTCTTGCTACAAGCATAAGTGAAGAGGTTTTCCGTTTGGTGTCAATCTCAGCAGCTTAACCCTCGCCGTATTACAGCTGCTCAAATCCTACCGTACTTGCTGTCATTGGAAAAAGCTGGCCTACCACATGCTTCAATAAAGTTTCTCTTGGCTGCTCTTTCTCACTACACTGGACTGATGACCAGTCTTCTCTTTGGCTGCATCTCTTTAGTGCTTTTCCTCCAGCGAAAGCACCTGCTCCAGCATGGGAACTAAACGTGGCTCTCTCTAAACGGATGGGCCCCTCTTTTGTGCCTCTGCACCGGGCACCTTTGAAGTTTCTCTCTTGGGAGACTGCGTCCCTAGTTGCTATTACATCAGCCAGGCGTGTTGGAGAATTGCTAGCTCTTTCTTGCAAACTATCATATTTGACTTTTCACCTCTAGGGTAACCCTGCACACTAACTCTTTGTTCAAGCCAAAGGTTCCCTCAGAATTACATCTAAGAGAATCAATAAATCTTCCAGTGTTATTTTGAATCTCCTACCTCCTGAGGCGGCGGAGGGTGTTGCATTTACTGGACGTTGCCCGTGTGTTAAAGTTTTACATTGAACGCACAAAAGACTTTTGCAAGACTTTGCAACTCTGTTGCTTTTTGGACTGCTGATAAAGGGAAAGCTTTGTATAAGGCTTCCATCTCCAGGTCGCTATCTGGCTGCATTTCTCATTGTCACTGGCTTGCGAAGAGAGAACTATGCCAGGCACACCAAGGGCACATTCCACCAGAGGCGTGGCCGCTACTATGGTGTACCTGTCTGGTGTTCCCCTGCTAGACATCTGCAGGGCTGCTATGTGGAGCTGTATCCAAATCTTCACAAGATTCGACTACCTCAACAGGGATTCCAGGGAGGAGTCCTATATCGGGCAGGCGGTGCTGCACAACCTTTTTACTTGAGGTGAGAGTTCCAGAGGTGAGTTATCATTGCTTCTGTTTGAGCTGTACCCGCCTCCCATGGCTGTGTTGGTGCGTGCTGCTGATGAATCGTATTCATAAGCATGTGAATCCATGTAATATCCAATACTGGAGAAGGAACAAGTTACTTACTTGTAGTTCCTGTTCTCCAGCATTGGTATCTTGCATGGAGATCGAATGCTACCTGTCAATTCTAGGTCGTTCGCACTTTTGGACTCCTGCAGCAAAGTGTTTTCAGCTCGAATACTTGGGGGAATTGAACAACTGGGCTACTTCTGCAGGCAGAGTAGACATGCATCCGGCGGGGGTTTTGGAGGGGTTTTTATTGTCACACTTGATTGAAACCAAGAAATTTGAAAACAAAACACTCTATCTGCTAATTTGCGACTTATTGTTGGCCTTTGACAGGGTTAATGGAAATCTTCTCTGGGAGAAGTTGTGTGGATGGGGGGATTCCAATTCATTTCCAGAAATGTTGATAACTAGGAGCACAGAGACTAAAGTTAGAGTGAGGCTTGACGGAAGTAGTAGTTTGTCTGCTTCAGTTGGAACAGAGCGAGGTGAACGCCAGGGGTGCCTGCTCGCACCAGTGTTTTACGACCTTTACCTGTCAGACTTGGGACTATACCTTTTTAATGCAAACGCTTTTCCATCTTGCCTTGGCTCAATTGCAATTCATTCGTTTGCTTATGCCGATGACTTGGTAATTCTTGACCAAACACCAATTGGTCTACAAAGGTAACTTAATGCTCTGGAAAAATGCATGGACTTGAATGACCTTATAATGAACACTGTCAAGACCATGGTTATGATTTGTGGTGGTGCAAGGAAAGAACGTTTCTTTTAGTTGGCGTCTTAAGGGTAGCAAGCTAGATGTGGTAGACTACTTAAGCTTTTCTGTTTATAATGGCCCCAAGACGAAAAAAAGTTCAACAAATGAGGGTCAAAATGTGCTCACTTCACGGCTCAAATGAGGAGACTCAATTCCAAAGTGGGGACATTTTCTGTTTCCCCCGTGATTAACTATTATAGAGCCAAGGTATTGGCATTGTTACTTTACAATGCTGACTTTTAAGTACACTATGAGGATAAATGTTGTCAAATGTTGGAAGGATACATCTGTCGAAGAGTGTTGGCATTGCCAAAGAGCATCCCCATGTCTAGTATTAGATCCGAAATAGGCTTGCTTTCAATGTCGGTTCGTATGAGGTGGAAATTGCTGCCATTTTAAAAAAATGCAAAACAAAGGGGGGGTTTGGGAATCTCTCTACAAGCATGAACACAGCCCAATGACCTGTTCTTGGGTGAATAACCCCTGGGAGAGACTCTACCAAGTCTTTAGCTCACTGTCCCTTTCACAGAGAAGAAATGTCCTGGGCAGGACAAAAGCTGATATGTGGGGACATTTCTTCTCTGTGAAAGGGACAGTGAGCTAAAGACCCCCCCCCCCTTTATTTAAAAAAAAAAAATGTTGGCGCCTCCTGCAAGTTCTGTCTTGTACTTTCAGTGTCTTATTGAGCAATAGAAATCCTGATTGTTTGGCAGTGTGGCTGGCTAGGTGTACCCTGACAGGTGAACAGTCTATCAACATATTTGGAAGACCCCGCCCAGAAGACAAAGTGACCTTACGGGAGCTAGATTGGTGTCTCACTCCTGTGATTTCTATGAATGATTCACTTTGTAGTTTACATATTTTGCGTGAAAAAACATTTTAATACTGAAATGTACATAAAATAGTTCCCTTGCCCTAAATGGAGAGCTACATTTTTTAAGTTAAGTTTTAACTTTTTACCAATGATGGTGGAGGGGGCAAGAAAGGGCTGGAAATGACTTGGGGATCCTGCAGGCTATTGGAAGGGAAGGACCAATTGGAGACATTGAAACATCGGGTGACAGGATGCCCCATGACTCATTCTATAAGGAATTAGCATTTCAATACTTTTCTAAGGGATCGAAGGTTAAACGATTACAGGGCATTTTGGATAGAGATTTAAACAGTTTCGAAATTTCTCTTTCAGTAGTTGCTTTAAGATGTGTAGTGAACTCTTTCTGCAATCCTTTTCATTTCAATGTATTTTAGGCAGTTAATACACAACATATTTTGAAGTAATTTATATTCTATTGTATGTTCTTTATGTAATGTGATGCTTGTTGATATGCGATTAATGTATATGTTTCAAAAATAAATGTATGCGTAAGGTTACTTGTTAAGCAATAACACAATAAAAAAAAGAGTACCCATCACCTTTGGAAGATCTTCAAATAGATTAGGGCCTGACCAGAACATCTCTTTCTCTGTGTATAACTACAACAGTAGCGACTGTTGAAATTGAAAACAATGGGGAATAATTATGGCCCCAATTTGATGCAAGCATAGAGTGCAGGTGTTGTGGTACCCTTGCAACAAAATACTTTTTTTAACTGTTCAGAATGGTTTATTGTACAGCACAGTTTGACAGTGCGGTTAGAAGCGGTTCTGTTGGGTAACAAGATTACATATTCAATTTCTTCATATGCCAGGCCCCATGGCCCCCTGGTTTCCCCATGTGACTCACTGCCCCATCATTGGCTCACTGCCAGGATCTGCCCAATGTGACTCATTGCCCTGGCTTTAGCTCATGCGGCTCGCACTGCACCGGCTTTCTTATTTGGCTACCAGTGCCCAAGTTCTCTGTGTTGCTCTCTGTCACTATCCATGCCACTTTATGCCCCATGTCACTCACTGCCCGCATTGCCCATGCACACTCACATTCTCTCACTAAGACACCCACACACATTTTATCTGCCTCTGCTGCTAACCTGCATGAACACTCACACATTTTATGCTAACCAACATACTTCTTATTTTGCAAAGATGCTGTTTTTCTGCTCAGCCCTCCTCTTCTCCCCTCCTCGTTGCTCTGAATCCAGGCCCTCTATACAGGAAGCAGAGCTCACAGGCACCACCTTCTGCCTGAAGGGATAGAGACCCTTGAGCCGATTGCGCCCATCACACATGGACCTGCATGACGTCTTTGTCTGTAGGCAGAGGGTGGTGCTTCTCAGTCAACAATTATGGGCAGGTTACTACTGAACTGTAAGTGGTGCTTGGCACAATAGAATATTCTACTGGGCATTATGATGGTCTGGAAATCTGTTTCTGAACACCAACAATTTCCTTGTTTATTAGTTTTTCTAGATGATAATTATTTGCATCACCGATCTTTGGTCTTGGGATTGCCACTTTGTTGTGTATAGTCTTCTTTTTTCTTGGGATATCTGCTACATGTCTTGATGCAACGTCTCTTACGTGTGGATTCTGAGTTGAGTAGAAACCTATTCCTTACAGATCTCTTCTTATTACAGTGTTTTATTATTCAGAGTTTTTTTATCGTTTGCCTCCCAATATCAAATATTTCTCAGAATGCTTCAACTACTAGCTAGCCTTGACCTTCCAGCTAATCATTTCATGTGCTACTGCCTTGGGGATGCTCTATCACTTTGTTCTTGTACACTGTTGAGCAACACTTTCATGATTAGTTCAGGTGAAAGTTTTGTTGCTTCATTTTATCATATATGTTTACTACAATTGTATTGCATTCATAAAATAACTAATTTCACAAAAGCTCTTATCCTCCTCCATGTTTCACCAGGGTAATGGATGGAAAATCAAAACAATTTAGTGGTGCTCCTAATTTAATCCCCTTGTGTCCTTTACACCTTGCGGATGTCTATTTGTTTCCATAAATTAATTGTACTACCGGTATCCCAAAATCTGTAACAAATTACCCCAATAAATAATAATCTGATTAGTTTAAGGCAACCTCTGTAAAATTATAAGTGTTGTTAATGACGTTGGCTTTTTCAGGAAATGGGGCTTTCAGGGGTGTTGATTTGTGCAGAAAATTGGCAATGCCTTGGAAAGTTGCAGTTCCCCAAACTGATTCCTCATGTCCAGGCTTCAGGTCAGAGTTTGATCAAGATTCCACTTTCTCTTGAAATAACTACTGCGCGCCTGTGTCCTGATCGAGTGGTGTCTCATGTGCCCTGGAGGATGTTGCTCTTATCCGCTGGTCAGCAAGTTGTGCTGCTGTTTGTTGTTGTTTTGCTCTTGATATTGATTTTCACTTTGCATCAGATGGATCTGTCTTTTGTGCAGCATGTTTCAGTCACTCAATGGCTTTAGCACATTTGAGAAAATGTCCAAGAAAGATTGATTGTGCTCTCTTCTTGTGAATGAACTTAAGTAAACTGTAACCTATTTGGAGTGGCGTGATAAAGAAATAAAACATTTTATTCCCTTTAAAAATGCTTTCATAAACTCTTATACAGTAGTAATACATTTCAAAGGAATAACCAACACATCGAACATTCTGCTTCAGACAATTTTCAAAATGTGTACTTCTTCTAGTACCTACTGTGATGAATCTGGGTGAGCATGAGTAAATGAGTGTCTCTACGGAGTGAATTCTTTAAATCCGAACATAGATTCCAATCTTGCCCCAGACAAACGAGGAATCCACGCAAAATTTGGTAGCAGTGGGTTCAACTGTGTGGATTTGTATTGCCGGACAAACCTACACATACATACATTCAGCTTTATATATAAAGATTGGAACCAGTCTTGGAATCCCAGGGCACAATCAGAGAGTCAGTTTGAGCAGCAAGAGCTCTATATTCAAACCTTTAAGACTTCTTCTCAATCAAACTCTCCAGATGTGGATCCAACCTTCAATTGGGGTTAGTAGCAGTATGCCTGTGTTTTAATATGTAATTTCCCCTGGGAGCTGCAGTTGGTGATTAGAGGTGTGCATTTTCTTTCTTCCTGGTTTTCGCATTGACGTTGGTGCATTCCATTGGCCAGCTGCTAGTGTGATGGTTATGCATTCCTCTGTGGATGATTTAATCGGGAGACAACTAGTTTGGGTTAATTTTCCAACAACCCCAAATCGGGTGCCTCAATTGCAGTAATTGTCAGTACATCATGAAAGGACCAACCATTAACCATCCCCATTCTGGAGAAAAAATCAAATTAAAAGATTTTGCGACGTATGCCAGCCAAAACACCATCTATGGTATCAAATGCCCCTGTGGGCATTTTTACATCGGACAAACACAACGTACAGCGAAGATTTGTTGGAATGAGCATAGATCTTGCATTAGGAACCGAACAGTTTCTTCTGCGGTAGCAAGACACTGGTGTGAGAAACGCCACCGTTTGGCACAGATACAATTTGTTATCCTAGAAGTGGTACAAAGGTATAACAAATATGAAAATTTGCAAAAGAAACTTGACCAATCTGAAACTTACTGGATTGATCGTTTGGGGACCCTGGCACCTAAGGGGATCAACGAAGAAATAAACTGTGTTATTTGTAATTCATTTTTTCCTTGAAACTTGCCGTGATGGATTTCCAACGAAATAGTGGGCTGTTTTTACGAAGATATGCACTGACAGTCTTCATTTGATTACAGAACTATGAACTGTATCTCAATTCTGTTCACTAACTTCTAATGATATATTTGATTACGCATTTCTAGCGTTCCACTGTATGCTTTTTCACCACTTGACCCAGATATGCATCGCCAGTTTATGTAACACGAGAACGATTTCGATATAATTGCACTAATTGAGCAAATTTGTTTCTTTGTTTATTGTGAATTTTCATAATTTATTGCTACATACCTATGTGACAGCGGCTAAGATACACGATAATGTTGTTCGCTTTACCGCTTACATACACGAGAATGTCATGCGTCTAAGTTACAAAGTTTAAAACACCTGCATGAGTTAGCATCCGTTCTACGGATCACGTTGCCATGGTGATGTGTCCCGCCTCCCGTGACGCCAGGATGGTGGGACCCAAGGCGTACGTGCTCTGACACGACGCGATTTTGGTCACCATGGGAACTTTTAAATTCCCAGACTGTCATTCGCGCGCGTACCTGTGCGAATGCGGCTGACAATGACTCAGCGTTGCTGCACGGTAAGGCTGACTTTACTTCACTCCCTTCTCGGTATACATGGCCTTAATTGTCAACTACTTGTTACTGATTAACCCTCCTGTGGTTTTGAAGGAACTTGAGCGTCAAGTTGTTGTCTTTTCCACTGGATGGTAATACGAACACGAACCATTTGGATACATAGGTATGAACAACATCTCTTTTTAATTCAGCTCTGCCTGACTTACGCTGTGATAGCAACTAACGTGATTTGATGCTTAGTGATTGACTTAGAATTTCTCTCTTTTTTTCATATCATCCTCATTATGGAACACTTGGATCTGGTATGTGTTTGGAATTGCTATTGTGATAATCGTCACTATTACTGTTAATTTATTGATATATGTGAACAGGTTATTGATTGAATGTACCGCCCTGATGAAGGTTTTTTACAACCGAAATGCATTGGCATATGTACATATAATCCTAGCCATATTTTGGCATAGCCTCATGGAATATGATACCAAAATATTCATTTGAGTGACTTTCTAACTAAGAACTACCAAAGGAGATGTGAATAAACATTTCTTTGATATATTTAGTGAATGTTGACAATTTTTGGCAATTGGTCCATATCTAATGTGCAGCCCTATTTTTGGGCCAACTGAGAGCACCGGTTTTTTGATAGAGCAGTTCAACTGTATCTTTTTGCTTGTAATTTTTTGGTCCCCATGCCATAGGACCTCTTTATAACCGGATGCCCCAGGCTAAAGTTTATTAATATAAGTCGACCATGGATGAAATTTAATTAACAGTATTTTTGTAGTGCCCACCTTTTCACTTAGTTTTGATCCTTTTTCATGAGACATTCCGGTAGTTGTCTTTTTTGCTTTCTTTAGCCCACAGGGGCTTGCAAATGGGTACCATTAAAGGTTACCTGGCGGCGCTGTCCATATTTAAGCGCTCGTCTGAGGAGTGTTCTAATTTTAAAATTCCTTTAATTTCTCAGTTTGTGAAAGGGCTCACTAATGTGTTCCCTCTGTCACCTTTCCAGGTGCCCGGTTGGGATTTGAACCTTGTTCTCAAGTTTCTAATGGGTGCTCCGTTTGAGCCTTTGCATTCTTGTCCTTTGAGGCAGTTAACCCTTAAAACTGTATTTTTAGTTGCGGTCACTTCCGCTCGCAGAGTGAGTGAGTTACAGGCACTTTCAGTTAAGCCACCCTTCACTGTGTTTCATAAGGACAGGGTTGTCCTTCGAGTTCGTCCTTCCTTTGTTCCGAAGGTGGTGTCGGAATTTCATTTGAGCCAGAAGGTTGTTCTTCTGGCATTTTATCCTCCTCTGCATCCTGGTAAGGACGAGGCGAGGCTACATAGGTTAGATCCTAGGAGAGCTTTAAGTTTCTACATTTCACGCATGTCCCGGGTCAGAGTGAACGATCAGCTCTTTATTGGTTACGCTGGAAGGTGTTTGGGACAAGCTGTGACTAAGCAGACTTTTTCTAGATGGATTATCTTGGCAATTATTGAATGTTACCGCCTGGCGGGTAAGGATCCTCCCGTAGGCTTACGGGCCCATTCTACCAGGGGTATGGCTGCCTCTACTGCCCTGCAGAGGGGTGTTATTCTTAACATCTGTGATGCAGCCACTTGGGCTTCGGACCATACTTTTGTACGTCACTACTCCCTTGATTCTATCCATGGGCAGGATCTGGCCTTTGGCAAGGCGGCACTTTACTCTGCAATTTGATTGGGCATTCTAAATTTGTATGTTCTAAATTCTTTTCCCACCTCCTTACGTTGGTACTGCTTTGGGAGTATGTCATAGATATGGAATACGTCGGAGGACCCAATCCCTTCGAAGAACAAGTTACTCTTACATGGTAACATTCTTTCGATGGGATGGTCCGACGACGTATTCCATATCGCTCCCTCCCTGCCTTCCCTGCTACAGAATTTTTTATGCGATTGCAGCTTACGTTTCCGCAAGGCTTTCTGTGGTCATATTGGCAGTAGATTGGTGCGACACGTTTTGGGAAAAAACTACAACTGAGGCTACGGGCGTCGTGCGTCCTACTTATAACATCCGGTGACGCCGGCTCGACGGAGGCCCTGGAGGACGGCGTATCGACGTCATCGATGCAGGACGCAGATGCAGAAATATTTTCTGAAGCAGCACAGCTGTGGTGATGGAATACGTCGTCGGACCATCCCATCGAAAGAACGTTGCCAGGTAAGAGAGTAACTTGTTCTTCTCAATGTACACAAAACAGATAGCATTTAAGATGTACAATGTTTTTGTGGTGTCCTATGGACCATTGTGTCTGCAATAAACATTTGACAAAAATCTAAATGGCTGGAACTTTACTGGGCCCCCACATTTTTTACATGAACTGATGTTACTTGGAAAGGAGTACATTATTAAAGGATAAGGAGTAAACCGTGTCGGGGGGAGGGGAGGGAAGCTGAGATTTTGTCATTTGTGACCCCTAAACAGCTGATTTTCAGCTTAAAGGTGAACTGGTAAAACACATCTAGGCTGTTGCTATTGGATTGCTCAAGGGACCACAATTAGATTATAATCAATATTAATTAAGGTGTCATGTATACTGACTTTAAGATTGCACTAAATGATGTGCCCCTAAGTCAGGAAAATACATCCAATAGATAGTGAAATTCCCTTTTGAGGAAAATGTTTAATCTAAATAAGAAACATACATCCAATGTATATAAACTGAGAAGAACATAGACCAAAGGGAAGTCACATTAAACTGTTGGAATGCATATTTGTGTAATTAATTTTCATGAAGTACATTGGAGCTTAAATATATAGTTCATTACATGCAATGGGTTTAGAATATAATAGTGCCAAATGAATTGACTTACCATGAACAAATGATACTTACAATGGAGGAACAGTAAACTGCATATGGAAGAATCATATAACACAGTGAATCACAATTATATGTGAAAGTGTAAAGAATTTGGACAATGTGAGGGTGCAAAAGGAAGGCTTGTACATATTGGTGACATTCTTTGGATTATAGACTTTTATAAAGCACAAAGGGTCGGAAAACAGCATCTCTGACCCTAGCGCTATGAGGGATTTCTCTGCCTCAAAACTATCAAAAATCTCTGACCCTACCACTAAAAATGAAAAAACTAAAGTGCAAGGATATATTCTTCTCCTAAAGGGGTGGGTAAAGTTCTTTATCAACAGGGTTCCAGATAATCCTAGTTGTAAAAATGGACACAAAAAAAGTTCTTTCCACAAAATAATGTTCCAAAATCCAGGGGATCACCCCTTTCCCTTGGATTTCCTCTGGTTCTCAAAGTTCCTGTGAAACTTTCTTTGTGGACAACCGACTGGCAGGATAGTGAACTAGACCTGTCGAACACTAGCCAGGAAACTATTAAATCCTTCAGTATGTCTTCCTTTTCTTTTGGTGGGTTTCAGACCCTGTGAGGTTTGAACAATGGTTTCTGTACCGCTCATATGGGTGTGACTCCCGGTAGCTTGGTTTACTCGCCTGGCAAGCAAGCCCTTCCCTTCTCTTTTGTTCACTATCATGGCCCCAGACCATTCCAGTCTCTTATTTGCATAGTAGTGTGGTTCCTGCGCTGCTCCTGGGGTTGGGGGCCGAAAAGACATTCGACCAGGTTGAATGGCCTTTTCTCTGCAAAGTCATGCATGGGTTAATCTGGGTGACAACTACATAAAGGGGGTCTTCTCCATTTACTCCGTTCCTAGGGTTAGAGTGACTGCCAATGTCCTACTATCAAAGGGGGTTGCCTTGACCAAGAAAACCAGACAAGGATGCTGCCTCTCCCAGCTGCTTTTTGCATTGGCGGTAGAGCCATTGGCAACACGGATAAGAGCAGATGAGGATATCAAGGGCATTCCGTACTGGGATGGAGCCATAAAATGTCCTTACTTGCAGGCAATATTATCCTGTCATTAACCAAGGTGAACACTACGATTCCCTCCCTCCTACGCATTTTTGAAGAATTCCGCGTGACATCGGGTTTAAAGGTGAAACTAGATGAGAGTAAAGCATCTCAAATTAACTATAGCAAAGATGCCTTTGAACACCCCCAATGAACCGCTCCCTTTCAGAGCGCCAAAGACTCATTAAAATACATAGACGTAAGGTTGACACCACATCACTCAGGACCATATCGGTCTAACTATCTAGGGTTGTTTGCAGCAGCGTGTTCTGATCTACAGTCCTGGGGATCGAGGGCTATCTCTTGGTTTGGGAAGATTGCCACAGCAAAGATGAATATCCTGCATAGGCAGTTTTACAATTTCCATGCCCTCCCTGTGGCAATCCTTTCTCTGGCGCTCAGGAGGATGCAACATGACCTTCTAATGTTGGTGTAGCAAAATGGTAGTGCCAGGATACAGTGGACAGCGCTGTACAGGACTAGTGACCAGGGGGACTGGCACTGCGGAACATCAGATGATCTTATCAGGCTGCCCAGTTATGTGTCCTCCATTAGTGGGTCAATCTCAAAACAGCCAAAGAGGGGACCTGCCTGGAGGAGGAAGTGGCGAGGAAGCCTCTTGGCTATATTTCATGGTTACCGAGGGCGGGGAGACCCCGTCGTGTGTAAGAGTTCCCAACCAGTAAAAAGAACTATGTAGGCCTGGGATTGGGTGGTGGCTAGACAGGGCCTCCCGACGTTCCCCCTACCCGGTGACCCCAATCCACTTTAATGTAGAATTCCGGCCAGACTATGATGGGTAAACCTTTGCCAGATTGGGGGGTGGGGAGGAGGGTTGAGTTCTTAGCACATCTTTTAAAAGGGGCCTAGATTCACCTTTTTGAATCCTGTAAGCTTACTTTTGTTGGGGGCGGAGAGAGCCATTCCAGTATTGGCTACTTCGGCATTGGGCAGTGCAGCTGCATAACAAGACAGCTGCCACCAGCATGCTTACCGAATTTGAAAGGATCACGTTCTCCTCTAGGGACTCTGAGGGGATGATATCCTGTCTGTATGCATGTCTAGGTGAATCTGCTCCATCGTATGTCCAAGCTTGGAGCAAGGATCTGGGAGAGAAGTTACCTGAGGGTGATATGGAGAGGTCTGAACAAATCAACAGTGTGTGCAGTTAGCGGAGGGGGGCTTCACATTTTTGGCATATCCCTTCACCTCCACAAGCTGCCCCAAGCTTACACGATAGTGGGCAGAGGTTCTGGCCACACTAAATCACATTGCAGGAGAGTTGCTTCCATTGGACCCAGTTGTATGTCTCATGGGCTCCCTCCAGAGGCACACCTTGGCATTGCCCAACACAAGCGGTCACATCTTGCGTACTGTGCTCATGACTAAAGCCAAAATTGTGGCCTGTTGGGGGAAGGAGAGGCCTACCATTGTGGAGGACTGGTGGACACAAATGTGTTCCCTACTGCTGACCGAGAAGGTGACCTGTGTACAAGACAGGGTTTAACACTTCTTCCTGAAGTGGGTTTGCTTTTTGGACTATGCTGGAGCGCATACTAGAGACTCTACCGGCCCCAAGAGGCTGAGGGTCTTAGGGCTGATGGAATGCACCTAGTGGCACTCCTAGATGCACATCACCCCTGCATGGTTCACTTAAGCTGAACGGGAGATCACATTGGCAATTCTTCGTAACTGTGCTTACTTTGTATGTGCTTATTCGTTACGCTTTCAATCCAATGTATATTTCCCATAGGTGTTGCCATATACAATGTACTTGCTGACAACACAGTATTGATTCTGTTTTGTTGTGAAAAAAAAATCAATAAAAAGATTGAAATAACAAAAAATAAATTACTTTTTAAAAGTGTTTTCAATTTAATCAGTCCAATTTTCAAAGTCTGAAGTTATGGAATCCTCAGCATGATCATCTTTTGATCTTGGTCTACGTAAGCTTGCCTCTAAGTATGCCAAAACCTACTAAGCTAATTAGCTTACTACGTTTCGGCATTTAATAAGATGCACATCATTTAGTAGTGTCTTGATGTCGGTATATATGACACCTTAACTAATATTGAGTGATTTGTAATCCCTTGAGCAATCCAACAGAAACCTTCCAGTTTTTTGTGAGTATAGCCCAAGTTCTCTGTTGCAGTACGAGCACCCTCATGTGTGATAAAGGTGAACTGGTGTCAGTGTTCTGGAAGCTTGGTAGGTGCTGATAACCCTTCACTTCTTCACTGCTCATCCACAATTCTGAGATGCCATCAAATGACTTAGAGATGCATGATAACCATTGAGGAAAATAATTCAAATGTTTGTTAATTACATATATAGATCACTCTATACCCTTTCAAAGTACAGTTGTGACTACATCCGTAGAACTCCTTCCTATCCAGAGGGGACTCAACCACCCCACGCCCTCCTCCTTCCCCTATGCAATCCACCAGGAGATCAGTGACTACCCCTTGGCTTTCTGACAGCAGTGCTTCGTAGGATCCAACTTGGTGACATCTAAGGGAACCAATGAAGGCTGTGTGTTGGGACTGTGAGAGAAACTCTTTGGGATTTGGTTACTGGTGCAAGTGGTGATCAGTGGAGCACAAATGAGGTCCCAGGATTGTTCTTTTCTTTGGGGGGGAAACTCCTGGGCTTCTTCCATTAAGCTACAAGAGGTAACTCCTGCATACAAATAAAGGTCCTTTCTGATGCTTGTGGATCTGCTTAGAATCTCATGCTGTGCATATAGTCTCACATCTAGTGGTAATCACGTAGTATTCAATCTTTTTGTCGAAGATCGAAAGGGACGTTGACATGGGTGTGACTGTAACAATATCCCTAACGTGACGTGTATTGTACCCAAAATCCCTCAAACGTCGAGGTCCCATCAGATTGTTTTTTTCCGACAACCTAGTTGGTCGCTTACGCAGAGTTCTTAAGAGTTTGTATTGCTATATCTATTCCCACGGCCTACGGTAGTTTAGTCACCTTCGACAACCTTCTCGACGGCTGTATCGTAGGTTTCATGCCACCGCCGACCACATCTACAACTGCTCTGCAACTGTTTACCTCATGGCCTCAGCCCTGGCCTTTACAGTAGGGAGAGTGGGGCCCCATTTCTTCCTTCTCACTGAGAAATGCTTTTCCTTCATCCCTCTTTTCTCGGTCTGGCTGCCACTAACCTCGGCTATGGAGAGGACTCCTTTTAAATTCTGCCCGTCTTGTAACTGCACATTTCCCTGGAAAGACACCCATCGCAGATGCAATAAGTGTCTTCCTCGTGACCGTGACGAGCGCTCGTGTAAGGCCTGTAAACTCTTTCAGCATAAGACACTGAAAGACAGGCTAAGCGGTGGGCGGCCTATGCTATGCAGGCTAAAAACCTTTCCCCTGCATGCGCTTCAGATGAGGAATCCGTCGGCAGCCATGGCTCTGATCCGGAAGCCATCAACCTTTCTGCAGAGCCTACATGCTCCCATGTGCCCATCCCCTGTTATGGCGCTGTTAAGGCACTGTTATTGAGAAGTCGCACCCCGGCAAAATGGGCATCCACATACACAACCCCTAAGGCCTCTTCGATATTGATGGTACTCTCTGAACCTCGCAGTTCGGCGCCCTCTACGCAACCACACCCGTGGCATATGAATGGGCCTAAAGCTACTTCTGAAACGGGCGTTCTCCTAAAATATCCACTACCATCGACCTGCCATCCAAAGGCACTTGAAAGCCGAACGACTCAGTGTCGCCGACGCGGCAGCGCCTTCAGGTGCACCGAAACCCTCTATGCCGTCAATACAGCTTCCGAAGCTTCGTGAGAAGCTTTCGGTTACCGTTTTGGCATCCAGGAAATCCAAAGAGACCCCCTCTCCCAGAGGGGGTTATTCTGAGGCCCCCCAGTCTTTCTGAGGCCTTACATAAGGGTTCACCCCCTTCTAGGCAGCCCTTCCCACCACCTGACCCTTCAGCTTCCTCAGAATGGACTAGGGAGAGGTTTGAACAGTGTACATCAACTTTTCAGACCAGTATGACAGAGCATTGAAGATACCTAGGGAAGTGGACTCTTGCCTCATGCCCTCTAAATTTCAGTTCCCCCTCCTTACCCCCAGTGCACAGTTTCCCTCTTTGGAGGAACCACACGGACACCACGATAATATCTTTGGGGACGACCCAAAGGACCTGTCCCACGATGTTTCTTATGAAGGGTTTAACATTTATGATCAGGGCGCAGTCGATCCAGACCCAGACTGAAATCAGGCGGAGGACCAGAGCTTGTGGCACACACCGCCACATACCACTGAACCAGACGTCATCTGTCTGGATCCCCCTTCTACTCCTCCGCAGAGAGATTTGTCGCCAGTTGACTACCAAATGCTGGTCAACTCCCTTTTAAAAAGAGCAGCCCACAGTTTCAAAATTGCTACGCACGAAGCCGCCCCTGACTGACTTCGTGGAGGACATCCTCAAGGAACTGTCTTGTTAGCCAAGCCATTCCCTTATTAAATTATATTAAAAGATGCCTGGCTCCTTCTTTACTGTCCCTGTCGCTTACACAGGCAGTTAATCCCCGGGTTGAAACATTGTTTCGCCCAGCCCTCTCTGACCCCATCTACATTAGGGGTCACGCCACACCGGACTCCTTGGTCATAACAACCACTCACTCGCAAGAGGGCAGTCGTACCATTGTCCTCAGCAGAAACCCCTCCAGACAAGGACTACAAAAAAACATTTCGCCCTTGGAAAGCGTGTCACTCCCTCAGCAGGATACTCCACGGGGATTGCCAACAACACCACGCTCCTGCAAGCTCCATTGATGTTCAGCGGGCCTAGTACAGGATGGTCTTCAGGAATTTCCAGAGCCTACCCAATCACGCCTGCTGGCGGTCTGGCTGAAAGCAGACAAGTGAACCAGAATATCCTGAAAAAAACCCTGGACTCAGCCAAAACCCCTGGACGCACCCTTGCCCAGGGAACCCTACTCAAGCGGCATGCCTGGTTAAAAAACTCTGAGTTCAAACCCGAAAAACAAACCTCCCTAATTAACAAGCCTGTGGAGGAATCCAACCTATTTGAGAAGGCTGTTGATGACGCCCTGGAAACGGCAAAAAGGAGCACAAGACTTTAAAGTCACTTTAAAGGCTAAACTTCCAGCTAAACCTTTTAAGCAGCGCAGCGGCCCTAACTCCCGCTGGTCCTTTCATGGCCAATCCTTCTCCCACTCGCCCCAAAGTCAGTACGGCTCGGGGGGGGAGGGGGAGATACCCCTTGGTCCTCAGGTCAGGGCTCCTCTGGCAACTTCCAGTACCTGCAAAGAGGCTCTTGTAGGGGCAAGGACAGAGGTAGAAGCTCTACTCCCAGAGGCTTCCAGGCCTCCACCTCCAAGTGACTCACCGGTACGGGTCCCCTCCCACACTTCCCTGGTCAGGGGTCGCTTGTCTTCATTTATCCACGCCTGGGAGGGGATCACTTCAGATCAGTGGGTACTAACAACCATTGCCCACGGGTATTGTATCGAGTTTCTCCGACCACCTCTCTACCACCCACCAAGAAGAAGACGCCGCCTGAACACCTGCGCATCCTATTGGAAGAAGTTCAGGTCCTGCTGGAAAAGGGCCTCATCGAAGTTGCCCCCTTCTCCAGGTTAACAAGGGTATTTATTCAGTGTATTTCCTTGTACCCAAAAAGGATCTCACCACGTGCCCTGTTTTTAGACCTGAGCCCTGCAAACAAGTCTGTCAAATCTCAAAAATTCAGGATGACAACACTTCAGGAGGTAATCCCACTGCTGCAGCAGGGAGATTGCATGGCCTTATTGGACATGAAAGGTGCATACTTTCATATTTCAATGTTGCCAGCACACAAAGTACCTCTGGTTCATGATAAAAGATACACACTATCAGTTCAAGGTTCTCCCCTTTGGCATTGCCTCAGCACCAAAGGTGTTCACAAAGGTACTGGTGGTAGTGGCGGCTAACCTGCGCAGGCAGTCCATCTCAGTCTATACCTACCACGACGACTGGCTCATAACAAGGGATTTGTATAGAACATGCCAGAGAAATACCCAGAAGACTGTAGATCTCTTCAACCTAGGATTCTCTATCAATGAAAAGAAATCCAGTCTAACCGACAGCCAGGTCAGTTTCTGGGGCCTCTAATTCGGACAGAAGACTGGCTCGTCTTCCTCTCCAACGAGAGGGTCCAAAACATGCTGTTCCAGATCCCTCACTAAGTAGCCAGTCACCATGCAAGCCGGTCGACTGTTGGGGATGATGTCTTCCTGTGGCTTCCTAGTTCCTCATGCTCGTCTGTGCATGCGCCTCATGCCACAGTGGCTCTCAAGCCAATTGTGTCAGGCCAGTGGGACAATCTAGTAGTTGTCTCAGCAGTCCTCGTTCAGTCTCTGCAGTTTTGTTCAAGGGAAAGCCTTCTGCAGGGGAAAACCTTCACCACCCCCAGAGTAGAAGCCACTCTCACCACAGACGCATCTGTCAGGGTGGGGAACACACCTCCTTCAACAGACAGCGCACAGCTAGTGGTCTCCAGCAGTAGCGTCCAATCACATCAACCTGTTGGAACTGCTAGCAGTGTTCAAGGCCCTGAAGGCTTTCCAGACACACCTCCAGGGGAAGCCAGTTTTAGTCCTCAAAGACTGTACCACGGCCATGTAGTACTTGAACAAACAAGGTGGCACTCACTCTATGGCTATCCAGACTGTCCCAGAACGTCTGGAAGTGGGCACCCAAACACTGTTCCTCCTCTCACAACATGTTCCAGGGGAACTCAATCTTCTTGCAGACATACTCGGCAGAGACTTCCCACTACCCGTAGAGCACGAGTGGCGGCTACAAGAGGACATTTTACTCAACGTCGTTGCAGAACGGGGCTTCCCAGTGATCGACATAGTCGCCATCCTGGAAAACGGCCAATGCCCAGACTACGCTTCCAGATACCCACAGAACCGCTCCAAGGGGAACGATCTCTGGATAACATGGTCAGGGAGATTTGCCTATGCTCCTCCCCCCCTGTTTCCCCTTATCAGAATAGTGCACAAGATGCTCCAGGAACCAGTCACGATGATCCTGGTGGTGCCTATGTGTGCCAGCCAGCCAGCCTGCCTTGGTTCTCATCTCATGGCAATGGCAGTCTCCCCTCACAGGAAGCTGCCATGCCCGTACAACATGCTGTCGCAATATCAGGGAGGGACACTTCATCCATGCCCCAAATACAGCAGCCTCGCTCCTGAACGCATGCAGTTCGGGCACCTTCAACTCCCTCAGAGATGCATGTACATACTCGGAGAGGCACGGAAACCTAGCACCAGATGTTGGCACTCCAGTAAGTGGAAGCACTTTGTTGCCTGGTGTAATACCAAGGGCATCAATCTTCGTGCTTGCTCTCCCAAAGATATTGTTGGTTATAGGTCAACGTTTCGACTCAAAAGGGTCGAATAAAAAAAATGGTCGAGTCAATTCGACCGAAAAAAAGGGTTGAATATTTTTTTATTTTTTAAATTATTTTTTTTTTTGGGGGAGTGGGGGGCTCATCCGCAAACCCCCATTTTTGGTGTAAAAACCTTTTTTTACCTTTACAAAAGCAAAAAAAAAAACATTTTAAACAAAAATTCGATCCTTTTTGTTTTCGGTCGAATTGACTCGACCCTTTTGAGTCGAAACTTTGACCGGACACCGATATTGTCCTGTACCTAACTCAAGATTCAGGACTGGTTTTCAATTCTCTAAAGGTCCACGTAGCTGCTCTTTCGGCGTACACCATGTCCCAGATCAGGGTTTTGTGGTAGAAGATTCCTGTGATTAAAGCCTTTATGCCGGTGGTAAAGAGACTTCATCCTCCTTTCTCCAACCCAGCCCCGGATGGGACCTGAATGTTGTTCTTACCAGACTAACGGAACCTCCTTTTGAACCATTGCACAATGCGAGCCTTAAGGCACTCACCTACACAACCACCTTCCTAGTGGCGATCATCTCAATAAGGAGAGTTGGTGAACTGCAAGCCCTTTCAGTTCAGGACCCCTTTGCCACGATTCATAAAGACAAGGTGGGTTTGTGGGCACACCCACGCTTTGCGCCCACTCAAAATTCCATGTAAACCAGTCCATAGAACTACCCACCTTTTTCCAGAACCTCACTAATGTGGCAGAAAGGAGCCTCCACACACTAGATGTGAGGCGAGCAGTTACTTACTGTCTGGAGAAGACAAAGCCACTAAGAAAAACAAACCAGTTCTTCGTATCAGAAGAGCCAGAGTCGCACCCTACACAGAAAAAATTATTTCATTTCACTCCAACAATATTAAATCATTACAATTTAATAGTATACATAGTGTCATTTAATTTAATTTAGCATATTATAAAAAAACATACAAGAAAGCGATCTTCGGCATTGCATCACAGTGGGACAAATCAGGTGCTAGTGCTTTAGAGTACCTTTTGGTCAGCTACAAATCGCTGTTCGTTCATTCCCAAACTCAATATACTTTTTCACACAATTCATACTCCATACGCTCAGCATGTTTCATTCCTCTCTACATTTAAAAAGTCCACAGGAATTTGTTCAGGGGCTTGCTGGATTCCGCTTTATTCACAATAACTGCCTGAATTCTATTTCACAGTCCAACTACACCTGAAATATCTTCCACTCGATATACACATGTGCGATAGGTCCTAGCCAACTCTGTATTCTTTTCTGAAACAGAAACGGTGGTATACGTTACGGTGGTTTGGAAGGTTGCTCAGAGCAGTGCCAGGGCTTCAGATTTATTCTAAACCATTTATTCTAAACTGTTTTTTGGTTATAGGTTTAAATATGAAACCTTCCACATACAGGAAAAAAACCCATTAAAATCAATGCATGTCATTGTAGAAAAACGCAACCTCCATTTATTCCGATACACGTACCATTAACTTAAATATAATAATTACAATGTACCTAAAACTTCTTGGATACATATCCATAATTTCATCTCTAAAATAAGTGACTTTTGACTGCCAGCTAAAAGGTGCTGCCAAAATGAATTTGATTGTATCATGCTTCTATTGCAGACATATTTCCTCAAATACTTATGGTACATAATAAATAATTAATTCTGTTAATAAATGCTGAGTTTTCTCTTGTATTTGAGTCATTACAACACCTGCAATATGTTTCTCCGAATAGATGCAATCTCATGGTTCCTTAACATCCAACGAGGGCAGGAAATTCAAGCATAACAAAAGGAACAAGCGTCAAATCTTGGGAGAAGGAAGCCATATCCTACTGAAGGAATGGGCATTGCTGTTGAACATCAAACTGGAATATTAATATGGGAGTACAGCACTCTTTGAAATTGATCAAAGACTACCAGTGGAGCCCAATCAGGCATTAATGCAAGTTTACTGTTGTATTGAAAACTGGCAACATGGTTTAACCCCCTCCTTGAGAACAGTAGCGTCTCAAGGGGGACACATAAAATTCAGATCCTTGTTTACCACTCTGATTAGAGTTTGCCATGTAAGCAATGTTAAACCATCGGAGACGAAAGTAAAAAAGTAAAGTATTGGGGTGATGCTTCAGAGCCACAGCTTGGGGCTTTTGTTTTCTACCAGAAATGGTGCATACATTAGTCACTTTCACTCACCTGAGTTTTCGGGCACTGTGAAAGTGAGTACCGTCATGGAGTTTGTCCTTTGGATGTAAACCATAGGAATTCATTAAGAGGTGCATCTTTAGATGTGCGATACCATCTAGCCCTTTATTGATGATAGCACAAGACTGAACAAGCTTTGTAGTGCCCCTGCCATATCTCGCGCTGGAAGGGTTATCTGTAATATCGGATTTGTGATTGGTAGAAATTGACTATTAAAATAATGCCCTGTCTTTTGGCCTACATGTGGGACCCCAAGAGTTAACCAAAGTGCTGTCAACAGCTCATCAGCCCCCTCCATAAGGTTTGTTTATACCTCAATTCTGGAAGTTTGGCAAACAATTGCTGTTGCAGTACTAGAATGTATATAGTGCTGAATTCCCTGCAAAGAAAGCAACATCGCCTGTGCGAAGAGGCTTCTACAGTCTGATTTAGATGTTTTGATGGTAGCTGACTTGTTAGTTTGCTAATTCTTGAATTTGTTTCTGTGTGGCTGGGTGATGTGGCAACAGGATAAAGCCTTTTGAGGAGGATTTGGAGAAGGGGATTTTAAAGGAGCGTCTAAATCTTGGAAAGTAAATTGATATTTAAATGATAATGTACTTGAAATAGTGTGAGGTGCCTCAGTCGATGGATTGGCCTATGGCAGCCAGCAGCTTGAAAGTGATTAAAACTTTAACTGGGAACCAGGCCTTGTATCTTAGGGCGCTGATATGAGCGCTCCTCTTGATTTGTCTTCTGGATCGTGTTGCCCTGTTTTGAATAATTTTTTGTATTCTGATTTGTTCAAGTATATCTGCACATTGCTTGGTCTTGTTTTACTATCAACACACATTTCGATGATGGTCTTCATGTGTAGGATATAGGTGTTGACATCATGTAGTCTATTACACACAACCATGGCTAGGTTTGAGTTGATTACTGCTCTAAGGTTCTTGCTTTGATCACAGTGGAAATTTGGTTTCCTTGCAAGGTGATAGTCTTGTAGCTGAGAGCAAGTGGGTGGTTATAGGTAGCCAATAATGGCTGCTACAGGGCTGTCTAGGCTATGAAGAATTCCTTGTGCATAATTGGGTAATTACAACCTCACAAGTTAAGTTGCATTTTATCAGCATAGCACTGTATGTTCATTCCTTTCTGAGCCTAGATTTCATGGCACGGTTTTACATGATATTTAATAGAGCTGGGTGAATGTCGACCCTGGCTGAATACACAATTTTGCCAAAGCCATCTAATATGGAGGAAGTGGCCTAGACATAGACTGCAACCCCAAATGCAGTGCTAACAAGGGATCTAAACTGATTAAGAGCTGGCAAACCACGCTTCCCTTTCTTTGACCGGGTCTACATCACCATGCTTGAGGCTAAGTAAGGAGGATGTGTGCTTTGAGGTTGAATCAGCAGAAGTTCGAGACACAACTGAGATGTGTTCAGATAGCAGGAGACAAGAGAGGAGTGCAGAGAGATACTCGGATGCTAGAGCTGATAACTGGTAGATGTACAACACAGAGCCACCCTCCAAGAAAAAGGATGAGAGGGTCAGCACAGGTGATCCATGTGGCCGTTCAGTTGCACATCAAAAAGTGCAGTGAGTCGGAGGCATGTGCAGAAGGACCCAATGTGTGGACGATTCCGGGGCAGAGAAAAGGCCTGACCAATAGAGAAAATTAGTGAGAAGACCCATGTACAAACCAGACTGGAGGTACGTGGAGGAGAGAAGAGCTTGCAAACACAAGACAATGGAAACATAGAGGATATTAAAGTATAGAAGAGGCTGAAAGCAGCCAAGTGGCAACCTAGAAAGGCCCAGGCCCGAGGAGTCAAGGAGGTGAAAGAAATCGAGAACACTTTGCTTTCTGAGAGGGGAGTGAACATCGTGTAAGAGAAAGCAACTATTTGAAACTCTGCACTGTGGCAAAGATTGATGGAAATAAAATAAGTAACCATTGGACCACGCCATTATGGAAAATCTAGTAAGAGAAGGAAACTATGAGATGCATGTTTTGGGTAAACTTAGTTGTAATTATTTAATATCGGTAAAGATGTAGGTTTTATCACAGGGTCCATTGTGCTACTCAAACGACTACACACTGGAACTCGTAGTCCAATTTTTTAAAAGAAAGTTGAGCCCCTTTTTTATCTCTTCCTTAATTCCCATAGCTACTTTTTCGTCCCATGTGCACTTGTTCCAGTTGCTTCAGGTGCTCTAGAAACACCTTTATTTTTATTTTGGTTGGGGTTCCAGAGTAATCTGGCCTTGTCAAGAGGGGGATGGGAACCTCTCAGTTGGGGGTGGCAGGCCTACCAGGGAGAAATCCAGAGCCAGTCCTTCCTCTTAGTTGGACAACGACAGTTGAGATGGCCCCAACTCCTCCCCTTCTTGTGCCAGTCTATTTCAGAGCGGTCCTCCTTTGACTCATGCCATACCTCCTCGACTAGATTCTTAACGGTGTTTTTGTGTTTCTCCTAGTGGCAACCCATCCCAACAAGAAAGGTGTTGGAAGATTTGGGCCAGAACTCCAGCAACCAAACCCCCAGGATTCCGCAATCCGCTGCCAGCGGAAACAGACCAGAGGAGAGATTGAGGGCCATCCATGCGCACCAGACTGGGAAGTCTTGTGGTGATGCTGCTGCTGTGTAAAAGCGGCGAGCATACCCAGCGGCTATTGAACACTAGGGGCTAATGCAGAGGACACAAACCCTCTCAGTAATGGGGCTTATTATAGGGGATCGGAAACGAAGGCCCCAAACTAGAACAATCAACTTCCTGAGCTACCATTGCAGGCACGCGTGGAGCACATTACTTGTTAACTTTGCTTCGTACAATATGTTCCGGGACTGGAAGACCAGGCTCAATTGGCCTGTGGCAGAGATTCACTCTAGGAAGGATGGCAGGGATAAAGGGAGATGCCAGGAAGCATCAAGTGTGGGTTTTTCGTGTGAAGTCAGGAGGTGGTGGTGGATGACCAAGAAACCAGCAAGAGATGAAGGAGCAGCAAAGTGTGGGATGACTTCTGGAAGAGGCAAGGTATTGCCTAGTGAATGAAAATTGTATTGCAGTCTGAGAGTGCGTGTTATTGTGGCAAGTGTTAGGTAAGTTAGTGTAAGTGATAGTGAAGTTGATGTAACTGATTGAAAGGAGAGTGATGAAGTAGCAGGTATCTGGGAGGGGAATGGTAGGTGTGTTTGTGTGTGTGTGTATGTATGTATGTGTGTGTGTATATATATATGTATATATATATATATATATATATATATATATATATATATATATATATATATACACATATATACATATATATATATATATATATATATATATATATATATACACATATATAGCCAAGGAGGATTGAGAGACATCGTAAGGACAGCAGAGGTGGGTAGATTGAGGGAGAAGAGTAGAATAAAGGAGAGGCGAGATTGAGCATGGTAGAAGGACTGAATCCAACAGGGTGTCTGTAAGGGAGACGCTGCACATCCTGTTAGAACACTAGGGACAGTAAGGAAGTCTGTGAGGGAGTTTAGTTGGAGAAGGAAATCTGCCTTTCGGTCTTCACATCTAGTACAAGGCAGTGTGGTAAATCTGATATAGGAGACGGGCAGGAGGACATCTTTTCAAAACAACTCTTTATTTGAAATTAAAGAAAAACCTCTGAAATCCCTACCACTATGCCGAGTTCCCTACTCTAAAAAAGCAACAAACAGGTGCTTGCCTTGATGTCGAAAAAATAAACCTGGTCATCAAAACCTACGCTACCCTAATATATGTCCTACCACTAAGTTTTAGCTTAGAATGGGTTGGTTCTTTCCCTTGGTTCACTAGGTGGTTTCTAGTGTTATGGTCCCCACCAAAGAGTTCTCAAAAAGTCTCTTCCAGTTCTTATTTGGTGGTTCTAATTAACAAACCAGCTCTTTTAAACTAGGCTCTTCCAGCTCCCGTCTAGTGGCTCTAATGCAAATAACACAAAATAAAGTCACCATGTTCCTTTGACACAAGTGCTTCATCAGTTAGTCCAAACCATTCTTGGTTTAACCTAATGAGGTCCTCTAATTTGTGCCTCTTGGTCTTTAACACGCACCACTTTTGTCCTTGTCCCTGTTCGGATATTCCTGCTTTTGACCTTGGGCAGGCCAGGGGCTTGCTCAACCCAACCTATGGTCTGTCTCTGGCTGTAGTTCCTTTCAACCGCTCCGGGGTTCTTCTGATTATTAGAAATCAACAAGAATGGTAATAAGTGCAACCTAACAGCAGGACGCCATAACATTAATGTTCACTTGTTATGACCTTTATCTGTATAAATATAAAGGTTTAAACATTACAGTACATTTCCTATTTATTTATCACAAGCTCGTTCTAACCAGAAGGTGAGATATTGTCTATTGGGATGAACTAGGTTCTTTGTATTTGTATATGTTTTTGATTTTATTTATTTATAGAGTGCATCAAGCCCAGGGGCAACTGAGCGCTAATCTTGCAATTTAATACAGTTTACACATAGCAAGGTATAAGCATTTACACATGGCTATCTATGTACAGGGGATGAGTCTGCAATGAAGTCATTCAAAAGTCAGGAACAAATGCATAAAGCACAAATCTGTACAAGCAGAGGATTAGAAATATACATAGGTACGATCATGTATACAGTAAAAGGCTATAATGAAGCAGAGCATATGTTAATATAATCCAAGGTTGAAAGAAATATTGTTTTGAAAGATACTGGTATGTTTTAGAAATGATGGTGCAAAATACTGAATGCACTAGTTAGAGATGTTAAGCAGTAATTGACTGCTCAGTTGTGATTAGAAAACAAACCTCTTTTATAGCTGTCTTTATTTTATACTGTGGAGAAATCCGCCCTTAGTTTCAAATTTACAAACTATGACTAATGTATATATCCTATTACTCTTACGTCCCGTCCCCTTTCCTCCATACTGTATGGGCGTCCTTCGCTAGGGACGGGAGACAGAACGTTTTTCACCAGAAAAAAACCTACCCCTTTAAATTTAGAGGTGCGCAGGGGCGGTCCCCTGGGAGCATGCACTCGCCTGAGTCCGCCCACTGGTGCCCTCCCCAGTCCCGTTTTCTGCGTCAACGGGAACGGTC
The DNA here is from genome assembly GCF_040938575.1 of Ambystoma mexicanum. Taxonomy (NCBI): domain Eukaryota; kingdom Metazoa; phylum Chordata; class Amphibia; order Caudata; family Ambystomatidae; genus Ambystoma; species Ambystoma mexicanum. Next base: position 882,099,884 of record NC_090933.1, read on the forward strand.
CGATTTCACCAGAGCTCCTGGGTTTGGCTTCGGCCATGTAATACCAAGCACTCTACCCGGATATTTCTTCTATCTTTTTTCTCTTGTTTTCAATCAGGTACTTGGTCCTCTGACGCCACACTCCTCCCCGGCGCATGTCGACTTCACCGGGCTTCAGCAGGTGTCCAGCCTGCGTGGGGCTCTTACCTACGTCCGATCCCCACGCTGTTTGGGAAGGTTGTACCGCGTGCGAGCACTTAACGTGCACTGAAGAACAGGCGTAGCTCTTCCAAAGGTCGCCTCCGGAGGACTTAAAGGACTTCGTCAAACATCGCTCAAGGCCCAAGACAAGGCCTCTATTTACCATTGCACCCCGTAAGGGCGACTCCTTCCCAAGGAAGTGCCCAAGTGGGAGAAACCTCTCGGGTTCTCACACCAGCACATGTACGGAGGCTAGTCCAGCTACCGGCCTCACGGCTGAGGGGTCTCCGGATCCTTCCGGGGTCAGTGATGAGGGACCGCAAGGTTCTTTACCGTGGTTACACCCGAGGGGCAACGCCCTAGTTACCAGTATTATGTCCGATGGGGCGCCTATATGCAGCATTATCAGCACTTCTGCTGAGGGCAGTACGCCTTCCAGGCCTCGGCCTGAGGTGCAGGGCTAGGCCTCATGCTCCAACACCAAGTGTCTTGGACGATGCTGGGCCCAGTGAGCCAGGCACCACGACTTCGGCACGTGGCACGCAGCTCGACAAAATGGCCACTGCACCAGATAAAATGGCTGCTCGTCCAATGCCACTCCTAGGAACGGAGCGGGTTGAGGAACGAGTCAAAGTGGGACTGGTGTCAACCAGGTATGTGGCCTACAGTTTATCCATCAGCAGCGCTGGGCAGGTATCCACTGAACCCCAGGTAGTATGCCTCGGCAACCATCATCCACTCCGTGAAGATCACCTTCCACCCCTTGAGCCTCTGAAGACAGGTTCTTCAAAAGCTTCCTAACGCTGATGCAAACTCCTCAGATGGGGGGGGGGCTTCCTTCGGGATGCTATCAGGGACATGCTCCCTCCGGTCACTCCACTGGCGCCCATAGTCATTCCTCCTATGGCTCCGGCGCCTCAGGCCCAGTGCAGCGCCCGCTGCCCCTGGCGACTCCTTCGATTCCGGCTGCCCTACCTCCCACAGTATAGTTATTTCCACACCGGCTTCCACAGCAGCCACCGGCTCTGGTCTATACACCACAGCCCACGGCACCCAGTACTCCACAGCCCACTCCGGACCAACCGGACACTCGTGTGGACACAGACGAGGAGGAGGACCCAGACATGCCGTCCTCTGCCAGCAGGGCCTTCCAGAAACGCCTTGCAGGTTTGCCAGAATATTTGGGCCTTCTCAGCCTGAGGTCGAGCAGCCCGAGCAGGGGATCTTGGCAGAAGTTCTCACCCTAATAACCCCTACCAGAACAGGGATCCCGATGCAGAAAGACGTCATTGCCCTGGCCAAGAAGGGGGTGGCTTAAACCACACTCTGCCCAACCTGTCAATCGGAGCCCCAACGCAGTATAGGCAGATGGAGGGGGATACACTCTTGCCGCACTCCCCGTTGATTGATGCTCTGTCCCTCTACTCTAAGCCTCAATCGTCCTCGGCCAGCTTGTCCTCGACGCTGCTAGGCAAGGAGGAGAAGATCTTGGAGGCATAGGGGAAAAAAGCTGTACTCCGCCTCCTTGCACCTGCGGCAATCCAACGCGAATGCCATGCTGGCAGCCATTAACCAAAGGCTTTGGCGGGAAATAGCGGACTTCCTCCTGGAACTTCCGGCGCAGAGCCAAGCATGCTTCAAGGTGGGCCTAGGAGAAGCCAGGCTGGTACCGTAGGACCTATGGAGTCCACCGTGGCCCATATCGATACCTCTGGCTGGGCCATCTGCATCGCCATGGACATGAGAAGGACGGCCTGGCTCCGGGCTACTAAGCTTAATCCCGATGTCCGGGAACGCATATTGGACCTTCCATTTGAGGGTAGTGACCTCTTTCACTCAACCACGGTGAGGAATTGGATAAAAAGAAAAAACACTTGCAAACTGCAAAGTCTTTATCTATTCCTTCTAAGGCCACGACAAAGGCGTACACCCAGTCACATCAATGGTCCGACAAGGGTTGGGCGTTTGGTGGGTTTCGGGGCTTCCAAGAACGGAGGTCCAGACAGCCCGACTGTTCTCAGAGTCGGCACCGGCAGAAAACAACAAAAGGGGGTGGAGGGCAAAGGCTTTTTCCAGTCCCCCTCCTCCGCAACAGCCTCAGAGGGAAAGAAGGCATGACGCGTCCCTTCGTGTCCACGTGTCTCAGGTGGGGGGCAGGCATGCCTTTCACATGCAGTTTTAGTGCCTGAACTTTTCGGACCCCTTGATCCTATCTGTAATCTTTACGGGGTACCGCCTACCGGTTCCTTCCTCCCTTCTCCCCTCCTCTCCCACAGATTGGGGACATCAACTCTGTTGCAGAGATCCGTACGTTCGTCGAGAGCCAGGCAGTGGAAGTCCCAGCCTCCCAGAGAGGATAGGGCTTCTATTCCAGGATTTTCGCCATACAGAAGTACCAGGCTGGCCTGGGAGTTGTGTTGGACCTTTCCACCCTCAACCTTTCCCTTCCTCTGCAAAAATTCAAGATTGTTACGCCAGCATTCATTGCCGAGACACTGGACAGGGGAGACTCGATGTGCTTCCTGGATTTGAAGGTCGCGTGTCTACATGTCCCGATTTGGCAGCCGCATTGTTCTTTACTGCATTTCAGGATCATGGGCTGCCATGTCCAATATAAAGTGCTACCCTTTGGCTTCAACTCAGCCGCCAGGGTATTTACCAGGTTAATGAATGCAGTGGCAGCCCTCCCCAGGGCCACCACGTCTAGCCGTACCTGGATGACTGGCTTGTCAGGGCCACATCTCTGTAGGCAGTTCACCATACCTACCTCCACCGCACTTATGAACACGCTCCACGACCCTGAGTTTACTATCAATCTCAAGAATTCTCAGCTGCAGCCTACGCGGAGCCTGACCTTCCTGGGCCTCATCTGGGGCATGAGCTCAGAGAGAGTCTTTCCCTCTGAGGACAAGATCACGGCCATCCAGAGAGCCACTACTTACTTTCTCACCAGGGCAGTGACCTCGGCCTGGTGGTTACAACACTTGTTGGGTATAATTGCAACGGGCCTATTGGCCGTACCCCACACAAGACTCAAGATGAGGAGACTATAGCTGCACTTCGCAGCCTCATGGAATCTGGAGAAAGACTCTGAAGCGGAGCTGGTCAGCATTCTGCCTTTTCTCCACTTGGACCTCACATGGTGGTCCACTGACTGCAACCTGCGGCAGGGCAAGCCCTTTTGGCAGCCGGCCCCTCAGGTCACCATTACTACTACGGACTCCTTCATAGAAGGCTGGGGAGCCACTCTGGACAGCCATAGCATCCATGGAGTCTGGACTCGGTAGGGGCAGGAGTCCCACCTCAGTTGGCTGGAGCTGAAGGCCTTGGCCTGGCTCTCAAGGTTTTTCTTCCTCTCATTGGGGGCAAGATAGTACTTAACCAGACAGACAACTCCACCAGTATGTACTATGTCAACAAGCAGGGAGCTACCAGGTCCCCTCCACTGGGCAACCTAGCGATCAGCATTTGGGAATGGGCACTGGAGAACATAATCTACCTCACGGCCGTCCACCTCTCGGGGGGGGGGGGGGGGGTCCAACCTAGAGGCGGACAGGATTAGCACACTGGGAGCAGACAATTACGAGTGGCAATTGAACGACCTGGTACTGAAGGAGATCTTCCTCAAATGTTGGCACCCCCAAGTGGATCTTTTTGCTTCCTGGGACAACAGGAAATTCCAGCAGTTTGCCTCTCAAGGCCCAAGTTCCTTGGGTGACGCATTCCAGATACAGTGGAACGGCATGACGGCGTACACATTCCCACCCACACCCCTGGTCCACAGGGTGATCTGCAAGGTAAAGGAATCTTGTCACCTCAGCATCATTCTGATAGCTCCTGAAAGCAAGCGTCCCCAACCAGCACGATCCTCCCCGCAATGAGAGACAATGAAGGACTCTCCCAAAATGGGAATAAGGCCAAGACAGAGTGCGGGTGAGCGTAAATGGGAGTTTATCAATCAGAATTGGGCATGCAAAGAACTCTGCAAACTCCGAGAGCGCTCTGTCTGACAATAGCAAAGACAGGCGTATATATTTACAAACAACGTCATCAAAACCTACATACTATAGGGGGCACAAGTTCATTGGGATTGGGTGGCGACGACTAACTATAGGTGCTGCTGCGGTGTGGTTGGTCTTGGCTGGAGGACGTCACTGGTCACCCTCGTGGGTTGGGCTGGGCCTGGCAGGTCGGCTTGAGTTCATCCGGGCGGTGTTGGTGTGCCGAGGCGGCCTGTGGCAGAGATGAATGCCTTTTCTGACTTACTTGCCCTCTGCCATGCACACTGCAGTCATTCAGTCATTTACAGTTCTATTCTCTTTAGTAAATCTTTCAATAGGTTAATGCAACACAGGAGGAATGCACCTTGTGAGGGGTCTGGAGATAATATATTGTGGCCTGGTTACTCGTGATCTGTTGACCGGGACCGTAGGTCGAGGGGCTAAGCTTCGGGGACTGGGGCGGGTGGTACAGGTCTTTCTGTCTTGTTAGAAGTGGTTATGGATGTTTCGCTGTGTGTTGTCAAAGTGTTGGGTGTCCTGATTGCACAGGGCCATAAGTCTGAGACAGTCCGGTGGGTTGTGGGGTTTACGAGGTGGCGCTTGAGTTTAAACTAAGGTTTACTGCTGTGCTGTAAATAATGCAGGTGGCTGGCCGCGGCCTTGGGTGCTGTAGTGGGGCTACAAGTCTTTGAAGCGGCTCCAGTCGGGTCGGGGGAGGCGTGATAACGCAGAGCGGGGCTCTGTTCTCATGTCTTGGCAGCCTTCTGAGGGAGGGAGGGGGATACATCGAGACCTTGTACGCTTTCACAAAGGTATCTCCCTCATGTGTTGCCGAATATAAGTAAAGACATCGCAAACATTTGAATACTTTCTATAATACTTATTTAAAATCACTTCAAAACATGCATTTAACCTTTGCTGGGTGCGTTTCGATTATACCCAGTTCGAGCATCATATTTGTACATTATACTCTAGCAGCTACAGTGTTTCAGTTACATGCATATACATTCGCAGTAAATGAGGTAGTGGTTAGATCAGTGGAGTACATAGAAAACGACCCGCCACTGTACGTGACGGTGGTGGCATATGAGGGGCTCAGACATTCACACATGATAAGTGCACTCTCGCGCATTCTTCAATGAGTTCATAGTATAATTGCATCCGCTTTCTCGTGTACTCTAGCAGCATTAGCTTTAGTTATGGCGCGAAACCGCGTGAGGTAGGCTGCCCAGTGATACACGCAACAAACAGATCCCTGGAGCGTTCCTTTATCATTGGCATCCACCTGCAATGGTGCGAGCTCGCCATAGCTTATATCATGGGAGCATTCTCTCTCATTTTAATACCTTCTATAGGCGTTTGTATTTTGTGGAAGAAAGAAATAATGCAAGAGGTCTTGACATTAATACATAAAGACTGTCTGCCATCTGATGACCATATTACTGTTCTTTTCATTTCCCAGGCCTGCTGGCCGGGTCATGCTAGGAGCGATGATACACTGCGGGAGGTGAACTGATACAATGTTAGTGTATTACGCTAGCTCATGTCCGTCTTGTTCGTGGGAACGTGCTCGCAGCGGATCTGCCAGGGTGCTGCGGCAACAGGGATGTTCTCCAAGGGTGGGGGCCGCGCTACAGTGCGCTGAGCTCACACCATCTTTACCGGGCAAAGAATGGTTTTTGGGCTTAGCTAAATTTGTGTTGTAATCAATACATATGGGCATTCGATACGTGTGGGCAATGTCTCCAGTGGGTGAGCCCTCCACCACCTGGGCCCGGGTGGCATGAGGGAACGCCCAATGGGCCATAGCCCTCACCTGGGGAAGAAATGCAGGCGAGAGGGGTCTCCTGGACCAGCCCTCCCCTACACTCCATGGTGGCTGGCGAGACTGTGGTTCTCTGAACTTCTCAGCCTATCGGACAGGCCACCCATTCATCTACCGCTGGGCCCAGCTCATCTTCTGGCACAGCAGGGGGAGGACAGAGTAATCCACCCCGCACAAGCTAGCCCTCACAGCGTGGTTCCTGAGCAGGTCATGCTGAAACACTTGAGCCTCTCACAGGCTAACCTAGAAATCATTCAGGGCGCTAGAAGCAAGGCTACTATGAGTCAATGTAAGAGTATATGGTCTAGGTTCTGTCATTGGGCCGAATCTAAGGAGATCGACGCCCTTAAGTGCACTTTGGACGATATGCTCTCCTTCTCGGCACACCTTGGCCACTGTGGAGTACAGGTGGACACATGCCACACCTATTTGGCGAGCGCATGCTCCCAGGGCTGCGCCCGCACGCGCCTCTAAATTTAAAGGGGAAGGTTTTTTCTGGTGAAAAAAGTTCCGTCTTCCGTCCCTAGCGATGGACGCCCATACAGTATGGAGGAAAGGGGACTATGGACTAAGAGTACGTTAGTCACTACGGTGAGTAACTTAATTTTTTGATTATTTATTTATTCGTATTTGTTAAGCGCACAGAATCAGCCCTGAGGCATCGTGGCGCTGGTTACAGAATAGCGCTGGTTACAGGAAAAGCGCGTCTTAGTTACAGCATAGAGGCATACAGGCATACAAGTTTGGGCAGTAGCGATATTTAGCAATGTGTGCCTGATTGGCTGTAGGTAGAGGAAATTTAGTTAAAGAGAGAGGTTTTGAGTTTTTTTCTAAACGCTGTGAGGGAGCCTTCTGCTCTTAGGGCGTGGGGGAGATTGTTCCAAAGTTTTGGTGCTATGTAGGGGAAACCCTGCCCTCCTGCTGTAATCTTGTTGATGCGTGGTACAGTGAGTTGGTTAGTGTAGCACAGTCTGGTAGGTCTGGATGAGGTCGGTCTGAGAATGGTGTCTGAGAGATATGATGGTGCAGTGTGGTGGATACATTTGTGGGTAGCAGTCAGTACCTTGAAGGTGATGCGTTCTTTGACAGGGAGTCAGTGAACTGATTGTCTTGCCAGTGTGATGTGGTCCCTTTTGGAGATGCTTAAGGCTGCTCTTAGAGCGTTATTTTGGGTGACCTGAAGTTTGTTTAGGTTTTTTTCAGAGGTGCCGGCTAAGAGTGCATTGCAATAGTCAAGTTTAGCGCCTATAGTAGCTCTTGCTATTGAAAGGCAGTTTTCTTTGGAGAGGAATGGTTTGATGGCGTTGATGAGTTTAGTGCTTAGTGCAGATGCGGAGACAATGGCACTAACTTGTTTGTCCATGGACAGGGTTGCATCAATGTAGACCCCTAGCGTTTTCACAGAAGATAGGACTGGGATAGTGCAGTTGTCGATGTTGAAATTGGCATAGCAACTATCTAGCCTGGCCAGTGTGGATTTTTGGCCGAGGATAAGGATTTCAGTCTTATCCCCGTTAAGACATAGGCCGTTAGTGGCCATCCAGGCTTGAATGGTGGCGTAAATGAGTTTTAGAGCTAGGGCGTCTTTGTGGTATGAGCCTGTTAGAGGGAGGAGCACTTGGGTGTCGTCAGCGTAATTGGTGTAGGCAATCCCAAGTGCATCAAGTTTCTCGAATAGGGGCTTAGTGAATAAATTGTAAAGCGTAGGTGCTGTACAAGAGCCTTGAGGGACACCGCAGTGTATTATGGATGGTGTTGCGCTAGAAGTGTTTGAAAAGACTTTCATGGCCCTCCCTTCAAGAAATGATGTTATCCAGGAGGTGGCTTGGTCAGAGAAATGTGCGGAGTGGGAGAGGTGTGAGGTGAGGGTCTTGTGGTCCACTAGGTCGAATGCCGCAGAGAGGTCGAGGAGAAGTAAAAGGGCGGGTTTACCTAAGTCCAATATCTTGGTTATTTGGTTTTTAAGGTCCAGCAGAGCAGTCTCTGTTCCATGACCTTTGCGGAAGCCTGACTGTCTGGTACCTAGGATGGAGTTAGATTCGAGGTATAGTTGGATTTGGCTGTGTGCCACTTTATCTAGAATCTTGAGAAGGAAGGGGACTGTTGTTATAGGTCTGTAGTTGTTAGGCACCGTGGGGTCGAGAGTGGGCTTTTTTTAGAAGTGGGCGCACCCAAGCTTCTTTAAGACTGTCTGGGACAGAACAAGTCTTGAATGAGGCATTAATGAATGCGGTAATGATTGGGGCAAGTGGTTCAGCGCAGTCCTTGATTAACTTAGGGGGGCATGTATCGGCTTTGCAAGTCGATGGTTTCAAATGTTTCAGTATGTCCCGGACTTCTAGTTCTGAAACTTCTTTAAAGGCAAATTTGGGGATGTTAGTGGTTTTGCTAGGCGATTGGGAATCTAAGTGCCGACTCTGTTTCGGCAAGGTATTGTAGTGGTCACGGATTTTGTTTTGTAAGAGGTCTATTTTGTTGAGCATGGCGGCTTGGATACTGTTGCACCAACCTTCATCCTTAATGATCTCGTCAGAGGAAGTGGGAGGCACTGTGAGCTCTTTAAAGATAGAGAAGAGTTCTCTTGAGTGGCACTTTGAGTCTAATATTCGACGGTTGTATGATTCAGATTTGGCATTGAAGATGGCGGTTTTGTATTTTTTTGCGGTGTCTTTGAATAAGTCTTTGGTGGTGTCGCATGGGTTGGCCTGCCAGTTTTTAAGTGCTTGGCACTTTTTGTTACGCAGAGCTTGGAGGTCCTCTGTGAACCATGCGTTTGAATGGAAGGATTTTTTTTCTTTTTTCTCTTCTAGAGGAGCAATGGAATTTATAGCATTGGTGAGCGTATCCTTGAGTATGTCTGCTAGGATGTTAGGATCTTGTGGGAAAGGAGGGGCGAGGCATGGGGTTTTGAGAAGGGGGCGTAGATTGTCTGCAGTTAATTTTTTGGAGCTTCTGGCTAAGGTGGCGGATTTATGTACTGGTGTTTTTTTGGTAGGTATCGTAGGGATAGAGAATTGTATGCAGCTGTGATCTGTCCAAGGGAGGAATGTATTGGATGTGATAGAGGAGCTGCAGTTATGGTCGGCCAGCCAATCAAGAGTTCTGCCTTTGGTGTGGGTGGGTGACACGATTTTTTGTATGAAGTCTAGGTTGGAGAGGTCCTTGAGGAAGGAGGTAGCTGTTTTGTCCTTTGAGTCATTATAGCCTAGATTAAGATCACCTAGGAGTAAGGTTTTGGTGGATTTTTTTAGGTTTTCGCTGAGAATATGCGTGATTTGCCCTTGAAAATCGGCTGGGAGTCCTGGGGGCCGGTAGATGACATGAATGTTAATGGTGGTGTTGTGAGAGAGGGGTAGTTTGGCCGATAGTATGTCTGCATTCCCTTCCCAAGTGTGGGGTGTGGGTCTGATATGGTGGATGTCTTTATAGATTATGGCAACCCCTCCCCCTGATTTTGTAGGTCTGTCTTGTCTAAGGATGGAGTAGCCTACTGGTACAGCTAGGGTAATGGCGGGGCCTGAAGCTTCATGTAGCCAAGTCTCTGTGATGGCTAGCAGGTCTAAGTCGAGGCTGGAGATGAGCTCGTTGATTTCTAGGGCATGGGCGGTGAGCGATCGAGTGTTAAGTAATGCGCATTTGAGTGATGGTGCTACCTGACTTCTGTTGGGAGGCCGCTGTTTCATTTGTTTTTTCTGCTTGAGGTTGGGTGGGGTGGGTGGTTTAGGGGTGGGTGTGAGGTTAGTACACAGTGTGAGGATGTGAGGAATCCTGGCCATAAGGTTGTGGGAGACGGATGTGCGAGAACCTAGTCTATAGTTTCTGTGTGATGTTGGGATGTGTTGCGATGAGAAGGACCTAGGTAGTGTGCGTGTCCTCAGTCTGCACAGTCTGGTGCAGCTATTAGGTGTAGAGGTGTGAGGATGCGCGGTGTTGGGACTAGAGTGAGAAGGTGTTGAATTTGTGTTGGACTGCATCATGATGCTGGGGCTAGGTAAGCACGAGTGTAGATAATGTCGTCCATATATTGCGGTGGCGAGGAGTGTGCCTATGAGTAGTAGAGTGCTAGTCTGGTGGTGCAGCCCTGGTAGCATGCTGGAGTACTCTGTTGTGCACGTGGAGGGAGGCGAGACTGAGCAGCGGTGGTTCTAGTAGTGCGAGGCGCTAGTTGCCTAGAGGATGTCAGATGGTAGAAATGTGCAAAAAGCATTCACTGTCCATAAGCGCGAAATGAGGCATTTTGAATCAAGAGTACAGGATTTTGGCATTGCAATGATACATGTGCAGAAATTACAGATTCGAGGAGTGACTTACAAAGTAGAATCATATAGTGATATAAGCAAATTTAAGAATTTACGCAATTCAGAGTCTGGGGCAGTGCAGAGCAGCCTTGGTGTGTGGTGTTCTACTCACGTAGCCTTTGAGTCCAGGGAGGGCCGACTCCGGAACTCCAGAGGCGAACAGGGGCAAACAGGAAGGGCCTTGCTCTCTGGGCCTTCCTCGATTGGGCCGGCTTCCGCCTGCCGGCGGGCTGGCAAGCAGATGAACGGAACGCGTTGCTAGGCAACGCAGTAAACAATGGCGGCAGCCATTTTGGGAGGCTCTTTCGACGGCGTGGTGCAGGCAGTGGGCTTCGGGTGCCTGAGGGGATGCACTGCGCACTCGTGAGTGAGGCTCACCTAAGAGAAGCACAGGGAGTGCTTCACAGCGACTGCTCCAGCAGCGCTGTACAGATGGCCACGGCTGCTCCTGCAGACCGTGTTGAAGGTCGGCGGTCGATCGGGGCTGGGGGAGGCATCAAAGGCTGGATCCTCCCGGTGCGAGGAGGGCTCCTGCCCTGTAGAGATGCTGCCAGAAGTGAGGGGCAGGGGCATGAGTGGCTATTGTAAAACCAGTTCTAAAACTTTGCTATTTATATTTCTTTATAGACTTGATGAGAAAAATTATCCCCTGATGAAGAGCATTCATTTCTCAAAACGTGTTGGGCTCCAAGAAAAATAAAAAAATTACTACATATTAAGCTATTTTGTTTCAAGACACTTTGTGACATTTAACAACGTATGGAAAGTCAGTTATCAGCAAATGATCCTAGAATCTATCTGAGAATTGTATGAATTTGTTTAAATGTTTGGCTGTAATTTCAGAGCCAGTAATAGTGTGCAGGGGATTTGAGTTCCCTAACTGGGAACTTTTTCTTGTTCCTTTCTGAGTTATTCATTCCATGTGTCAGGATTGTTTTTCTCTCCTTTGCACCTTGAGATTTTGAAGATTCTTCTCCAAAGACTAATTTTACATCCAATAACTTTTTTTACAATAAAGGTGTGCAGTGTGTAAGCCTTTCACATTTTTCTGATTTATTAGCCTCGAGTGGGTTAGGGGCCTGCTTGGCCCCGGGTTCTTATGCGGTTTCTCTTAACCCCTTCTGGGGTCTTCGGGTTTTCAGCCCCATGTGGGCTATGGGCCTGCCTGGTGTCGCTTTCGTTGCAGTTTCCCTGCTGGTTTTGCTTAACCCCCTTTGGGGTCTCCTGTATGTCAGCCCTATCTGGGTTACGGGTCTGCTTTTCCCTGCTTGGGGTATGGTTTCTTTGGCTGTTTCACTTACCCCCTTCTGGGGTCTTCTAAATGTCAGCCCTTTCTGGGCTATGGGCCTGCTTCACTGCCCTCCACCCACTTTCAATGCAGCACAGCATACCTTCACTCTAGCAGTGAGGTTTGGTCATAGAGGTGTCTCCCTGGCATCCTCATCCTGGCTTCAGACTGCACAGTGGACTACTTCGCCTCGGTTCTTTCCTCCAGTCTGGGAGGAGCAGGTCGCTGGTACATCTTATGCCTCAGGAAGTTGTTTCCTCTCCCGGCAGTCTTGAGCTTGGTGGAATCTCTGCCGCTGGTGCAGAGACAGTACTATGCGGGCTGCTTACGGTCTCTGCCCTCCAAGCCAACTGTGTGGCTCCCCTCTCCAGCTCCTGCTGAAGGGGTAGGACTTCCTCCTTTGTGCAGGAGCGCAAGCCAGTGTGTCTCATGCCTCACCTGGGCTCTTTCTCCTGATGTATTTTAGACCCTCTTTGAAGCGGGGGGAGTAAAGGGGCCTGGACATGGCTACCCTTCTCAATTCCCAATGAATGCTTGAGACTGCCGTGATGGGAGGTCAAAGGGAATTTCTGCTTCGACAGTCCTTGTCCCTGGAGGGGGAGATCACCCCCAGCGTGATATTCTTTGCCCTGTCCGTTATTAGGATATTGTGTAGTAGGGTCGCCTCCCTAATCCCTCTTAGGGGTAGAAGGAATGAATTCCCTAGATTAATCACAGCAGATGTAGAAAGTAGGGGTCAATCTTCTGTATCTACTAATCTCGGGTCACTGATGCCTGGGTTAAGGGGGGAGAGGAGGAGGAAGAGGAGGAGGAGGAGGAGCCCTTGAACCTTCTGATGCGTGGATTCGTTCTTGTGCCATCTATGACCATCAAGGAGTTCATCACATGCTGTAACATCTTTGAAGAATAGTGAGTTGTGGTATGCCTGGAAGAATTGGAACCTGCTGGTGACACACTGGGATGATTTGTGATGCTGGTCAGTACTTTGCTTGGTCCAGTCTGTGTCCTTTATTAAATACTGCGGGTGAGCGAACATCTGGACTGGTTCGCTTTTGCCAATGAGATCTAGCATGTTAGTTGAGATGGTCACAGTTACTGTTTCTCTGCCCCTCGCTGCACTGGAGTAACTTTGCTGAAAATGTTGGGCGTTGGGAGGTGACATGATATCGAAATGAAAGTGGACAATGCCAAATGAGTGGAACAAAATGGGGTGCCACAAAGGTTGGGGGCAGGGGACAAATACCCTTGTGCCCCCCCAGCCCATAAATTACACCCATGCCTGTCTGAACAGAAGACTGAAGGCTAGTTTCACATGTGATCTGCTGAATCGTGTCCCCGTTCCTCCTTAGTTCATTTGTTTTTAGCTGGCTGAGGGCAGTGATTTGTTAAAAGAAACTCATGTCTGTAATTTGATTTCCTAGTTTTTTTTAAAATGTGCGTTCCTTTACTAACTTGTATTGGCTGAGGTTTTAGTTTTTTGATTATATTGTTTTTTCAGGTGCTCTCGAGTGGCATATTCCACAAGTTGTTGTAGGTTCAGTGGAACTGCCCAAAATGACAGAGCTTAAAAGCCTGAATGCATGATTTGGCTGAATTTCGGCCGTTTGAAAATTCCAACCAGCCGGAAAGTTCAACCAATTCATGGATTTGGTGCTGAGGGTTGCGGGGTGTCCCCTGCAGCCATGCCAAAAAGCCGTTAAAATAAATAAATAAATAAAAGGACCCTGCGGCACTGGTTCCTGATCACGGAAGTGAAAATGAACAGGCGTTGCAGGGACACAAGGTAAGTAGGGGTGTGGAGTAGGGGCGGGCCAAGTTGTAAATGTTCAGGGGAGAAAAGACCAAAGATTATTTTGGAAAAATAATCTTAAATCTTTTCCGCCTCGACTATTTGGATCGCAGGTTTTCAACCCCGATCCAGGTTCAGTGATTTTAGTTGGGGTTTGATGTTTTGGAAAATTAAGTTTAGTTGGGGTGTTTTGTAAGAACTATGCAGGGAGGCATTTCTTAATGGAACAGATTGTCTCCAGCTGTTGAATTTGAATGTTTTGTATTTCATTGTATGATTTGGTGGTGACGGGGGACTGTTTGTGTTGGTTGGGTCTGATCGCTTTTTAAGACCTGGATGCCTTTCTTTGGGAATCTTTGGTATGTGTGCATTTGTTTGTGCTGGATTTTTTTTTTTAATTTTTTTTTTTTAAAGAAAAAGGACCTCCTAATCATCGTCTTTGCAGTGTGTTCACAATGGTTTCAGATCGTTGTTTTCTCTTCTTTTTACAGGTTTTCCCTTACTTTTTGAAGCTAGTGTTTTAGTATTTTTAGATCATGTGCCTTTCATTACTGGTGCTCAGACTCAGACTTTAGCCATGTCTATTATTCTCATTACTGGATAACATCATGGGGCCAGTGGGTTATACTGATGTGTGCCAATTGGCGTTGCCGGGTGGGGTGCATTTGTTTTTGATTTACGAGTGTGATGCAATCTGTGTTTTTGTTTGTATGTTGCAATTTTCCTTTAAACATTACATGAGACAAACGTAAAAACTAAAGTACAAAAAAGAATGCATACCTATAGATAAAAAGTAATATAAAATGGGTACAATTATCTTAAATCACACATTTATTATCAAATGATTTGCTAGCAATATCAGCGAATATGGGGAAATAAGCGGCCTGCCAGTAATTGCAATAAATTGTTTCAGTACAGAGAGTAAAAAGTATAAACAAGCCCATCCTATTAGCATATCCACAGGCAATGCATAGCTGGTTGACATTTTATTAAAACAAAGCTCCTTGAGTTTTGACAGTATTATTATTTTTTGTAAGTGAGGTAATGGTGGGGTGTAATGCGCAGTTCTCCAATTAAGACATAGGTCACTTGCAACAGTATCAGCAAAAAGATATGCCCCCTGATCATCTACAAAGTACAGTTACCGAAAAATGGTATGCCGACAAACAGTCCTTTGACCATGAACAATAAAGTTTGGAAAAATCTTTCTGTATAGTAAAGTTTCTTAGTCTCCAAAAATGTGTGCTGAAACACTTTTTTAATAATACGGTCTTGTCCAGCCGACACGTGTTTCGACCTATGGTCGTCCTCAAGGCAACTTGTTCCCTCAGTTGGTTTTCCTGACTATTGTAGCTGTCGAGTCTACCTCCATTGATTTAATGAGAATTCGATAGTCTTAAGTGTTCACCACACCAAAAGCGATTGTAGTGCAGTTATTGGAGATCAAAGTATCTTTCATTTGTTCAGTACGGAGTCTCAATCTTTTATTACTTGTCCTATTTTACTTCAAATTGAATCGGAGTGTGTGTTCCACATCATCCTTTCAAATTGAATAGTGTGGTGTATACCAATGGTCCTCTTCTCTTTTTATAAGGTCCCAAAGGACCGCCCGAAGGAGAAGCCACGCGGTATCGATCCCAGGGATTCAGCTAATGCTCTATGGTATTGGGACCTAATAAAAAGAGGAGACTATTGGTATACACCACACTATTCAATTTGAAAGGATGATGTGGAACCAGACACTCTGATTCAATTGGAAGTAAAAAAGGACCTGCAATAAAAGATTGAGGCTCTGTACTGAACAATTTAAAGATACTTATTATTTTTTGTATTTGACGGTATGCCGGACAAAACAAAAATAAATGCTTAAAATTTTCTAAAGGGGCAGGACAAAATAAATAGTTCAACATCTGTCACATTAGATCATTTTCCAGCAACCTCCCCTAGCATGGTCGCAGACCGCAGTATTTCATAACTTCTTTTGTTTTCTTTATTTCCTGCCACTCCCGCTCAAAACAGAGATAATCTTTGAGTTCCGTTTTTTAACCTGTTGTACAACGCCTTTGTCTATAACCTCAAGGAATATAAAATATCCAGTTTTGTTCATAGCAGTTTCACTTTCGTGGCCATGTGTTTAATGAAAATTGTTCTCTACTTGACAAGGTTTTGTTTATGTAGTGAGTAAGACTGGCATTTGTGTTACCTCAAACTCTTAAACAAAGCAGTATAAGTTTGACAACTAGGTAAGCTTCCAAGTTTGGCATTCCTACTTCTGCAAGAATAGCGTATGCCGATGTAGATCCAGGTAGGCCATGTCAACTTCTAAAAACATAGTTTTCATGGATTTGCATTTCTGCTTGCAACCCAGATTTCAGACTCATATTTTGCCATTGCCTTCAGCGTGCCAAATCACAAGTACATATGCACAGGTTTCGGCCTTACGCATCTTAACAAAGTGTCTGATACCACTTATGGCTTAACTCATTCTAGTCTTTTGTTTGTTAGTATGACAGACACCATTACATTTAAAAAAAAAATCCCAAGATAATCTAACTCAAATACAACCGCTATTACAAGGATGTCAGTTACAAAGGTTGGCAGACTGATTTCCTGGTTTGCATACTAAAATTCCTGATTGAAATGTATTAACTGTAAGCCCAAGCACATGCATAAAAGCTGCATACGAGTTTATCAAAAGATGGAGTGATCGAGCCATCTTACTTATTAACACTCATCGGCATAAGCTATGACTGGAACCATTGAACCTCCTATTCTTAAAGCATTGGCCCCAATAATCACTAATTCTCCAAATAGACAATTTAAAATTAAGGAGAATGGGAACGGGGCCAAGGCATATCCCTGTTGTACTCCAGTATTAACTGTGAGGAATGGTGTGTACCACGTTACACCCTGTTCTAACACAAGCACTCATTCCTTGATGGACCTTAATCTGAATCTTCTGGACAATTAATTCCTTCCAAAAGTTGTCAACATTTCTACCTACTCACTTTGTCGAATGCTGTGTTAAGTTCCATAAATGCTAGATACATTTCTTCCTTTTTAATAAACAGCAAATTAGATATTAGTAAATATAATTAAGTGCATGTTCACTAATGTTAAGGCCTTCTTGGTAGCTGAACTGAACTTCGCATAACAAAATATGCTCCACAAACCAATCTTCCAATGTTCTCAAGATTGCTCTAAAAATGTCATGCTGTGAGTTTAAGGGATATAGGTCTTTAGAGGCAGCTGAGTTTTGTTTTGGACCCTTTTTAAACATTGGACAAATTACAGCACGCTTCCTCTGGAAATCACACCTTCTCGAGGTTGAAATCAAATCGATTAGTAAGTATCTGCACCCATACACTCTGTTGTGCACGAAAGAGAGATCTACTGGGATACCGCCTGATCCTGCATAACGATTCAACACTTGTTACTCTAGTGCGTTAGCTATTGCTTCTATACTAAGTTTTAATTTGGTACCCACTTTATCAGTTAGACCAGACACTTGATGTCTTGGTTTGGATCAAAAGAATCCAAGATTAGCAGTTTTGTGTCCTGGTATCACTTTGAAAAATATAGTGTCCAGTCTACGTCTTGCACATTTGATTCAAAAGTTTTTTTCAATTTTGTGCAAACTTTGTGCTGTGATTTACTAGTTCCCAAAGACCTCTATAGTTGCTTTTATTAGATACCTCTAATCTCTCCATGATTTTATCTCCAGTTATACTCTCTGTCTGGAGATAGCCTGTTTCTATATTCAATGTGCATTGACAATTTGCAATCTTAGTCATGGGATCTTTTAACTGGGACAATAGTGCTTTTTGCTGTTCTATAGTCATTAACAAACCACCTTTTACCATTATTTGGAATTTTATTCGAACATAAAAAAGAAGAGAAATGTTCCATTAATAAGTACTGATTTGATTAAACTACATTAATGTCTGTTTTCAGGTGCAACACGCTACCAATACACCTAACATTTGATTTCATAGTCTTTATTGACTACAAAGTGGCCTGTAATTCTCAACTTTATAGGGTTGTGTTCACTAATTTGGTCCTGCATAAAAATGATCAACTGTGTGCCACTTCAAGGAGATACAAAGTAGTAAATTGATGAAGATTCCTGATGGCCTTTGAATGCCTTTTGGCCAGGTATAGCATAACTGTCCGTTAACACTTGAAAGCCCCATTTTAAGCCCTATGCACCAGCTTGTTTATGTAACATTTCCAGAAAAAGTATATTATTTATCAAATTTTCATTATCATCAAAAAGATTGGGACTAGGACCATTTCCAATTTTTAAATTAAAGTTCCCCCCCTCACCCCCTTATTATCAGCCCTGGTGAATGTCTGTCTCGGTCTGGATAACATTATCAATTGTACATTTAAAATCAAAGTGCTAGTGCCATTAGTCTGCTGTGGACTATTATAATTATTTATTTAATAGAAATGATCTCTAAAATTGACTAACTAAAAGAATTGATAAAAGGGGTGAGACACTCTTAATATGCTTTTATATTATAATAATAGTAGATATGATTAATATTAACAAGCTACCTGAATACTTGGATGGCCAAATCCAAGAAGACAAATATCTACCACATCCCAGGTTTCTTGAAAGACACATACTCTGGGCTCAAAGATTTGGGTTTCAAACCAGCAATATTCCAAATTGTTGAGCTAGTTCACTTGAAAGACCGGTGTGAGTAAGGTGCATACTGTGAGGTTTTCTGCCGCAACCTACTCCAATCCTACAAAAAAAAGCCTTGCTTCCCTTACCGTTTCACTGGGCTCTGCCAAATCATCCTACGGCACAGACCTAATCTTCTCCCTCAGCAATCAACTCCGCAAACCTTTACCTTAACTCCAAGCTTTGCTGTCACCTCTATACTCCATATTCATTGACCACTCCATCACTGTTTTTTATTTCACCGTCATTTGATGGTGACCATGGACGGTTTGTGTTTGGGTATTGAAGGCTTTTTGAGATCTGGAAGAGGTTTTTAGTCTCTTTTGGCATGTGTGCATTTTCTTAGTGCTGGTCATTTTTATTAAGCCGCTAAGCATTTTTATTAAGCCTCTAAGCATGGTCTCTACAGACTGTTTCCTCCCAAATATCAAAAATCTCTTGCTCTCCCCCACATCCCCACCGTCCACCCTCTTTCCCTACCTCGTCTAATCTCACTACTTCTCCTCTCCTACTGATAGAGCACCTATGCTTAGTGCCAACCCATTTTGCACTCCTGTTGACCCATTTGCGCCTCAAATGTTCAAAGACTTTGTCTCAATCTCCTGCCTTTTATTTCTCTGAGCTCTAAAACCACTTTCTCGGCTGGACTCTTGCCGCTCTCCTCCAAATGTGCAACTGTCCTACCCCTATTAAAGAAACTGTCTGCTGACCCAAATTTCCTGGAAAGATATCACCCAGTTTCCTCCCCTTCTGCTTTATTTAAAGGTACATGAGTGGGTAGTCTTTAACCGGACCACTAATTACCTTGCTGGTAATGGCCTTAGAGATTCACTTCAATCTGGCTTCCATAGTACACACCTTTCTTTCTCTCTGCTCACCACCGTCGAGTGCCTCAAGGCTCTAGACTCTCCCCACTCCTGTTCAACCTTGACATGGTCACCTTGATGAAAGTCATTCGGAAACCAGACTGACCGCATACAACTACGCAGACGATGCACAACTGATGTCGAGATGGCCACAACTCAAGACCCAAGTGACACCCTCAACAAGTTCCTTACAGACATATACAGCTGGATGACCACTAACAATTGCAAATTAAATCGGCCCAAAACGGAAATAACGATTTCACCTGCAGAGGACACCACAACCAACTCACAGCTGGAATGGCCACCTGGCATGGGAACTGAACCGGAGACATGAAAAGTGGCAAAAGAACCTGGGACTACTAATGAACAGCGGACTCCTGAAACCGCAGGTCAATGCTATTGCAAAGAAATGCTTCTACCTCCTGAGATTAATCAGAGTGGGTGCTGCCCTATCTCACGTTCACACACAGGAACCCTCACAATCATCTCCTTAGTTTTTTTTTAACCAAGGATAGACTATGCAAACAGCCTCTACCTTGGAATGCCAGAACGGCTCACCAAAAAACTCCAGTGCATCCAAAACACTGCAGCAAGGATACTCCCGAGACTAAACAGGAGAGACCACATCACACCAGCGCTAAGAAGCCTACACTGGCTCCCAGTAAAAAAGCCAATTAAGTTCAAAGTCCTCTGCTTTTCCCAAAAATCACTACATGGGCAAGGAGTCAAATTTCTCCAGGCCAAAATCAACTGCTACCATCCAGGAAGAGACCTATGATCCAGTGCTAACTACCAAATCGAAAGGAAACCATACAAAAAAGGAAATTCAGAGGAACAGCATTCTCACGCCTAATCGCCAATTTATGGAGCACAATGCCAACGGAAATCTAGACAATAGAAGACCATCTCACCATCATAAAACAACGGAAAACTTGGCTATTTAACTCCCAATGACCAACACCAAGTGGACACTCCCACCGGCACAGCAGGGACCGAAATGAAAACCACCAACTACTACCCCCCTGCTTCCAACTCCTCTCCAGCATACTCCACACTCATCTCACACTACCCTCTGGATCATCCTAGTCTCCACCAAAACTCAGCCATGCATCACAAAATTAACTGCCGCAAACAAACACCCACTCACTGGATGCTGTCCATCCGGACCCAATAGCCCAGTGCACACAACCCAAACACAACACAACACAACTTAAACATAACCACTAAAAACTATTTATGTAACCACCATTTTGGGACTGTGTACCGCTTTCAACATGTTGGCTACTCCTCTTTCCTCCTCGCTCTCCATGACATTGGGTTTAGAAAATCTGCTTTTGCCTTGATTGCCTCCTATATGGAAGGTCGCTCTTCAATATTTTATGAAAATCGCAAACCTCTAAAACCACTCCTCACTTCCGGCGTCCCCCAAATGTTGCCTGTGGACCTGTGCTCTTCAGCCTCTATACTTCTGCCCAGGAAGACTTCTCAATCTTTCTCTTTCACTATCACCTCTTTGCTGGAAACGCTCACATCTTTCCCTGCTTCACCCAAGCCATCTTGTAATGAATTACAAGCGGTCTCAGTGCTCCAGATAAGATTTGGAAGTAGGAGTATGTTACTTCTTATTTTTTAAAGTTGGGAGCAACATTTTCTTTTTAGGGAGTAAAAATCCCAAATCCTAATAGGAGTATATTTCCTAAGAGTTTAAAAATGTTTTAACTGGAAAACGGATAGGTTTTTGTAATATTTCTGTGCACCTAGTTATTTATGCACATTGAAAGATACATGTTTACTTCTATCGATCAGGCAGTTATAATAGTATTTTGTTCTTGTCGTAGTATGTGCACTAGTGGTCAAAACATATCCATGGCGCTGCATGAGTAAAAACAGGTGCTCGTGGTTCTATGTGTCTATTTTCTATTTTTTGTTGGCATATTTTTACTCCACATTTTATTTATTTTATTTTGGGAGTGGGCACCTATTTTTATGGAGTAAAAGTGGCTGATACACCCCTTATCTGTAGGGCTGCACTCTTCATTCTGACACTGGATGGTTCTCCGCTGCCTCAGGCTGAACCCCTTAGTAATGAAAGTAATCATTCTCATGGCTTCCAACGCAATGCCTTCCCACCAAACCTTGCTCCTAGACCTAAGGTTTGAAACCTTGGACGACTTCCAGCAAGAATTTCCCCACCATTGTCTCTGCTGCTCGTATTAAGCTTCTCAACATTCAGAAAATGTGTCAATTTCTTCACCACTCCATGATAACCTGACTGTTTGTGAATACTCATTATACTTCTCTACTCCATCATACCTCTAGATAAAGTCCTCAACTTCACTACCAGCACTCTCTACAAACTAGCCAGATCTTCCCCTACTTCTACCTACGGACACCATGCTGGTTGGCTCTCCATGCACAACTGCTCCCTTTTCAAATTCCGTCTCCTTGTCTACAAAACTGTCAATAGCCTTGTTCATGTTTAAATGTACCTCCGTCTACTCACCATCTCGTTCCCTCCTCTTCTGCGCAGTCATCCTCATTTTCCCACGCACCCTGTGCTTTCTCTAGCTTCTGCTTTTTCTTACCACGCACCCCACTCCTTTGGAACCCACTACCCATCACAATCAAATCCAGCTGACTGGATTTATTCAAAACTCACTTGAACTTTGTATACCATGGTTTCATCGACATAAATAATTACAAAATGGTAAGTTCGTAATATGTTTACTTGTGGGGGCAATAGATGGGTGGGTATGGTGCATAGAATGGTGAGAAAGAATAGGGGAGGGAGTGGTACCTGATCTTAAAAGAAAATGATAGAATCATGCCACAATGAAGCCTACCATGAAGTATTTTACCACTTTGTAATTGTAGTATTTGAAACCACGTAGAACCCTTACATTTCACTTATTTGCTAAAGAGGGTGCTCCCTATGCCCCATCCTCTTAGTCCACCACTCCCTACAGTGCTGCGTAATAATGTAATTGTGTACGCTTGTACAGTACTTCTCTTTAGTTTGAAGCACCTGTCCCCATAGTTTAATTGTTTTCTTTATAAGTCATCTGTTTCTTATATTTTTGTTTTTGTCCCTGTTCTGTCACATTTAGTTCACAGGCTCTTAACTGGCTCACCACTTCTTCTCATCTTTATGCTATTGTAGACTCCCTTCCAGGGATTATCTCTGCCATCTGTAAATGTGTTATTGTAAACCATTTCTGAGTGAAATTGACATCACTGTTTTTCCATTAAATACAAATTGTGGGTGTGAATGGATAACGTTGGTGGTGTGGTTGAGCATTCCTTCTGTGGTGCAAGATTCTGGTGTGTCATTTTATAGTGTGGTTTAGTGGAGTTCAGACCGTGCTGGTGAGTGATGGTGGGCAAAACAGTTTGGTTGAACAACGAACATTGCCACATATAAGCAGCTGGAGCTGAATCAGAAGTTAGATGAGAAGAGAGGATAAACGGATGGAGAAAAAGAATGGCATGGTAGAGGTCCCAGATGTATCAAGAGTCCTGTAAATAAGCAAATCAGATTTCTTACTGTTCAGATTGGTAGTAAAATGGAGAGCAGGTCAGCTTGTTTCCGGTGCTGCCATAGGCTTGCAGGGCATCCCATCATTATGAAATGTATGGACTCGACATCAAAGCAACTTCTTAGCCATGTGTCTGCCTACATTTTCTATAAAGAACCTACGATTGGTATCCAGATAATTTTCTTCCGGGCTTTATTTTGCATCAAGGTTTTTGGATCCATAAGGCATATTTACTATACAGAGGCCTTTTTCAATATTGTCATTTTCTGTTTTGAACACATTAGAAGTGATCGTACAAACAGCACTGTGACATTTGCTAAATTAAAACAATGGTACTCAAAATAAGACCAAACTTTGTTCCTATTGTAGGGGTTTTTGAACTATCGTACAACAACAACACTGTGTCACTGAGGACTATAAATGCCGTGCAGCAGATGACCTTGTACCCAGAGCTAATTATCAGTGCTTTATATTGGATGTCCGACAATCACGTATGTATTTCTCAATCAAAAGATTCTATTACAAATACATCTGGTCATTGTTTCATCTTGTTGTGTGCAAATTGCTGTGTTTCGTATGATATAATTCTTCTTTGGGTGCTTTTTGGTCTTTGCCTAAGGCTGCATTGATGTAGAGTTGTATGCCAGGCATGGGTCTTGATTCAAATGGATAGTATGGGATTTATGATTGTTTTTTTTTAATTTTTCTGTGCTTTGAATGTGAAATTCAAATGAATCAAAGACAGCTACTGCTGCTGCTTGGTGCCTACCTTGGCGCTGCATAATGTGTGTACTGAGTTTGATAACTGTGGAACCTGCCAAATAGCAGACGGGAAAATGCACTTTGTTTCTGTGAATCCGTTGCACAAGAGCGGCAATACTTTGTATTGATGAGTAAGTAACCACTTATAGATTACCATTATTCCACGGAGTACAGTGGCATCAGCGCATAGTCCACAATAGGATTTGGTGATAGCAGATGTTACTGATCATAGATGATCTCCACAGGTCTTTGTAGAAACCACACATTAGCAGTTTTTAACCTTTTACCAGTTGTGCTAGAGTAGTGGTATTCAAACATTTTCATAACGAGACACCCCTTGAGGAAAAATACTTTTTTGGGGCCCCCACGTAGGGATGGTGGGTCCAAATGATGTCTAGGGGGCCCTAGGCTCTTTAAAATGTAAGTCGATTTTCTACTGCTCATATTTTCGATTAAAAGCAGTCACCTTGATGCTTTTTTATATTAAAAACTGTCATCTTAATACCTTTTTTAAAGATTCTGGGGCCTGTGACGAATCAAGGGATTCTGTCACGTTCCCCAAGAGGGGGACTTTCTGTGAGGCTGGGGAGGTGACACCGCTATGCAACATTCCCCCTAAGGGGTTGTGGGAAGTGGGACCTCACAGGGAGACACTCCCCTCTTTGGGATAAGGACTGCCTTTCCAATGAGGAACTCCCTTTTATTATCCTCATAACCCCAATGCCATTCTACCATTTGACAGCCCAACTCCTCTTACTTATGCTATTGTGATGTGTAATACCTGAAGAAAAATATCATCTTGTTACTGTGAAGTGTTAGACCATAGGAGTGATCACAAATACCTTTCTTTCAATCATTGAGATAAAAAAGCCAAAAGGAGTTATAAAGAACACAGCTCCAACCCAAAGCAAGGGCAATGCTGAAAAGCTGTGGTAGCCCCAGCATTGCATAAGTGGGCAGACAAAGAGAACCAGAGAGAGAGACCCAGCAGTTGGTTTCAAACTGGCTGGAAGGAAGTCGCTGAGAACTCGGTGAGAGCTCTGGTTCACATGGCGGTAAGCCAAAACCGAGACACAGTGCCCTAGTTGGACGGTCTGGAGAGCTAAGTGGAGGAAGCCTAGAAAGAGGCTGAAGAGTCCCTGGAGGGACCTTCAACACAGGCTCACGAGGAGCCCCAACCCTGACATGCCTGAAGGCAAGCACACCAGTAACGGACGCGACAGCAGGGTTTGAGGTTGAGGGGAGCTATTTACCAACCGCTCAAGGAGCTACTTTTGGCTCCCCAGGCCAATTGGTGCCTTCCAAACATGCATATGACATTAACTTTGAGTATTCAGGCATGCTAATAAAGAAGATTGGGAAATCTTTAGGCCACATTTCAACAAAATGAATCATACACAATGGAGAAAATACTTGCATCTCATGTGGAAGTTCAATTCGCTGTGCGCTGGGTACTCGTTCCTGGTTGCCCAGCGGTAGCTCCTGCCTACTGGGTGATGCCCAACACCCAGGAGCTGGTTTTAGCTCCTGCTCATCGAATTTTCATTTCGAATCCTGGACAGTATTTATGCGAATCGAATCCGAGGAGGGAATTGGAGAGCGTGGTGGTGGCTTGAGATGGGGTGTGGCTTGGCTTGACCTGGTTGCATATAGTTTTTGAAATTTCTTTTCATCCGACGGGAGATCAACTCTGCGCGTGCCCATCTCCTGTCAGAAGAAAATGAAAATGCAAAAACATGTCTGCCACTATTGAAATAGAAAAGGGACTTGGGTCCCTTTTCAGATAACGTCGGCTATGGAAAACATGTTCCAAAATGGCTGTTATCTGAAAAGTGACCGCGTCCCTTTTCTATTTCTATGGCAGCAGCCAGACGAGAGGCGCATCGGGTCCGGTCCTGCAGGTAAGTTGGGGTGGGGGAAGGGGATTTAGGTTTTTCTAACGTGAGGCAACTGAAAAAACGAAAAAGAACAAAGCGCCACCCGGGAAGGGCTGCAGGTGGGGTTTGTGTATTCTCGCCCGCTGTTCCAGCCACCTGATTGGCTGCACCCTTTCTCAGGTGTGAATGCTGCTTTCACGCCCCAGTGGGGGGGGCATACATGGGCTTTAACAGCTCGCTAGCCTGAGCTTTGGTAGGCTCGAGCGAAGCGAGGACTCAGCTCGGGCTGCGGGCCGTTAAAGCCCAAGTACGCCCCCACCCACCAGGGCATGGAAGCTATTCGCATCCCGGGATATACTGCAGCGCGATTTTTTTTTTAATTTTTTTAATTTTGGTTTCATGCCTCAGGAGGTCAGCTCTGCTCAAGCCCATCTCCCATCGGAGAAATGGAAAAGGGACTAGGTCCCTTTTCAGAGAATGGCGGCCATGGACAACATGTTCCAAAATGGCTGCCGTCATCAGAAAAGGGACCTGGTCCCTTTTCTATTTCCATGGCAGCGGGCAGATGAGAGTATCATCAGGGAACGGAGCTCAAGACTCTGGTCCTGCAGATAAATTGGGGCAGGGGAAGGGAATTGAGGGTTTTCTAACATGGGGAGGCAACAGGGAACATCCCTGTTGCCTCCCCACATTAGAAAAAAAAGAGCCTCGTCTGGCTGGAACAGCAGGCGGGCATTGTGTATTCTCGCCTGCTGTTCCAGCCATCTGATTGGCTGAGCGCCATTCCCCGGGTACGAATTAACCTTGTGACTGTACAGATGGACCTCTCTTGCCAGAGCCTTGAGCCGAGCTGTTAGGATCATTACAGAATATATTTGTCCTTTTAAGATTGATACATACTTCATCTGTACCTACCTTACCCTAAATCTAACTTGCTCCTAGTCTTTTTTTTTTCTTTTCTTTTTAAATTTAAATTCGGAGTAGTACTGAAAACTCTTTCCAATGGATTGTGTCCTCCCACGTATTCCTTATCTTTGATATTTCCAATATCCAGCTTGATGTCTCGGAATTCTTTTTTCAGTAGAGGGCACTGTGCTTCGAAGCTTGGTTGAGTCGATGTCCCTCGGAGGCCTCCGTCTCGATGTCGACGTCACCACAGGTAGAAGTGGAACATGCAGCGCCCGTCCGTTTTTCCGTGCTGCACAGCTTCGGTAACTTAACGCCTTAGTTCCTAGTCAGAACATTCTTCGATATTCTTTGAAAAATCTTTGAAGTTCTGCAGCTGGTGTAGAGATAAGAATGTTGACCCTTTTTCTTGCAATACACCAATGGTTTTATCTTTTCTATTACATCTAGCAAATCTGGGGCTCCAGATTGGTACTATCAAGGGATACCTAGCAGCGCTTTCTATTTTTAACCGTACTTCAGAGGAAGCCTCCTATTTTTAGATTCCTCTTGTAATTCAATTCTTAAAGGCTTTAGGTAATGTTTACCCTCCGACACCATTTCAAGTCCCACTGTGAGATCTCAATTTGGTTTTGAACTTTTTGATGGGTGCTCCTTTCGAGCCTCTACAATCGTGTCCATTAAGACTTATTACCTTGAAAACTGTATTCTTAGTGGCAATTACATCAGCCTGAAGGGTGAGTGAGCTACAGGCTTTATGCTGTAAGCCTCCTCATACTGTTTTTCATAAAGACAGAATGGTACTAAAGGTGAAGCCTACCTTTCTCCCCAAGGTCGTTTCTGAGTTTCACACTTACTCAGAAGATTACATTACCTTCTTATCCTCCTCCTCATCCGGGGAAAGAAGAAGAGACTTCACAGGCTCGACCCTAGACGTGCACGGAGCTTCTACATTTCCAGATTGGCTAAACTGCGACAGGATGTCCAGTTATTCGTGGGCTCTACAGGCCATAAATTGGGTCTTGCCATCACCAAGCAAACTATCTCCATATGGATCATTTTAAATATCGGAATGTTAGACTGGCGGGTAAAGACCTCCAGAACATCTGAGGGCTCATTCGACCAGGGGTGTTGCAACTTCGTCTGACTTGCAGACTTGAGTTCCGGTAAAGGCCATTTGTGCAGCTGCCACATGGTTGTCTGTGCACACCTTTACTAAATACTACAGTCTAGATTCCTCCACGAGCCATGATTCTGCTTTTGGAAAAAGCAGTATTGCACTCTGTGCATACGTGATCATGTGAATTTTTATTCCCTCCTCCAAATTAAGTAAACTGCTTTGGGAGTGTATCAAAGATAAGGAATACATGGGAGGACACAATCCATTCAGTCACTTACCCATGGTAACGTTCTTTCGACTGGATGTTTCTCCCACGTATTCCTTATCGCCCCTCCCAATCTTCCCCCGCAGTAAAATTTCTTGTGGGGTTGCTGTCTACGTTGACTCAAGGGGAGTCCCCATCAGACAGAAGACAGTACTTCTCTTGTCAAAACGGAACAGAGGCCAACGGGCACTGAGCATGCTATTTCTACCTGTGGTGACGTTGAGACGGAGGTCTCGAGGGACTTCAACTCAACCAGGCTTCGATGCACAGCACCGTGCCCTCTACTGAAAAAATAACTCAGAGGCAGCAAGCTGGATATTGGAAATATCAAAGATTAGGAATACCTGGGAGGAAATAAAAACGCAGTCCTAGTGGAGTCTGTCAAAATAAAAGGGCCTATACTAATAAACCTATTGCAAGTCTTTACTTCTAAATACAAATGCTGTGGGAAAAAAATGTATGCAAAAGAAAAGTGTTCAAGGAACAATATGTCAGGATAGTTGAACAGTTGACTTCCTTTCCCTACGTTTTCAGCTTGCGACAAGGTAATACACTCAAGCTTCACACACACTCTGGCTTCTCTGCCACGAGGATGGAGGTCAAAACATGGGTATCTGGGCCTTCTGCGCCAAAGTCCATTTCCCAATAAGTCTCTTATGGTCCGTCAGACAAAAAGCCCAAAACAGAAGCCAACGCAAACTGGTCCTTAAAGAAAACTTTAGTAAAATACATCGTCTGCATCTAGGGCCGTGGGACCAAACGGACTGAGTAACACAATTCGGTAGTTAAATACAACCCTGTGGGCTACAGTTTTAAAAATCCTCTTTGACAACATACTCACCACCAAGATATTTCCAAAGTCATGGAGCAAATCCATCATTATCCCCATTTATAAAAAAGGGGATAGGTTGGCCGCATCAAATTATAGACCTATCTCACTTCTTGATGCAGACGGTAAAATCTTCTCAGGTTTAATATTAGGTGAGTTAGAGAAATGGGCTGCGGGGAAAGGAATCATACCGAAACAGACTATCCTCTTAGGAGGAGACTAACGACCACCCTGAATACCCTAATCCTAAAATGCCTCATTACAGAGTCCCTGGTAAAGAGTGGGACGCCTCTATTCAGACCCTGAGTGGATCTTTCCCAGGCTTTCGACACCATCAAGAGAAACAGAGTATGGAAAAAGTTGAAAGATTGGGGCCTTCGGGACAATCTACTGTCCATTTTAATAGACTTACATCAAAGGTCCTCATTGAGTTAGAATGTCGAGACCAGGGTCCTTGTCCCAGCTGGTTGCTATCGAGGGAGGAGTACTCCAGGGCTGTCCGATTGCTCCATTTCTTTTCATCCTCTACCTATCAGATCTATCCCAGTGTTGAGTGAGATCGGCATGGCTAGCCCCAAGATCGGTAGTATGAAAATAAATTGGTTGGCCTATGCGGTTGATATTGTAGTCTTAGACTACACACAAGTTGGATTGCAGTGTCTACTAACCACCCTCTCTGAATATACACTAACATATTATTTGAAAATAAATCCCAACAAATCAAAAATAATCCTATTTAAGCACCCGCTTAGAATATTAAAATCTTTCTCATGGCAACTGAATAATTCACCCATCTCTACCTCTAAAGAAGTAACTTATTTGGGGTGCCAACACGCTGCTTATCCAACCGAAGTCGTCCTACTTACTTCCATTGATCTTAAAATCATGAATTTAGGCTCCCAAATGAAGATCTAGTCCCAATATTGCAAATTCTCCATTCTCCCTGTTGAAAATTCTATATCGGAAAGGTGGTTCCGATTATTATGTTTGATATGGAATCTAATCTCCAAGCATTTGAGATCGACTGGGAGAAATTAGAAGGCAAGATTTGGCATAGAACTCTTGCACTTCCAAATTGCATTCTTGTTGCATGCATAAGTTCTGAGATGGGTCTCACTTCACTGCTAGCATGGATGGAGTGGAAATGGGTCACTGCATACAGGTCAATTTTAGACCCACCAAAATTATCCCTATATGAGGAGCTGAACATTTCCATGTAGAACTCAAATAATTTGTTCTTGAACAAGTTAAGATCTAAATGTGAGGATATATTATCTGATTCAGACAGTTCCATTGAGATCCTGTTACAAAATCCATTAAAGGTAAAGGAGGGAATGAAACGTATGGACTGGATCAGGACCATAGGGAAAATGAGAACGGCTAAATTATCCTCGTCCCTCACTTTAACAGATAAACCTAGGTCCTCATTACAAGCATACCTGAAGACATTTCCTGACCCCTTTACGCGATCAAATTTCTTGAGATTTAGACTAAATACCTTACCTATTCTGGAAATCCAGCACATTACAGACAAAGAAAAGCATCCATCGAAAATATGTGACGGGTGCGATGAACTGGAAATATGGTCAGCCTTTCATCTGTTGTCTGAATGCACAGGGACAGTAAATCGGAGATTTCAAAGATTCTCCAGATTTACATACGACGCTCGACTATTGGACTCGTTTATGTTTCGGCAAAGACTCTCCTCACGAAATGAAACTTCTTACGACAGAGGTGGTATGCTTCCTCAAAGAATTGAACTTAATAGGAAAAAGGTAGTTGGACTTCTGCGTCACCTGAAAAGTGCCTGAGATTTGGTTAATATTTATCTTGGTTTTCTTTTCTTGTTTAGCTTTGTTATTTTAAAGTTTCTCTTATTGATTTTAATTTGTAAATCTGTTTTTTAATGATATGGAAATATTGGAGTGTTCTTGCTATGTGTAAAAAGTAAAGTTTTTCTGTTGGCTAATGCACAATATATATATTTTTTTTTAGATTCTCTTATTGCGGAGTCCCTGGTGTAACAAACAAGTACCAAAGTTCCTTTCTCATCAGGATTTTCACGTTCACAAGTTCTGTGATTTATAGTTCACCATGGTTCTTCCTCAGTCTGGCACGGAACCCTTTAAAAACAAGTTCACAATTGGCCTCCCTCGATCAGGCTTGTACCAATGGTCTCCCTCGATCGGCCTCGGACCTTATAATCTCACTTTCTTTGCTTTTTTTTGTTTGTTATCAAAATTCGAAGACTTCCGACTGTGTGATGGATTGTTCTTAAACCATCGCAGGACCACTTCGATTGACTTTATCCATAAGTTTCACTTTATTGCTTTTGTTTCTGCCACTTCTTGGCTGGGTACATGACACATAGACCTTCGATCGAGCACACCCACGGTGCCGGACCACTGTTACCTTCTCGTACCTTCTGATTCATAATAAAGTTCAAACATTCATTGGCATTTGAGCTTTATTCGTGTCTTTCATCACACGTGTTGATATTCATCACTCTTGCGCTCTTCATACAATGTTGCAGCTTGCAACCTTGACTTCAACACAGACCGGTCTTGCTTCAGTCTCCCCAACTCACCGGCTGTGTTGATTTCTCTGGCGCCGCTTTGATCCTGGAGCCAAGGACGGTACGACAGCAGCTGCTGCTCCTCCCTGATTCAGCCAGTCATGCTAGAGGGCCCCGGATATCTCGGAGACAAATTGCAGGATTCTTCAGTCTGGTTTCCTGAATGTGAAGGTTTCTGAAAAGTAACAGTTTCTCACCAGAAAGGTTAAGGGTATCTCCCTTCTTGCTCTCCCTTCTTGGTTTGGTTCCATGTCATTTCATCGCAGGATGAAACAACAATGGGTTTTTCTCCGTGGATATTTCAACGAGAAAACTCATTGTTTTATAATGTATTTTTTATTTTTGGGGGGGGTTCCCCCAAACCCCCAATCCCTTTTAATTAACTATTCCCAAACACCCACACCCTATCGATATATTTTGTTAACCCCCCCCCTACAAAATCCGATGAGTTTTCACGTTGAAATAACGGAGAAAAACCTAGCGTCCTTTCATCCCGTTGTACCCTCGGTTTGCCGCCTTTCTCTCCTTGTTCAGCTGCTGTCTGGAAAACGCAGTTCCTTTTTGTACTTTGCCTCGCTCAGAGTGTGCTCTCGTACTCCGCCTTTTATC
Source organism: Ambystoma mexicanum (assembly GCF_040938575.1). Lineage (NCBI taxonomy): Eukaryota > Metazoa > Chordata > Amphibia > Caudata > Ambystomatidae > Ambystoma > Ambystoma mexicanum. Next base: position 882,131,303 of record NC_090933.1, read on the forward strand.
CGTGTGGGCAAGCTTAATGGAAGTTAGGTGTGAGTTGTTAACATGTAATGCCTGACTTTGCCTGACCATAGTAGTGGGACATGTTGGGTACAATGCACGGGTATGAGTGTTTTCTCCCAGAGTGTGTGTCTGAAAGTATTCGTGTAGTGAGGGGGTGGGTTGTGGGGGGGGGCGGGTGCGGGCGGGTACTGCAGGATGGAATAAAGAGGTTATAGGGGGGGATACTGTATCTTGCGATCAGGTGTCCCACTTTCTGAAGACCCCTCACCCAGGTGATCCTCCTGCACTGGTCCTCACTCAGGGTCTGGACCCGAGAGAGGGAGGAAAATTAAAAAACAGGTAATGGTGCTTCCGACCTGCATCCGTCCACGCCAAAGGTTTCTGCATTTCTGCATCTTTCTTCCCACTTTCTGGAGAACACACCCTGCCCTCCTTTCTTACAGAGCCATGCGCAGCGATGCCAACATTATTGACAGAATGGCATTCTATAAGACCAATTCACATTCCCTTACATAGAACCCTGATCCACAGTAATGGAAACTGGCAGCTACGCAGGTTAATGCATAAATGAAGGAAGACAAAATGGCGCCGCAGTGACAGGAATGGGTGCAGAGGAAGCAGCCACTTACAGTAAGGCTTAAGTTAAACAAAGGCAGATTTTCGTATTTGGTACCCTCCCAAATCCCCAGTGGAATCCAGGGAAGACCAGGTTGGTCTCAGGGAAGAGCAGTATACCTTTCAGTACTGCAGAACCTGGAGGATAAGGCAGAGGAACTTAAAAGTTAGATAGCTTCAAGGCATGAATTAGTGTTCAAAGATTGATTGATTAGCAAAGTTTGATAAAGTTTTCTTGATTAGCAAACCTATTTGATTAGCAATTTATACACAAGATCTGGTAGCCCCTCTACTGAGAACGAACACTTCCAAATAACCTGTTCTGTGTGCAGGTTCCTACTCGGGAGGGTCGACAACCACATTTTAGCTCACTTCACGCTTCAGGGGTGCGGGCGGGTTTCAAGAGAGTCAAAGTTTATTTGGAAAGTAATCCATTAACCATTTTCGAAAGAACAAAACGTAAAAAACACATCAGACATTGTAAAGCCAACAGTGCAAGCCCATTATAAAATTAAATCTGCTGAATGTAACAGGCATGGATATAAATCAAATGAGACTGTTACAATACTCCTGTACATTTCTTTAAAAGCAAACTTAATGAAATTAGCTACATCAGATAAGTCATTACTAGTTGTAAAGCTCACAGCCTCTGCACAAGTCCTTATATTGTTCCTAATAAAATGTGGCCTTAGCTACTGATTCCTGGAAACTGTAAAGAAATGTACTAAATCTTCCACACTCTCCAAGCCTCAGGGGCAAATCTTCCCCATTCCCAACCATGGTGCTCTGGCTCTGAGTGGTAGGATATTTATCTGTGCCATCAGCAAATATCTACGACTCACGTGCATTTAGCTTTACTGTCACAGGGCCGCATTTTGGGAGCTGTGGTATGGGTGGATGCAATTTTAATGGGTGTAGCATGGCAATTCTTTCTTTAAAAGTGCGCAGCTCCAGCCCAGCGTTTTATTTAAAAAAAGACGCATTTTAAAACCTTTTTTAAAAGCTTGCGTTGCAAAGTTGAAAGGGCACACAAAGCTGCCATATTCTCCAAACTCCAGCGGGCCATTGGATTAATCTTGCTGTTATACCAGCAGGAGCAATCTTTTCTAGGGTGGCAGAATAGATCCCTCAATGCAGCACCAAGATTTGTATTTGTTGGAGTAGTGAGCTGGACCTTCAGAAAGAAGACCATAAACCGCTCCTCAACTGAAAGGAAGATGTTAGCAAGTCCCAATTCATGCTGCAGAGCATCTCCAGGGGTTCTCCAGGGGTTCTATGTAATCCTGCATTTTGGAAAGTTTTTTTAGGTACCTACCCAAGGACCTACCCCAGACTTGGGCACCATGGAGGACTGGTGTGCATTTTAGATTGCAGTAGCTCGAAGCATTTATCTAAACATTTTCTGCCAAATTGATGATAAAAGCGCAGAAGCCCTCAGTCACCAATGCCTGCTTTGCTGTTGTGTTTACATGACTTCTCCATGTGCCGCTACTAGAGAAGAGCAGATTAGATATCTATATTTAACTAGTCCTATCGCAGACTTTTCAAGCACCCATTTAGTTATTCGCATACTTCAGACTCTGCTGTGATCCTCTGTCAGATCGATAAGGACAGTGTCATCAGCTTACAAAAGCAAACAAAATTTTACACCGTCTAAAACAGGGGGTATTGGGCCTTGTGTGGCATCAAGGTAATTCAGATCACAGAGAAATAAAGCGACTAAAAGGGGCACCAGAGGGCATCCTTGCTTGTCCCGCTTATTAGTACTAAAGTCCCTTAACTATCCATAATGCCTATCGCACTTGACAGCCACTGAGGAATCCACATATAGTACCTTAATTGATTGGAGGAACATTGGGGGGGGCTTGATTCTGTTTAGTATATCCCATAGTAGCGTTCGGCTGATGGAGTCAAAAGCTGTGGATAGATCCAAAAAGGCAGTAAACAAACGGTTCTTCCTTCTTTTTGTGTACTTCATCATCGCATTCAGAATAAAACACTTGTGGATAGTGGAACACTTACGGAAACCAGCCTGTATGTGCGGCAGAACAATATTCTCTAGAACCCATTCCTCCAGTCTCGCCGCTAAACATCCAGCAAAAATCTTATTAGAAACATAAATTAAGGCAATTGGGAGGTAACAATGGGGATCGATCATGTGCCCTTTTTTGAACAGTGGGACTGCTAGGCTCTTTTTCCAAGAGGAAAGTAATACACTAGAGAAGGAAATTGAGCTAAAAACATGAAGGAGAATCTGGGTCCACCAGTCACTCAGTACACTATACATTTCTGGACGGAGTCCATCCAGGCATGCTTCTTTACCTTTCTGTAGGGTTTTTAATTGAGCTTTAATATTAGCAGGCCAAAATAACAGTGTTTTTCCCATATCACTCTCGGGTATAGGGCTTAAGGGGGGCAGTTGCTCCTCCTCGTCTGGGTCAAAAAAGTACTTCTTCAAAATAGGAGACCCAGCGTTCTGCGTTAATAGTCCCCACATCTCCCTCCTTGCTAGCCTCCCACCCCCATGCGACTAGCCTCCAGAATTTTGTTGGGTGGTTTTCCCTGCTCCTCAGGAAATGAGGCGCAGGGAGTTGGGGGTGACCGTCTTTGTGAGCATTGTTGTGGCGGCCAGTCCCCTCCCCCCACGGCGCCCGCCATTCTTGTCAGAGACGAGGATCTGCTGCTTCTTCCTGGACTGATTGTGAGGCCGTAGTGCTTTGCCGCCTCGCTGTCCCTGTTGCCCGCCTCGATGCTCCTGGGGACGGGCGTCCTGGGGGATGTGATTAGCGGTGTTCCGGGGTGCGTGCATCAGTGCAGAGGGGCTCGCCTTCAAGCCGGGCTCCTGGCCGGGCGGCCCTCTTATGGAGCCTTGGTCTTTTGGACGGCGGCAGCGGCGGCTTCAACCTGGCACAGGTTTCCATTGTGGCCGCGGGCGACATCAGCACACGGTGGTGAGTCGGGGGGGGGCCCTGGGGTGAGACAGCGGCACGTTCCGGCCCCTAAGGTGGCTGTGGGCCCCCCACGACCTTCCTGGTGATCCTCGGTTCCCTTGCCCCCCTCCCCACTCTGAGTGAAACAAGGTGTTCCCCCTGTGGTACTGGGTGAAGCGCGGCTCTTTCAGACTCATTGTGGAGCTAACGATCTCAGGACCCTTGAAGTACTGTTGCAGGGGGGGGGGGCTGATTGGAACTCAGTATACTTTTCAACATCTGGCATCTGAATAGCGGCTTTAGGCAATGTGATCAGTGGGGCGCCTTCTATCCCATTCTGGTTGTTCCTTCAGCGCCCACCTGGCGTCCTGCTGGTTCCTGTTCCCTGACCTATGGACAACACCTGGACAACTGGCTTGTGTTGGCCGCCGTGGGGGTGATATGAGTGGTGGGTCGCCCCTATGAACCCCGCTTAAAAGTAGCACGGACAGTCTGGGTGCGAAAATAGACGCACTTACTTGTAAAGTGAATATCTTAGCAGTTCAGATCGATAAGCTGTGCGGCAGGATGTCTGAGGCAGTGCACCGGTTGGGTCTGGTGAGGACAAGATTGCGGAATTACAGCGAGAGGTGGCCTCTTTGCAGCAAACGGTCAAAAAGGTGGTCGCCAAAAATGATGATCTAGAGGGAACGTCATGGAGAAATAACATTAGGATTACCGGGGTTGCGGAATCCACTCCAATAGACCACATGGAGGTGTTTGTGGAAAAACTACTTAGAGAGATTCTGGATAACAAGCCAGTCAGACATGTTCATGGTGGAGCGTGCCAACAGATCCTTGGCGGTTAGACATCCCCCTGGGGCCCCTGAGAGGGCTATAATTGCTCGCATCTTTAATTATCGAGACCGAGACACACTACTTCGGGCGGCACGTGCTAAGGGGCCCCTGAGGTGGGGCTCAACAACTATTAGATTGTTTCCGGATTTCAGTCAACAAGTACAGGAGCTACGGAAACCTTTTCAAGCGGCAAAAAACACTCAGATAGAAAAACGTACGGTACTCAATGATGTATCCTGCTAAACTTAGGGTGGAACATGAGGGGAAAACCATATTCCTCACGTCATCTGAGGCAGCGAAGAGATTCACCCTGGAAATCCCGGCCCTGTGAGCATCACCTAGCCACTCTGCCCAACCGATCTGGAGGAGCTTGTGCCCCATTTGCCTTTGTGGTCAGGTCCCAGATCTTCAGCTAAATGAACTCCTTGTACTCAGTTCGATATTGTCCAGTTCCTTGGCCCGATCAGTTGCATCAAGCCACATAATACATGTGGTAACCAAGCCTCTCGCCATTGGGAGGCACAGCGGCCGCAGGCTTACCCATAGCCCAGCAACGCTCTTTTGGGTTAAAGTCTTATGTTTGTAGGATGAGGGGTAGTGAGGGGGTTATGGTGGCCGATAGGTTGTTGTTTCTGGCGTGGGTGGGGGGGGGTGGATGGGGTCAGTTACGATTGTGTTGTTGTATTTAGTTCAAGGGGATGGGGGGGGCGGTTTTCCCTTCTGGGTTTATAATGCTTTTTGCGCGTCACGATTTGGTAAACTACCCTTACAGCTTTGGACTAAATGATACCTCTGTGGCACCAGTCCTTTCAAGCAATGCCAACCCAGCCATAAGCTGTCTCCTCGGGGCTACATGCCCCTGTTAATTCAGACATAATTCTGCTTACATCGAACATTTGGGGCTACACTAATGCTAAAAAGGCACGTCTCATTTCCACCTATGTGAGGAATCACCGGGTTAATGTCCTATGTATACAAGAGACACATTTAGGGAAGGATCACAAGCTCCCTGCCCTGTCAGGCTGGGGTATCTATAGATAGGGGTCCTCCTATTCTACGCACTCCCGAGGTGTTGCAATGTACATACACCGCTCTCTGGAATTGAAACTTCACAAACGGGTATCGGACAGTGAAGGGCGGTTCATACTAGTGGCTGGGGAGATTGCGACATGGTCCGTTCTATTCATAAATGTTTATGGCCCTAATTACAAGACTCCCGATTTCTTTCAATCATATTCGGAACACCTACCAACCTTCCCGGGATACGAGGTGGTTTTTAAATTAGCCCTTTCCTCACCATTAGATAGATCTTCATCAGCCCAGAGGCCACTTCCCTGAGCAGCACAAAAATGGCAATCCATTGCGTCGGATTATTCTCTGTTTGATATTTGGCGATGGCATCACCCTGAAGCTCAGGAATTCATGCTTCACTCCAGTGTACATGGGAACTCTTCAGGATTGATTATATCTGCATGTCTCTAGAGCTGTGTCGTGTGGTGGACGGGGCAGTGATTCTCCCTCGTACCCTATTGGATCACTCCCGGTACTTGTGAAATTCAAGGGCCCTCCATCTCCCACCAAGCCACTTCGATGAAGGTTTTGGGCTTGGGTTCTGGAAGACGTGGCGTTCCGGGAAGATCTGCGTCAGTCTATTGCAGAGGTTTTTTCAGCTGAATGCGGAATCCGTCCCTAGTCCAGGTGTTGTATGGGAAACTTTTAAGGTATTTTTGCGGGGTTGGTGCATGTCACAGGAGAGGGGGGGCGGTGTCCTGAAAAGTATTCGCAGAGCAATTGCTCTGAAAGAAAGAGAAACAAAATATGGAGCTTCTTCAAGAGAAGGCGATCTCCCCCGCTCTTCAGGCTGATCTCGCGGCGAAAAGAAGGGAAATCGTTCTCTAATGGATGGGGAAGAGCGATTTTTAGGCGACCCTATTGCAGAGGCGAGATATGGGGAGGGAGATCGTCCGAGCAGAACCTTGGCATGGGCCATTAGACAGGAGAGTCGCTTGGAATCTATACTGGAAATAGAGCCCTTGGTGGGTGAGCCTACCAGGGATGTGGTGGAGATAAATGAGATATCTCGCCAATATTACGGGCACTGCTGGGCACGATGATCCTATCCAATACCTCGACAGGGTGGCTCTGCGCTGGCTGGACTCGGAGGTTGGAGGGCTCCTTAATGACCCCCCCCCTCCCCGCACAGAAGATGAATTCCATAATGTGATAGTCTCTCCCTAATGGTAAGGCCCCCGGAACAGATGGGATAACGGCTGAACTATACAAGGCCTTTCCCGATCTATTTATCCCTCATCTATGTAATATGTTTGAGGAAGCGGCGTCCTCTGGAGTGCTTCTGAAATCTACCCAGACTGCTCAGGTCACGGTGCTACTCAAGCCTAACAAAGACCCTAAAAAATGCTCGTCCTATCGCCCCCTGTCACTGATCAACACAGACAATAAAATCTTAGCGAAGGAATCGGCTCCTTCCCCACATGACCGCTCGGATCCTCCCAGATCAGGCAGGTTTTATTCTGGGACGATCTACTCAGACTAACCTGTGAAGATCATTCACCTTAATGCATAATGTGAACCCGGATGTCCCTATTGCTGTGGTGGTCTTGGATGCAGAGAAGGTGTTTGATTCGGTTGAATGGCCTTTCTGTTAGAGGTCCTCCGCCGCACGGGCATTGGTACCAGGTTTCTCCATTGGATCCGGCTTCTTTACTCCGCCCCACGGGCGCTTGTATACACAAATGGACTTCAATCCGCTTCCATTTATCCAACTCGGGGCACCAGGCAGGGTTGCCCCTTTTGCCCCTCTCCTGTTTGCCTTGGCCATTGTGCCGGTGGCTTGCGCCCTGAGGGAGTTTCACTCCCACCGCGGAATAACAATTCGCTCACATGTATCTATTGTCTCCCTCGATGCGGACGATATGCTGTTGTATATTAAACATCCCCGGATTAATTTACGGCCTGTGATGGAGGAGATATCTGTATTTGGGGCATTGTCCGGCTTACAAATAAACTGGTCCAAATCTGAGGTGCTTCCGCTCACATCAGGGGTAGCCCCGCAAGACGTGGGGGAGGCCTTTGCTTGGTGTCCACAGGGAATTCGTTATCTGGGTCCACGCCCCCTACGCTACTATATGAGAACTATGTTGCTGCACTGCAACACCTGGAACATAGAGTAGACAAATGGCCATGGCTTCCTATTTCCCAGTCAGCTTGTATCTCTCTATCCAAAATGGTTATCTTACCGGAACTTCTCTACATCTTTAATAACGTTCCCTGTATCCCCTGTATCCTTTTGGAGCTGCATAAAGTCCCTGATGTCTAGGTTGATTTGGGCGAGGAAGCGACCCCGCATCTCCTTGCGTACAATGTGCGGCCCGTATGCCCATGGGTGTCTGGAGGTCCCTAATCTTTTTCTTTATTATCTAGTTGCTCAGATCCAATACTCAACTTGGTGGTGGTCCCCGACGAATAATTCTCCACATTCGCATCTTGAGAGATCGATCACCCAGACTGATGATCTCCGAGGCTTCCTATGGGCCTCCCTGCAGCGTCTCCTGAGGGCGGAAGTCCAACCTCTGGAGCTTACACTCAAGCCCTGGGATCAATTAGCAAAGTGGGCCGGGATGAGACCGTGGTACGCACCTATGATGGCTATATATAGGGTCCGAGGGATTCCTCTCACATATAAGCACATCTTTATTCGACACTTTCAGAATCTGCAAATCCATACCCTAGGAGATGTAGCACCACAAGGGAAATTTATAACTTGGGAGGAACATAAGACCAGGGGAGGCTGGACATGGGTCACCCTATTGTTATATTTTCGCCTCCGGGAGGTATTGAAATTGAGGTGGCCCGACTTCCCAAACGCTCCTGAGGCTGCCCCAATATTGGAGTACATTATAGCCCCAACCACTCTTAGAAAGGTGATTTCATCCTTGTATAGTCTGGCTCGCATGCTTCTGTCTCCCCCCCTCATCCTCATATAGGGTCAAATGGGTAGATAGTATGGCTCGCTCATTGTCTGAGGCCCAATGGGGATTTATACTGGCTCAGAACACATCGATCTCCATCAATATTGGATTTCGCTTAATCCATTTGAAATTTCTACATCTATTGTACTATTCTGCTCTTTCTCTACACAAACTGTTCCCACTCAGGCCTCCGTACTGTTAAGAGATGTCAACAAACCCCAGCTGATTTTTACCATATGGCCTGGCCCTGTTCTTATATTCAAAGCTTTTGGGTGGCTGTTGCAGAATTTATGGAGCAGGTGGGTGGAGGCCCCGATTCCCTTTACCCTAGAGACGTGGGTATAAGCATTGGTAGAACTGCAATCATATAGTGATAAACGCCTGGTCGGCAGGGCCTCTGTAGTTGCTAGATCATTGGTGGCACACACATCGGGGGGGGGGGGGTACAGCTCTTTCATTACATCAATGGGTGAACTCTATGTCGATGTGTGAACAGAGGGACACGCAGTACAATCAAACGCTCCACTTCAAGGGCAGACCCAAGTACTATTGGCTGGCCTTTAGGAGCTACATGTCCCGTACATCGAACTGTGAGAGCGTTTCATCATCACAAGACAATGTGGAGGTCACTTCGATGGCATGTCAGGTGTTATCAGCCCCAAAGTCTGGCTAGAGACTTTACCTCAGGGAGGTCTCATGTTGGTGTTTTTATTTATTTTTGTCATATTCGGGCCCGGGAGGTCAAGTGCCTTCTTTTGTGTCTGGGTTCTCTGATGCGTCACTGTTGCATGAATGTATAATCTGCAAGGGGTTGGGTGGGGTGGCGCGGGGGTGGGGTTGGGGTAGTGGTTGACACCCCATGGTGGGGCATTGTTAATGTGTTTTTTCCATGTTCTATTTGGTTGCGCTTGGCCTGCTGTATGGAGTATAATTGAAAAGGCTAATAAAAACAGATTAAAAAAAAAAGAAAGCATCCGGGTGATAAGATAGAATGTCAAGGTGTTTGGGATCAGCTCATTGGTTGAGCGCCAGTTGCACATATGTATACAACCAGCAGATCACAGAACTAGGTTTGCCATCGAAACTTTTTGGCACTGTGATGATGTTAATTTTCAAAAGTGTTTACTTGTCAATATGATGCATCTTCCCCCAACAAAATGAAATCTAGTTGACACTATGAGATTTAGCTAGACTAACCGAATTTTTACTGGCACACCTTGAGCGGAGACAATAGTGTTTTCTGTAGTAATATTGTAATTATGCATTATGTAGCAACTTAACATTTTTAAGAATGGAATTGTAGGACTGTCTTTTCTTAAAACAAATTAAGGTAATACATACCGGTCTTCAGCATGCAGGATAATACTTAGCTTAATAAAATTATCATCTTGATTACTTCTGCTTTGCAATTATTTAAAAAAGAAAGAACTATTCTTGCCTAGCACTCTCACACAGGCCTCTTTTGAACTGGGAGGAGATGATTACTTATGCACTGCACTCTCCATCAACCCCTTTGAACTTCCTGTGACCAGAGAAAAGAGGGTGGAGAGAGACCTGAGGACAAGGGAGAAATGCACAGTGATCTCTGCTTTCATTGAACAGGGTAATTTAAATAGCATGCTGTTCTACACAAGTGTCAATTTAAGTAGCAAAACCACAGAATTGCATAGAAAATCGCTATGCAGCACTGCTTATTTTTATGCCTTGAGCTTCTCCGAGCTGAGCTTAAACCGCACATTAAGTAAAAACAGTGCCGAACCTCTGGAAATTATTCAAGCAGACTCGCCAGCTATGAAACAGGACTTTTAATGCAGAACTGAAATGGGAAATCAAGGGGAATGTGTGGCTGCCTATATAAGCCACACCCTAATGATCTAGACAAACTGTTTTAGCGGTAGAGAAAAGATTGTATGATGTGAACTCTAAATGCAAGCAAATATACGAACAACAGAACTAGCTAGTAAGATGATAATGTTGAAGATGAAATGGCAGCGCTATTAACCAAACGAGAAGACTCCAAAAAATCATTCCCGCTGGAATATTAGAATTGGAGGAATCACACACCATTTAAATGATTTAGATCTGTAAGAGTAAACACTAAACCTTTTTCGTCTACAAGCATCTCACCAAAATGAGCTACTCTTGGATTGAACACATTGGGTGTATACCTCATACCAACAAAAAATAAATCTAAATGTAGGATGTTCTTACAAGAGTACAATTTTACCAGCAGGAAGAGAAGATTATGTCCGCAACCAGATCTTAAAAATCAGTGCATAGATTTTGCTTTTTTAAGAGCTACCACAGACTACTTTGGCTAAAAGGAGGAAACTGAAAGTGGTAACTGACTGCAAGAACTCAATTTAAGGCACATATGGGGGTTCCTGTGTAAGCTATTCTTTTCATATGAGAACCAACAGTCCAGGAAAAGAGATGGAAGCTCTAATAGGTGGCCAGAAATCCACTTACTTATCAGGAAGGCAGAGCGCAGAGAAGCCTGTAGTGGTGAATCAAGATCAAGAGGACGCGAGAACTCTGGTATCCTTGGAAGAGTAAGAAGACTGGACAGAACCTAATGGGGAACCCTAAGAGTAAAATTGGTGCTCGATCCATCGAAGCAGCATTGGGGTTGGAAGCCTTTATTAAGGCAGTACCACGCAAATCCTGGTATGGGAGACTGTGCATTGTGGAAGGGGACAACTATGCTGGAACATACTTGGGGGAAACAACTGTGTACTCTAGACATGCAATAATGGTCATTTCTGAGGCTTGTGGAATCTGCCTAGATCTCATGCTGTGCATAGGCCGACATCTATTGGAAGCTGTTTCACAGTTGTTTGTTTTCAAAATTCGAAAAGGGATGTCGACAGGGTGTGTCAGTAATACTATCCCTAGTGTGACGTCCACTGTACCCATCGTCCTTCTGTCACGCTCACCTGGTTCTCTGCGGGAGCAATGGTGTCCTCTGGATCCCTCCACTCGTACCCCGAGATTGAGAAGCAGACCTGCCAAGAGAGATTTGGTGTTTAGAGGGGTTTTGTGAATTAGCTTTCTAAACCTCCCTCCGCCCTCCCTGTGACCCTGTGGTGCGTCTTCCCTAAATGGAGGTGTGGCTCACCTTTTGTATTAGAATGGCGCGCCCTCCATCCTGCATCCTCAGGGGTGCTGAAGTCTGGGATTTGGAGCAGAAAGCTTACTGAGTTCAGGCGGTGATGCTTGTGCCCTTTCTGGAGTTCGCCCAGTTTCTGCACTGGGTATGTCCGTGAATTCAGGTGAAAGAAGAACCCGCAGGTAAGCCCAAACTTTGAGTGGCAAGTCCAACCAGTTACTTCACTGGATTGCGGGTGGCTTTATTAGGCGGGCGGTTGATCGGCAAACACTGAGCGCTGTAGTAATGTTTATTGTCTTTACAGGTTTCGGAGCGGGCTGCCAGCCGGTTGCGGGCGTTGGAGAGAAGAGTTCGCTTAGCCTCACCTCAAAAGGTAAGTTCGGTGGTCGCGCGATAGATCAGGGTTTATTTTGCATGCGCGCGCTTACTTATTCTTGTTCTGACTAGTTCTCTTCTTTCTTCCGCAGCTCGCTGCTGGAGCATGGAAGGACTGATAAGCGGGTCTGGAGCGCAGGAGAACAGGAGACTGGGTCCGGAGAGCAGAAGAACTGGAGATCGGGTACTGAAGTGTAGATAGAGGCAGTTCACCTGATCGCGTAGTTAAAACAGCTGTCAGTGATCCCAGGATATCCGAGCAACGAAGGGAGAAAACGGGTAAATTCGTTCCAAAGTGATGAGCGGCTGAAGCAGGCCAGAATCCAGGCGGCGGTGAACGTGTGCACAAGGTAACAGAAGGCACACGAAGCATGGACCAAAACTTGGGTGTGGCTTATATAGGCAGCCACACCCAAACACTAGAGCATGCTTTACAGTTTCTCACATTTCCTGGATGTCCCTAAGCATCCATGTTGAGGGTACAGGAAGTGGATGGGAAAACGAGCCCATAATAATGTGTTCCTACTAACAGTTTCTCAGTGCATGTTTTGCTTGCCAGACCCTCACCCATCTAGTCCCTGCTCGTCTCACAGGCCTTACCCCCATGTGTTTGTGTTCCCATGCTAGTACCCATGGCACCTTCACACGTCGAGGTCCCTCAGATTGTTTTTTTCCACCATCATAGACGGACACACAATAGCAGAGTTCCTCTTTCGGCATATCGCCATTGATTATACTAATTAGAGCTAGATCTCTCTTCTATCCTTTATTCACCGACTATCAAGAACACCTTCTACCATGGTGAAGGAAGGCAATCGTCGAAGATCCTTTCGACTAATTAATTTGGCCCGGCAGGGCCACACCGGGCTTCGGCCCACACAGTATGGAGAGAGGGGGGAGGTCATTGAAAATATATTTGCCCCTTTTCCTACATTACATTCGCCTAGCTACCATTACATGTTATCATGGATAAGACCCATTTTAAGTTCTGCCCAAGTTGCAGGAACAAATTCCTGTGGGTTAACAAGCACCTGGTGTACAATCTCTGCCTCCCACGAGATCACGTCGAGGAGAAGTGTCGAGCCTGTTGGCTCTTCAAATCAAAGATGTTGAAGGACCTTAAGACGAAATGCTGGTCCCACCACGCCATGCAGGCCGAAGCCATCATTGACGTGGAAGGGACCTTCAGTGATGGTAGCGCCGACGCCATTTCGAAATGGCATCGGCGAAGGGTTAGATGCTAGATTCCCAAGCGCAAGCCCCCAACCCCAACAGACAGGCCAGCAGTCCTGTTATGGGGATGACCCCCGGCGGCATGGGCGCTCTCACAACCCCTACCTCCGCTAAACACACAACCCAGGGCCGAGACTCGATGCGGTTGTCGGTTAAGTTCCCACGCACGGCGTCTAGGGAGTGGTCCACAAGTTCGTCCTCTGGGCATTCGCGATCCCGATCGCCACCTGACAGGCCCCGACTGTCGAAAGACAGCACAGACGTTGTGCATAAATCCGCACACGAACGTCACACGTTGGCTGACAAGGCGTCGGGCTACTCCATGACCGAGGTTCGATGTTCTTGTCGAAATTGGGTAAGGCCTCAGTGCAGGCGGGACTAGCCCACTTAGTGGAAAAATACGTCCCGAAAAGGCTTAGAAAGGAGAAAGAGTCTAAGAAGCACTCATCCAAGACGCTTCAAAAGGATGGGTCTCTCTCCCCATCCAAAGCCCAGCCTCACGAAGCTTCCCACACTCACAAGGGTTCTCAATCTCAAGGGAAAGATTCCTTACCAGGCCAAGGTGCTCCTCCTGAAAAGGAATCCTCAGTAGGCACTGTAACTCCTCAGGCTTCCACACTAGGCCCCATGTCCATCCCGAGCTCAGCCCAATGGACATGTGAAGACATAGATGGGGTCATGAGGAGGATGACCTTTATTTTCAATTTTTTTGAGAAAAACCCAGAAGCTTTCCAAAGTATCCAGAACATTCCTCCTACTACAGCTGCCTCTGGCTCTCAATATATCACATACAGGGGTAACCGCCTGACGATAGTTGAAGCATACTTTTAATGCTGTATGCCATTATTCACAACACAAGGGGATTAATTGGTGCTTGCAAAGGTCACCACTATTCTGAACTCGTGTCAAAGTCTAAAGGATCCCAACGGGGAAAGGGGCTCCATGCACATTCATTCGTACATGTAGACACAAAATGTATACATGCTGTAAGTTTATTACAACAAATATATTCAAGGTTTAATCAAGGTATGAAAACTGGATGCTTTCAAGAACAATCAAGTAGCATTTTCTAGGAACAAAAGCTCTAAAGGCCTTCTGCAGCGAAAAGTTTACAGAAGTGTAGGTCGTTCACATATATTTATATTCCATCAAAACATCACATTAGTTGTAGACTGAGTATAAATGCAAATAGAAAAGACAAACAATTAAATGCAAAAGAAAACATAAAATTAATTTACAAAGGTTAAGTGCAGTGAGGTATGGTGATAGACTGTAGTAAAGCAAAAACATGTCTAATGGGCGCTTTTCTCTAGTGCAAGCGCAAACATATAGAAAAGGTGCTTGTCCTTATAGAATCAGGGCAAAACCTATATGTATCTAGATATTAGTCTATTAGCTATAGGTGACCAATCCTTGGTCTACGTCGGGAACAGAGAAAATTCCCAAAGGTGTGGTTGGGGCCAACACGATTGAAGCTGGACCCATGGACGTTTCAGCTTCCAGGATCTGGTGCCGCCTTCTGGGCCAGAGGATTGTCTCTCCCTATGGGTGGTAAACACAAGGTGAGGGAGTGTTAGACTTAGCACAAAGTGTTGCAGGTAGTGTCAAATGCCCAGACCTGTGTGGTTAAAAGCAGTACATTTTTAAATTAAAAGCAAAAAGCAAGACAACCTTGAGCTTGTGTCCAGGGGGAAAGGGGAAGGAACTCAGTAGTGATGTGTTCTGCTGAATCCTAGTACGAGCATCAGTGAAAAGGTGGATGCATCATGAGTTAAAGTGACCAGGTGGCGGGCAGCTCTTCCTGGGAGTAGCTGTAACCAGAAACAAGAAAGGGAAAGGGGAAACAGGACCCCCTGTCAATATTTGCAAAATACTGAACAGCACTGTGGTAATTCCAATAGCCAAGAGTGGCGGAAGATGGAGTGCTTACCTATATGTTCTGATCATATAGGAGACCTTTACAGGATGCAGCTTTAAAATGCGGTCAGTAGGTAGGCATCCAGCGTGTCCATGGAATAAAGCCTACGGAAAATGGCACGCTGTGTGATGGAGAAACACAGCTGAGGTCAGGAACCCTGAGCGCCCAGTGAATAGGCGCAGTGCTGTGGGTGAAAAGCACAACAAGTGGATATTAGTAAAATCTACGAAGGGAACGCCCGTGAGGACGTCCCATAAGGCAGGGAAAAGGGGGGCGCCAAGTGAAGTGTAGAGGAACTCGGAGGTGAAAATGGCAGGGGGCCAAGTCCACTGTGCTGCTTACCTCTAGGGTGCGCTGCCTGCGAATGGACTGGAGCGGCCCGCTCCACAGTGCGGCACTGAGCTGTGTATGCCGGCAAGGGGATATAATCGCGCATGCTCTGGAAACGAATACTGTTCCCCAGCGCATGCGTATGCAAAGCCTG
The DNA here is from genome assembly GCF_040938575.1 of Ambystoma mexicanum. Lineage (NCBI taxonomy): Eukaryota > Metazoa > Chordata > Amphibia > Caudata > Ambystomatidae > Ambystoma > Ambystoma mexicanum. The sequence goes on from NC_090933.1 coordinate 882,146,793, forward strand.
AATGTGGACCAAGCAGCGGCCCGTTGACAGGGTAACGGAAACTGCTCCCCGACACATGCGCGTAGGCAGCCTAAATGATGTCGGGTGTGGGCAGGGCGGCGGCCCGTTGTCACAGCAACGTGGCTTACGTCCCTGCAAACCCAAACACGACAAAGCAAGTTTCAGGCTGAGACAGAGGCGCTCAGACAGCATAACAAGTGGGGATTGTACTGGGGGACAGTGCAGGAAGTTCGGTGAGCAGACAAGTCGGTCTCAATGAATTGCAAGACCAGGGAGAAAGAAGGAGGAAACATGTGTAAAAACAGAACTGGACCTGGGCACGTGTCCCACGTGGGTGCCAATGAAAGCTGAGACTAAAAATGGCAGGGCTCAGACGAGAAAAGCGGAGCCTGAAGTGGTGTGCAATGGGACTCCTGGTGGGCTAAAAAAGTGAAACAAATCACAAAACAGAAAATGCAAGGCCAGGAGGCCAGAAGAGGATTTAGTAATAACGATTGTCCAGAGGCATAGCTTCATTCAGTCCTTTCTCAATGGATCGCAGCTTAAAGACCCACCATGCTTCTTTATAATTGAGAGTATTTTTTACATTCACTGTGTTTTGGATTTTCTCAAGTACCCACCACTTGATTTGGTCTTGATTGTGTTGGAATTCTACAAAGCGGGGTACAAGTGGAGCTGTTAGGGTCCGGCATCTGATTCTAGACAGATGTTCAACGTTTATGTATTGGTCTGGTAGTCTGACCCACGTATCTCAGGCCGCACAGGCATTCTATTGCATAGACCACGTTAGGTGTTTTGCAGTTGGTAAATTGGCGTAACGCCAAGTCTCTGCCTTCAATTTCAAAAGTTTTGATTTTGCTGGTAAACCGGCATACTGTGCAGGAGCCACATGGATAGTGTCCCGTGACCTCTCTGAGGTTCCACAGGCCTGTTCTGAGCGTTTGTTTCGGTAGTCTGGCATGTGTGAGCCATTTGCTAATGTTTTTCGACAGTTTCAGGACCATGCGGGGGGGGGGGTTCATCAGGGAGTATCTGGTGGATAAGTGGCCAGAATTGTTTAATGATGCTCTTTATCCTGTTGGTGTTAGGTCCAAAAGTGGTCACGCATGTTATCCTGTTAGTTTCTGTGGTTTTATTTTTGGGCTGGAGCAAAGTCTCTCGGGGGATACACAAGACTCTCTTTCTGGTATTCTTAAGCAATTTCTTGGGATACCCTCGAGCTAGTAGTTTGGATTCAAGGATTTCTGCATGGAGACGATAATTGTAAGTGTCGGAGCAGTTACATTGGAGCCGTAAAAACTGACCAAACGGAAGATTTGTTTTCAGGCTTTGAGGATGGTTACTGCGGTAGTGGAGTAGCGAGTTTCTATCGGTTTCCTTTCTGTAGAGGGTGCAGGTAAGTTTGCCCTCTTCGGCCTTGATGGTTAGGTCCAGGAAATTGATAGCCGATCTACTGCTGTTAATGGTGAACTCTAAATCAGTGGAACGGGTGTTGAGCCAAGCATGAAAATCACTAAGTGCAGGGGCAGATCCTTTCCAGATGAAAATTATATCGTCACTGTAACAAAACCAATTGGTGATATTATTCCAAAAAGGGTTGTGATGGTTTTGTACATGGAGGGATTCAAATTCAGCCATAAAAATGATATCCAAACTCGGAGCAAATGCAGCCCCCATGGCCGTGCCAGAAGTCTGAAGATAGAAAGTGTCGTCAAACAGAAAGAAGTTCTTGGTCAGGGCTATTTCCAAAAGTTCCATTTAACCGGGACTCTTTCCTGTTCCATGTGATAGGTAAGGTTGTGTTGAATACAGCTGAGAGCTGCTGGTTGTGGAATACTGGTATAAAGGGCTTTTATATCCAGTGTAACCAAAATGTCTGTTCTCAAATATGTTGATGGTGGACATGGTATCTTTGAGGTACGTGGGAGTAAGTTGGCATAGAGGTTTCAAGAGAAAGTTAATGAATTTACAGAGGGGTTCGAGTATTGAATCGCAACCTGACACGATAGGTCTTCCTGGAGGCTGTGTAGCATTTTTATGGAGTTTTGGGAGTGCATAAAAAGCTGGTATTCTCTCCTCCGAGGTATTGAGGAATAACTCCTCTTTGTCGGTGATCCATTCATGTTCCAGGGCATATCTGGTACAAAACATTATTTCCTGTTTAATGACAGGTGTGGGATCCTTGTTTAATACTTTGTAGTTTGTTCTGTCATCCAGTAGGGTCAAGACCATTTCCTTGTATTGTGTAATGTTTTGTATCACAATACCTCCTCCCTTATCTGCGGCTTTGATCACAATGTTGTTCTTTGTGGAAAGTTGCTTGAGGGCCTTGCGTTCAGCGTTGGTGAGATTGTGTCTAATTGATGTCTGTGATTTTTGGAGTTTAGCAATCTCTTGTCTGACACATTTGTCGAAGGTGATCAGGCCTGAGCCCTGCCATTTTTAGTCTCAGCTTTCGTTGGCACCCACGTGGGACACGTGCCCAGGTCCAGTTCTGTTTTTACACATGTTTCCTCCTTCTTTTTCCCTGGTCTTGCAATTCATTGAGACCGACTTGTCCGCTCACCGAACTTCCTGCACTGTCCCCCAGTACAATCCCCACTTGTTATGCTGTCTGAGCGCCTCTGTCTCTCAGCCTGAAACTTGCTTTGTCGTGTTTGGGTTTGCAGGGACGTAAGCCACGTTGCTGTGACAACGGGCCGCCCTGCCCACACCCGACATAATTTAGGCTGCCTACGCGCATGTGTCGGGGAGCAGTTTCCGTTACCCTGTCAACTGGCTGCTGCTTGGTCCACACTCAGGCTTTGCATACGCATGCGCCGGGGAACAGTATTCGTTTCCAGAGCATGCGCGATTATATCCCCTTGCCGGCATACACAGCTCAGTGCCGCACTGTGGAGCGAGCCGCTCCAGTCCATTCGCAGGCAGCGCACCCTAGAGGTAAGCAGCACAGTGGACTTGGCCCCCTGCCATTTTCACCTCCGAGTTCCTCTACACTTCACTTAGCGCCCCCCTTTTCCCTGCCTTATGGGACGTCCTCACGGGCATTCCCTTCGTGGATTTTACTAATATCCACTTGTTGTGCTTTTCACCCACAGCACTGCGCCTATTCACTGGGCGCTCAGGGTTCCTGACCTCAGCTGTGTTTCTCCATCACACGGCGTGCCATTTTCCGTAGGCTTTATTCCATGGACACGCTGGATGCCTACCTACTGACCGCATTTTAAAGCTGCATCCTGTAAAGGTCTCCTATATGATCAGAACATATAGGTAAGCACTCCATCTTCCGCCACTCTTCGCTATTGGAATTACCACAGTGCTGTTCAGTATTTTGCAAATATTGACAGGGGGGTCCTGTTTCCCCCTTCCCTTTCTTGTTTCTGGTTACAGCTCCTCCCAGGAAGAGCTGCCCGCCACCTGCTCTCTTTAACTCATGATGCATCCACCTTTTCACTGATGCTCGTACTAGGATTCAGCAGAACACATCACTACTGAGTTCCTTCCCCTTTGCCCCTGGACACAAGCTCAAGGTTGGCTTGCTTTTTGCTTTTAATTTAAAAATGTACTGCTTCTAACCACACAGGTCTGTGCATTTGACACTACCTGCGACACTTTTGCACTTTGTGCTAAGTCTAACACTCCCTCACCTTGTGTTTACCACCCATAGGGAGACACAATCCTCTGGCCCAGAAGAAGGCACCAGATCCTGGAAGCCGAAACGTCCATGGGTCCAGCTTCAATCGTGTTGGCCCCAACCACACCTTTGGGAATTTTCTCTGTTCCCGACGTAGACCAAGGATTGGTCACCTATAGCTAATAGACTAATATCTAGATACATATAGGTTTTGCCCTGATTCTATAAGGACAAGCACCTTTTCTATATGTTTGCGCTTGCACTAGAGAAAAGCGCCCATTAGACATGTTTTTGCTTTACTACAGTCTATCACATTACCTCACTGCACTTAACCTTTGTAAATTAATTTTATGTTTTCTTTTGCATTTAATTGTTTGTCTTTTCTATTTGCATTTATACTCATCAGTCTACAACTAATGTGATGTTTTGATGGAATATAAATATATGTGAACGACCTACACTTCTGTAAACCTTTCGCTGCAGAAGGCCTTTAGGGCTTTTGTTCCAAGAAAATGCTACTTGATTGTTCTTGAAAGCATCCAGTTTTCATACCTTGATTAAACCTTGGTGAATATATTTGTTGTAATAAACTTACACCATGTATACATTTTGTGTCTACATGTACGAATGAATGTGCATGGAGCCCCTTTCCCCGTTGGGATCCTTTAGACTTTGACACGAGTTCAGAATAGTGGTGACCTTTGCAAGCACCAATTAATCCCCTTGTGTTTTGAATAATGGCATACAGCATTAAAAGTATGCTTCAACTATCGTCAGGCGGTTACCCCTGTATGTGATATATTGTTACCTCAGCCTTAGGTTCCGCCAGTTGGGCTGTCCCTCCAGTTAATATGCCTCTGGCTCTCAAGAAATTGCAAATGCCCCTACTAGTCAACCCCCATCTAAAAAGTCTCATCCGGACACCCTGGATATTTCACCACAGGTTGATCCTCCCTATGTAGATCTTTATGACACAGACTATTATGATGATGATGCTGTAGATGCTTATGCAGCTCAAGAGGGTACAGAAGAAAACTATGACGAGGAAGAGACGGAGATGTACACTATAGCCTCTCCCATCAACCAAGACCCTCCGGTGGCTGATTCGCGTATTGACAATCAGCCCCTTCTGAATGAGATGCTCATTAAAGTGGCTGAACACTTTCAGGTCCGAACACAAGAGACTGAGCAGGACAAGGATTTTGTTGAGGATGTCCTGGGGGATAAGAAATCAGTTAGTTTATTCCAATCCTACAATCTGTCCAGAGAAGGATCTAACCTTCTCTAGAAACATGAAATCAGACGCGTGCGGTTAACCCACGTATAGAGAAGCTCTTCCGCCTAGCACCCACACACACCCCATCTATATCGGACGACAGCTTAAACCTGACTCACTCGTGGGCACAACCACTAGAAAGCGAGCGGGTACTCCACTAGATTCCTCTGAGGCACCACCTGACAAGGAAAGCAAACGCCTATACACCGTGGCCAGGAAGGTAGCCTCTTCTGTGGCTTTTCAGGCTGGAATAGCTAACAATATGACTCTTAGCTAGCTATAATTGCCATAAATGGGACGAGGTGTCTGCACTACTATTGGCAGCCCTGGAACCATTAAAGACTCAATTGGCCCAGGTAGCAGCAGAGGGCAGAGCTGTCTCGGGCTGCATCCTGAAGAACAATTTAGACGTTGCTGACAATGCAGGAAGAATAATTGCTGAAGGCACTATTATTAAGCGGCATGCTTGGCTCCGCCAATCTGGCTTTAAGCAGGAGACGCAAGCAACACTGGTAAATATGCCTTGCGAGTCCAACGTTCTCTTTCGAAAGGCAGTAGAGGATGCTCTAAAGTCTGCAAAGGACGAATACGATACTCTGAAGCCCTTGGGACAGCTTACAGAGAAACCCTCAGGCCAAAGAGGGAATAGTAATTTTTGTCGCTTCAGAGGACGAAATTCCCAAATGGGTTCAGGGTATGGTCAAAACCAAGGGTCATTCTGGGGTAATAATCTGGGCCAACAGGGTTACCCAAAAGGACAGCACCGATCTCGCGGCCGGGTGAGGTCTGCACCTCTAGAGGTGAATAGCACCTCCAAAACAGTGACATTCCGCTTCAGGTGCTCTTCCATGCCTCTCCAGTAGGAGGGGGCATTTCAAACTTAACCGAAGCATGGGAGGGGGATCACCTCAGACAAATGGGTGATATCCACCATGGCGGGTGGGTACTGTGGAACTAATCCAGCGACCCCGGAACCATCCCCCGTGCCAGAAGAAAAACTTGGAAGAAGAACAACGCATCCTTATCGAGGAAATCGCAACGCTGCTCCTAAAGGACTCCATAGAAGTCATCTCAGCGAACCAGGTAAACAAGGGTATTTATTCAAGCTACTTCCTTGTGCCAAAGAAAGATCTAACAATGTGCCCAATATTAGACCTGCGCCCTGCAAACAAAGATTTCTAACCACAAAAATTCTGCATGACTACGCTACAAGAAGTTATCCCTCTGCTAAAGCGGGGGGGGGGACTACATGGCCACTCTTTCCCCTTCCCATGCACTTGCGCGATCTGGATGACACCTGGCCTAGTAGAATCGTTGTCTGTCTTCCCTCTGTTCCCCCTCCCTTGCCTCGTCGTGCCTTGAAACAATTGTGTATAGGCGCGTTATAAATGCCTTTATATCATATCATGTCATGTCAGAAACCAAACAATCTGAGGGACCTCGACGCGTGAAGGACCATGGGTACAGTGGACGTCACACTAGGGATAGTATTACTGGCATGCCCCGTTGACGTTCCTTATCGAAATTAGAAAACAACTATAATACTCTGCAGCTTCCACTAGATGTCGGCCTATTCACAGCATGTGGATCTAATCAGATACAAGCATCAGAAATAAGATTACGGCGAGTAATCTATCCCATACATGGGATAAGGGTCGAAAGTAGAAGCAGACAACCTCTAAGGTGGGGAGGGTAAATATGGATAAAACCGAACACAAACAAGCCGGGGAGGGGGCTGGGATGTTGGGAAATATGCCAAAGGCTAGTAGGTAAACTTGCCAGTGATGAACGGGGGGTGGGAGGGTTCAGGAGAGAGGAGAGGATACGATTAGGGAAATGTTGTTGGCGTTAATGGTGTTAATTCAAAAGTTGGATATACTATGGTTCTGGTTTTGGGTGCTCTATAGTAGGGACTGTTGGCGTGAGGATGGTGACTGCTGACATTAAGAAGCACCCTGAACTTGCAGAAGCTTAATTCACCCATAAAATGTAGAGCAATACTCCAGAGCTTATACACTTTATATACACTTTCGATGTAGCAGTGGCATTTTTACAAGCAACGCATTTGCTTGGGGAAGATGAATAAAAGACGGTCCACATTTAATGCAACAAGTAGAACAAAAAAAGGGGTCCCCATCTCTTTCTTTAAAGCTAATATTCTTAGAGATCCGGAGGAGAGATTAATGGGCATCGAAGGGGTGATGTGAGGGTGAACTATTATCTTTGTATCGGTATGTGCCTTTAAAGAGGGACATGGGGCATTTATTTAAGCGTCTGATCAAAACGCTGAGGCACTTGAAGTGCACTGCAATGTATACTGCAGTTAAGAGTAGAAGCTGGTTTCTTGATCTGTTCTGCAAGTTTGGATCCCTCTTCTGAGACCGTCTGGCTCCTACCACTCCTGCTGACCAACTTCAAAAGTGTGAGCTGCATGTACCTCAGTGTACCATAGTCGACTGTCTGCAGGACGTGCCCTTTTTATTTGGGTTAAGTTAGCAAGGTTGATCTTTTTGCTCCCATATCTCTGGTGGTAAACTACATCAGACCTGCTACATTTCCTGACATCTGGCAAAGTGGATTTCAGTTGCTCTCTGTATTTCCACTTGTTATAGGTCTATATGAATTGGATCTAACTGAGGTTTACCATTGGCATACAATTTACGTAGTAAAGGTCAAACAGACAGAGTTATGAGCAATACTAACAGGGAGCTTGATAATGAGGAAAGAATGGGGGAAAGACATAAGTGCTTTTCCGTCTGCTCCTGTTGATGGGAAAATAAGACTATTTTGGTGTACACGCACCTGAAACCAATAACATTGAAAATGATATTGAGCACATTGAGCCTATTGGAGAGACACCTGGAACCTCCATAATTGATAACACTTGCTCCTAGACCTTTGTTATGGTCTGCAAAAAGAGGCTATTGCCAGTGGGAAAGGCAGCTCATTCTAGAAATGTTCTCCACCCCGCCATTCTCCTTAATACCATCATGGAGAACATTGGTGCCTCACCTAAATTCTTACTGAATGACTCAGAGATCAAAGGTGTAATTACATCTGCCCCATCATACGCAGCCAGTTATGGTGAAGTGCCTTCATGTGGCTATCTGGATTAAATTGTCTGACGATCTGTAGCGATATATGCAAAGTTCAGAAACCACAACATGACACTTTGCTGAAAATGGAAGAATTGATGCTTGGTGCTACTGGGCCATTTCAGCTGAGGAAACCAATTCTGTCTAACCTAGACAGATGTCATCCTGCAGGAACAGAGGTCCCAGATAGCAATTTGCTGTGATTAATAAGTAACTTTCCAATTGAAGTGGGTGAAATGTCTGAGCAGCTCGCTGTTGGAAAAAGTGCAAAACTCAACACAGGCACGGATACTTCACAGCATATGGCAACTTGTCAAGACATAGCTATGGATCACAATGCTACACCATCTGTGGTAGCGGTAGATCATCAGTCCTGTCATGGTGGTGGTGAAATAGCCACACGCTTAAGACAGAAAAATTAAAATCCAAAAAAACAGACATAAACCAGTAAGGGAAAGATTTGATTTAAAGGAAACAGGCTCTTATTATGCTATAACGGAGATCATTACTCCAACGCCTAAAGGAGCTGGCAAGAATAACAACCCTATGAAAAAGAGGGTAAATCATTCAACTCCAATTTGGACAATTGGGTGCTAAAACAAACCATAGAGGAGCTGTACGAAGAAAGTGCCACAGCTAAACACTTCTGATGTTGTAGAACAGTAGTTGAAATATCATAAGCATCAAATTTAATGGCTGTTTCAAAGCAAGCCCAAAACCTTACTTAAGGCCCCCATCTCAAATCTCTAGTCAGTTTTAAAAGATGCAGACTTTGAGAGAATGTCCTGTGAACTTAATACAAAGGCAACAGAGAACTGTTTATTAACACATATTATGATAGATGAACTTTTTTGCAACTGCTGAATCAACCATTGAATCACACGTTTTTGCTGCACTGGTTTTTCATGATTCCTAACATAAAGTAATAACTACTAATGATGTTGATTGGGTAGAGATTCTGGATTTGAGCTTATTGCTTAGCTCAAATGTCTACTGCAAATCTCTACACATTGCAAGTTTCATTATGAAATGTTCAGCTGACCATTTCAAAATGGGATATGATTTTTTTCATTGTTACATGGTGATGAACGTTCCTGTCAATTCTTACAACAAAACATGAAAATAACTCCATCAACTTGGAAGGTAAATTATGTGTGAAATGATAAATTTCAGTGCACCTGTACACTATAGAGCCATATCTAATTAGGAATTACTTCCCGGCACTGATACATGTCCAAAAACGATTATTATTGTATTTATTGAGCGCCGACCTAGCTTAGAGAAGAAACTGAGCTCTTTACAAAGGTAAATATCAATACAGATGCATAACAGATCCCTTTACATAGGTGTACAACATTACAGATGCATAATGGAGTGCTTTTCAGTTGTAACAGCCTAAAAGATATACAGCAGGGGGTATCATAGAGGGGGCAGGGGGAGTACAGCTGTACCGGGTGGTGGGGAGGAGAGGGACGGGCATCTAGCAAGTCAGGTGGCACGACAGGTGAAGTGATGACCTAGGTGTTGAGGAGGAGAGACTCCTTGAAGAGGTGGGTCTTGAGTTCTTTTCTGAATTGTAGGAGTGTGGGATTAGTATCCGAACCTGGAACACTCAAGGTTGTAGGTATTTTATCAGCAGCAGAGAAGGGGCCAAGATTTTAACTGACTGATTTATTTTGTATTTAAGAAAGCTGGCTTACACACACTCTTTTTATATGGCTATACTATATACTCACAATCGGCTATTAAAGTTAAGTTGGGCTGCCCAGCTAGTGGCCTCATAATGAGGCATTCCTTGTTGTTGAGAATCTAAAGAAATGATTGATTCTTACACTATTCAATGTTTGAAAATTCAGGGAGCAGCAAGCTATTTGGTTCATGTTTGTAGCCTAGAAGAGCCTCAGTTTGCTTGACACCAACGGCTACCAGGAACTACTTTTGGCTCCCCATGCTACCTGATGCCAAACACACACGTATGTGAATTTAACTCTGTGCATAATTAAGCTTTACGATGACATCTAAACAACATTTAAGGCATAAGGGGTCATACATAATGAACAAAATTAAACATTTGCTTCTTATGTGAAAGATAGATTTGCGGAACACTTTATACTAGCGTTTTGTTCACCAGGGGTAGCTCCTGATCATCGGTTAATGTCAGAGCAGCTTTTAGCTCCTGTTTATCCAATCTTAATTTCACTCTCCAACTATGTATGCTGAATGGTTGTGCTAAAGGCGACATACCTGAGAATTACACCTGGATTATGGGGTATAAAAGCACCATGTTAGATTAGTTTTAAGGATTTTGCATTGGCTGAATATTTACATAAATTATAACAAGAGTGGTCATGCTGCTTTAAATTTAACTGTGAATCTTGACACAGTACAACAATGTGGGCCCTGACTATCAAAACTCGAGGAAATAGAATTTGTTGGACTGAACATATTATGAATATGAAAAATCATATCAACATTGCATATAATATGTGGTGACATCAACAAGAAAAATGTTGAGGAAATTACACAATGGATTTAAAGTTGAACACAGACCTTTGGCACAATATACACATGCCTTGAGGTTGGTTTAGATAGGACTACTAATATTTTGTGTGATGTAGAGATAGCAAGTAATACATTATCCTTGTGATGTATGATCAGACCTATAAATAAGGACTCCTCTTTGACAATTGATGATAGGATCAATGTGGTCAAGAAATTTAAAATTAATTTAAACAAATTGGATTAGGAGCTACAAGGCATCCTTAAAAAAATGTTTAAGCAGCAATTAATGATCCATGCCTTAGCGATGATTCATAGTAAAAATACATTTGGAATTGAGTTAATAAGATAACTTTCCTTTATGCAGAGATCTGTATTTAACATTGTAGAGGAGTCAACGTGGTGTTTGTGTATCACCAATTATTTTTATAAAGCAGCACAAGCTCCAGTAAGTGACAATATTCAGACTAGATTTGCCATAAACTGGTATATTGAGGAGGCTTTTTATTAATAAACTGAAGAATTTGCATGCACTTGGCCCTGTTGTCCTGGCCAACGTACATATTCAAAAGAATCCCAAGCCAAGCTACGACATTATGTTTCCAAAATTGTTATATTCAATAAGATTTCCAAGTCTTGCCCCTGTCTTATCTATAACGGGTATAAGATGCTCCCAAACAGGCTTTGCTTCATGACGATACCCTCGTATATGTGACATTTATCGGCTATCTGGCAGCTTTTGATAGTCGATGGGCCACTCCATTGGAATATCCTTAAAAATTGGGGCATACCCAGGGTCCTATTAAACATCTTAATTCAGTTATACAGGTATACATGTGTTGGCGTTAAACTGGACAATTTGGGAAACTTGGCACCAATTGCTGATTTAAACAGGGATGGGTTTTGGCTCACCTCTTCAACATTTTTATTGCTGTCATACCTAATGTCTTGCAAAATGTTTATAATTTTCCACCAGAAATCTGCAACAGACACATTGGTTGGTTGGGCTATGGCAATTGCATTGTTATGCATCATACGCCAGTTGCACTAAGACGTAGATTGAGTGTCATTTCAGAATACTCTAAAGGTCATGAGTTTAGTTTTAATATAAATAAAACCAAAGGTGTGGATTTTAGTAAGAAAAAAACAAAGTCCATGCAGCTCCTGGCCACGTGATAAAGTTACACTAGTTGATACTTATGTTTACCTGCATGTGTTATGTAATGGAACTAATATTTAATTAGCACGTTGGAAAAGATGTAGCTACAAAGCCCTGACTAAGCTGGCTATCATTAGAAGCTACACAAATAATTACGGGGATGCAGTTTTAAAGGTCTTCTGCAGGTTCATCAGTCTAGTCTTGTCAGCTTGAAGGGAAGATTTGGAGAAAAGTGCTGGGCCTTTCCACCTCTGTACCAGTTGCCATGCCTAATGATGATGTGACACCAGATCACCTACCCATCTAAACATGTAGAATATGTGGGTAGTAGGAGTATAAAGAAACAAAAAGACACTTGGTCACCCAATATCTGGGACTGCAGAACAGACTGCTGTTGGGGAGACATTTTTTCATTGATTCATTGTTAAAAAAAATAATAATTAAAAATCTGGATTTGGTGACTGGCAGGACAATTATTGCTTACTTTGGCACTTATGAAATTATGAATTTTAATTATCAATCAATGCAAAGCAATGGAATTAGATGTTAATAGTTTTCTTTTACTGATGTATTTTCTTTTCTATTGTGACTTAGGATTGTATGATTTTACATATTTATAGGGTGTAAATGTTTTATTCACAACTGTAGCCCACTTTTAGGAACACAAAAAGGCAGTTTGTTGAAGGGGCTGCAATCATAGGAAGTATTGTTAACTGTGTTTTTGACCCCGCCTATGAGTAAAATCCACCCATCATCGCAGTCGGACAGCAAGAATTTCCAAACAGTAGCACAGTTAATAAGAGACCTTTCAATGATTGAGACTTTGTGATTTTTATTTGTTTTCTCTAATGGGAGGATTATACTTTCTATTTGGCTGTCCATAAAGGTTATTTGAGACTGGATATGTTTCTCGTCTCTAGCAAACTCCACCCCAAGATCGGTGCAATAGAGCTTGGGCAAAGGATATTATCTGACCATGCCAATTTCCGTTAGTTCTGGACATTGATATCCCATGCACGACTAAACGGAACCCATGGTGTATGAATGATTTTGTATTGACCGATCAAGTAATGAGGGCACAGATATAGATATTAACTAAATAATTGAAAGAAAAATATAAACATTAATGGTTATTGGTCAAATTTCATTGATTGGAGAGAAGCACTCTGCAAGGTTGTCTCTTATTGCTCCTTGGATTTGCTTTGGCATTGTAGCCGTTGGACTAGTTCATTCATACAAATCCGAAAATAAAAGGGATCACGTATAAGAGCTCGTCTCATAAGTTTGCTTCATATGCAGACTGTATTCTATGCCTTTTGAGTGAACCTCAGGAATGCATTCCAGCCCTGCTCTCTGGGCTACAAAGGTTCAGTGATCTCTCAGGATTCCGTATTAAGAGGTCAGTGGGGTTAAGTATCTCAAAATCCCTAGACACCATTAAATATCTAAATGGTAATCTTTTTAAAGGGGCTGAAGAGAAGGCAAATATTCGAGAACAATGGAAATCTTATAGTGGGGGCAACAGAATAGCTTTATCCAACAGGATACATTGCGGTTGGGTAGTATTTGTTCAGACAAAAAGATTTCTTTAAGTTCATATGGGCATGATAAGAACCTATCATCCCACGGTAGATCCTATGCGAAGGAGGACTGAACGGGAGTTTGGGACTTCCCGCTATAAGATGATATTTGATAGCAGCACACATTAGCTCCATGCTGAGCTGGCCATCAACACAAAAGTCACCAAAATGGAAGGAGATTGAACAAGAGTACGTCACTGCATTTGTTACCCTTTATTGCAAAAAGAGAAGGATTAGCTTGTGGCAAACCTCTGCATTATGTTGAAATACTGGAGGAGGGGGTGCAGGCTCAGAGGAATAAAAGCAGGTCTGGGTTCTCACACTCACTCACTCAAAACCCAGACTTCGCTCTGGGCTCACACAAAGAAGATTTTAGTTGATGTGGAGTTAGGGGTCCTATACTACTGGGCAGTTTGTATTTGGAGGGCGCGCACTGTGTTTTATCGAATGTAAGCAGAAAATCAACCTCCCGGATTCGGAATGATTTCAATACATATGATTAAGATGTGAGTTAACCAATAGGGTGGTAAAAGGTAGATCCCACTCAGGCCTGGAGCTATCAATGCAAGAAGGGAAAAGATGGCAAAAACATTACTCCTTGTTACATATTGCTATACTTCAATGGGGAGGTAGACAGACTTCCATTTATGATAAGATGTAAGCAGAAACGGGGGTGCATAATATCATTGCATTGAATTTTGACCAAGGCCTATGAAGGCTCGAAATGCCCCACTATCAAGGAAAACACCTTCAAGTGTATGCGCCACAAGGTATTTGACACCTCAGACTCAATAAAACGTATCCCCATATATCAGAACTTTGTCAACGAGGAAGTAAGGAAATGTGGGACATGGGTCATATGTAGTGGAAATGCCCCAAGATTCAGGCACTCTGGTAAGACATTTTGGTGAAAGTTAAGGATGTAGTAGGAACCCAACTTCACTGGAATCGTTCAACGATAATACTGGGGGCTCTGAGGTGCATGGCATTTTCCAATATCGGGTAATTTTATTGTTTTATTTGTGTTTGCTTTCAGAAACAAAAACCTTTACAAATTCTTTTTTGAATACAATAAAAGAATATACATATAAAATTACATACAGAATAAAGATGGGGATAAAACACATTTAAAAAAACTTTTCTTCAGTTACATTATTTCATCATTACATTACATCTTTTTTACATAATTTTTGTAAAAGGAAATTTTTAAAATAACCTTAATCTTAAAGTAAATCTTAGAATAAAAATCATTCTTGAACTATGAGACCACAGACATTCGATAAGAATCATACAATTGCTATTTTTAAAGAGATCAATTTCCCATGCATCATGTTCCACCAAATGACCTCTGGGAAATATCTTTCTGTTTGTGACACAAATTTTCTGAAGTAAGTTTCACGTTCCTCACAAATGAACTCACAATCTTGTTATGGATGTCTTTGTGTTTCCTTTACAATAGTGCTTTTACAAAAGCGGCAGGGCACATACCCTTTTCCCATTTTGTCTCTAATTTCTTAGATTTGCCCAGTTGGCAGTACATTAAAATGAAACCGCATAAGATTACATCTCCATTTTCTATCAGGAAATTTTATTTAGGTATGGTTCCAAGGTACCCACCAGCTTCCAATCTGATACCAAATGACAATACGGTGATGAGATCTTTACTTTTCTTAGATTTGCCCAGTTGGCAGTACATTAAAATGAAACCGCATAAGATTACATCTCCATTTTCTATCAGGAAATTTTATTTAGGTATGGTTCCAAGGTACCCACCAGCTTCCAATCTGATACCAAATGACAATACGGTGATGAGATCTTTACTTTTTCATTGGTTTCAGCCCAATCAGCCCATCTGATTCGACTTTTTACTTGCATTGGGTTCCTAATGAGTTCAAAATATATACCAATTTTGTCAAGTAAACGTCTAGTGGACTCGTACAAAGATGGTAAAAAATTTGATTTTGTTTTGCCCAATCTCAGTTGCAGGTCCAGAATCGCATATAAATTATTTCCCGATCCCAATAAGTTTTCTTAGTAATGACATTATTTTCCATTCAATTACACTCTTAAGCAATTGTAGGCCTAATTCATACCTAATAGCTGACATTGGGATACATTTTGGTTGATAATACAATACACTTCTCCAAAACTTTGCTTCGATCTTAACAATACTAATTTCTACACATTTTGGGAAGGATTCTAGACCATAACTGAGTTTGCGAATAACTTTCGAGGTATAGAAACGTAGCAGTGATAGCATAGAAAATTTACAGTACATCCTGTCAATTCTTTTAGTCTGTGCAATCAATGTGATCAGTCGTTCTTCCAAAACATTCCAGTATGCAAAATGTTTTATATTGGCAAACACAGGATAACCCAAATGCACGAATGTTCGTTTAATTTCGAGTTTATCGTTTTTTTAAATACCAGCTGAATCTTGTAGATTTTTTACTTGATCCCAAAATAAGAATGATAGATTTCTTTTCATTTATACTTAAATCGTTCGCATCTATGTATTCTTTAAATTTGTTTATCATTCATTATAATCCTATCTGCGATCTATGAATCAGTAGGAAGTCATCTGCAGAGGAGCACCAATTTAGTTTTACCCCTTCTATTTGTCGTGAGATAAACAAAGCCATGTCCAGTGGGGTCCCTACATCAGATACAAATAGATTGAACAGTGTAGGGCCAAAGATACAGCCTTGCCTCAAGCCGTTCCATGTGCATATTGGAATTGATAATTTGCCTTCCTGGTTCAGTCGAACTTTAATCACGGATCCCTCGCGGAAATGGATAAGAGATAGTATATTCCCAGGCATTCCAAGTAATAACATTTTTTACCATAGTAGAGACCTATTCACCCTGTCAAATGCTTGGGATAGGTCTATACTTGCCACATATGTCAAAGGAGCATTTTTCTTACATGGATTTTCCTGAAGAAGTGAGAACATATTCCCAATTCTGTCCCCATTCGCTTTCTGAAGCCAAATTGCTTGTACTGGAATATTGCCTCCGTTTCTATCCATTCTTCTATCAACCTCAATACCAAATCAGCAAATATCTTAGAGTCAGTATCCATTAGTGCTATAGGCCTATAATTTTTTGCATCGCTTCTATCCCCCTTTTTATATATGGGATAACATAGGAAATTCTCCAAGAGGATGGAATATGCTTTGTTAGAACAATATTCCCGAACAACATAAAGAGGGCATTTGCCCACTGAAATGGATTCGCCTTAAAGATGACATTTGCTAAACAGTTAGGTCCTGCCGCTCTGGATGGATTAGATTTTATTATTTGGGTCATAATCTCAGCCTCTGTAAAGTAACACTTCCAATCTATTTCATATATTCAAGGGAGAGTTATAGGAGGAATCTTATTTGCTGCATAGATATCCCCAAAATGTCCTACCCAAACATCCTCCGAGACGCTAGTCACTTGTGACATCGTAAGCGGGGATTCCATTCAATGTATAAGCTTCCAAAAATGTCTAGAGGAGCCATCCTTAAGAGCATTTAGCATAGACTCACTGGCTAATTGTAACATCTGGCCCTTATGTAATTTTAGCCAATTGTTTTATTTTAGTTTTTCTTTACGAATTCCCATATTTTTTTCCTCGCAGGAAATGGGAAGAATTTTAATTTTCCAGATGTTTTTGTTAATTTTTTTTTGTTCATTAACTAGATGATCAAAAGCGTGTGGATGTTTAACACTTACAAATCTCCTCTTTGAACTGATGGATCTGCTAATTGTTTTCCCAATGTAAATACTAAATTCATCACTAGAGAATGAATAAGTGCCATCTTTCCTATAACTGTAACTCTTGTCAATCGGTATTCTTATTTATTTTCACCACATTTCCCGGATGCCAGGTTATTCTATTTCTTTTTGTAATCACTTCTATATTTCTTTTATACTGGTTCCTTATTTGTTGGTGAAATCCAATGATCCAATGTTCATTTGGGTTTGCAAAAATCTGTGATCGCTAAAGTCATTATTGATCAATTCGAAGGATATACATACATTGAATAGATTGCCAGACATGAATATATGGTCAATTGTAGATCTGTATAAACCATTCGACCAGGTGTAGGTGACATACGTACTCTTTATCAGAGAGTTCACATGGTATAAACCCCAATTCAGGAAGAATTCATACCATATATGTCCTTGGAGTACTTTCCTAGTACAGCCCCTGCGGCCCCCTTCTATTGTTTGGCCTTCCTCTCCCCCTACAAAAGACGAGATACCAATATTGGATTCCAGATTTGTACTCCTATTGTCTGGAATGGGAATTTCAGCGTTCAGATCACCAGTGATTATTACATGAAGGCTTTTATATTTAATGTTCAATTCGACCAGAAGAGAATTAATCTTCTTGATTTTATTAGATAAGTTATGGAGGGGATTTGAGTATATATTCACCACCAAAACATACATTTTCACCCAGTCTTGTTGTTTACAGAACCACAGCCAAGACCCCAGATACCGGAGATACTGGAGAGATTGTTTGAGGATTTTTAAACCTTTGCCTATCTTGACTGTGATAATAAACCCCCATGATGGGCGACCCCTACTGGATTTGGTTGCTAATTGAAACCTTGAATGAAAGCCATCCATATGGAATTTACGGGTCATACATGATTTCTGTATACAAATAATATGATTGGTTACAAGTTCAGCACACAACTCTTTGGAAGATGTTAAATGGGAGTAACCCCTAGAGTTCCAGGATAATAGATAGATCTTTTTCTAAAATCCAGATTTAAAATGTTTAAGGTCTGCTACTGATTCCTTCAAGGTTTGTGCCAAACACCTCCATGAATTAACATCATCAGTTTCACGGGGGAGCCAGTTGCTTTCATGAACATTTCCTTCTTTCCTGTCGACTCTAGCTGCATCCACCTGTACATAAGGGCCATTCCCAAAATTCCTGCTGTACCCTTCTAGTCTTTCTCTTAACAGATCATCCCTCTTATTTCCATTGGGCATAAAGCCCTGGATTTGTGTATTTAAGACCAGGTTCATCATATCCCAATTTATTCAGTTCCATGATTTCCTTAATAACCAAATCATGCACAGTTCGGGAGTGAAAAACTATGCGTACAAAATTAAAACTTTCTGGATGGATATAATCAATTAGTTTTAAGTCAGCAGATGTAAGAAGTCTCAAATTAGGAACTTCCCTGAACAAGGAGAGCATGCAATTTCTGTTCAGGGAGGGAGGGCCTCCATAGTCAAATAAGAAGAATAAAAATAGGCTTGGACGGTCTGTCATTATTGGTCTGCGCCAACAGATTTTGCCAAAGTCCTCCGTCACTGGAGGGTTAAATTATATTTCTTTCCAAGTCTGCATTAATTTGTGATGATTGTACATTGTGCTTTTCACTATTGCTTCCTACTTCCAAGGAAGTTCCCTGGTTTTGAGACTCCGTTATCAATGGGTCACTAGTGCCTTGTCCGGGTGTGGCACTAGCCTTAGCCATCAAATTTCCTACTACAATGTCATTTTTGACTTGCATGGGATTTGGGTGTTGTAATAGGGTGTGTTCTGTTGTACTTTTAATCAAGGAAACCAGGGAAGAATGATCCAAAACTTGCTGACCTTCTGCCTTACCTCTATCAATCCTTTGTCAATCAAGCCGACACTTCTGATTTTTGATCAGTAAAATCTTTTGGTGGCAGAGATTTTGCTGAAGTTATTTGTTCATTAAATACCTCCAAGAATGTGTTTGGTCCAATCAACTGATCCTTATTCGAGTTTATGGTTAAATTTGAGTCGTTACTTTCTTCTTTACATCTAAAAGAGCCGGTGTTACAAGGATGTTTTTTGCTTGAACACACGCACCTTTTGGGAGTTTACTGAAAAGCCCTGTATTTTGTTCAGGTATATTTATTTTAGATGTACGACTATCAGATCGAATCTTGGATTTCAAGCCAGTACCATGTGGTACTTTCTGTGGAGGTTCTTGTATGCACAGATTTTTAGAGAAAATGTCGCTGGTATGTCTCTTTACTTTCAGTCACTTATGCCTCATTTCCTCTGTTAAGGTATTAGAGACAGTACACTCGTCAATTTCCTTTGAGTCTGTGGGATCCAGAATGTCCCGAACAGAGCCCAAAACAGGGTCCGTGGGCCTATTTCCTTTATTCTCTTGCCGGGCTTTATTCACAAGAGAATCAGTTTTACTACTTTCTTTGATACCCTCATTATCTTTTTCCAACAAATTGGTCTTATTAAATATTTGGGGCCAGTTACCGGCTCAAAGGTTTTCTAGGGTTTGTTAGCATTATACCTAGTAGGGATTTGGATTCCTCATCCAGCTGCTGAAGGTCCTTCAAGACATCATCGCATGACTAGTTTTTCAGTTTCTTTTCATATTTATTATGATTTTTTAAATAATTTTTATTTTGTTCTGCTCTGCGTTTCTCTGAACGCATCGCAGAGCGTCTTTCTTTACGAGTAAGTACCACAATTGGGGTACCATCAGTATAAGTCTCCCCCTCCCATTCCTTGTGATTACTCTGCATTCCAGCCTTGCCAACTTCCATCTCTAGGTGTATTAAATCGGTCAAAACAGACGGACTATCGTGAGTTGCGATGTCCTCCTGGGAGGAGGAACATAAAGTTGCTTGCATACTTTGCATAAATTGCAAAGATTTTATTGCATCTGTGAGACTAGTTACCAGCAATATCAATTCACTGATTTTCTCGGTATTTGCTGCTACTTCTTTCATTAGACTCCCATCCTTCAGCTCTTTCCCTTCCACCACACCTCTATTTAATCCCAGGACAAGTTCTTGAGAGTTACCCGGGTTTGTATTTCCCCCCACTTCTTTATCATCGTATGTATCTACTGCTGTATGCTGTGGGTGCCCCCCCCCTGTTGGTCAGTAAGTTCTTACATGGTTCACAACTAGGTTTTTTCTGTTTCTGTTCCATTATCAGTGACGCTATAACATCACATGAAAACATCGCTCCATCCATTATGTTTAGTTTTGCCATCATTTCCGCCAATGTATTTTTCATTGTCCTTATTTCCAATGGGTTTGGTCGTGCCCCTTGTCTAGCAGGTTCAATATTCGTGTAATGGATGGTCTGGATGCGAATGCTTTGTTTAACTGTAAAAACATGTTTTGTCCCTGCTAAATTATGTATTTGATCAGAGATTTGTGAAAGGTTATATTTTTGTGACCATATACAATTAAAAAAATAATAATTTTAAAAAAATATGCATGTAATTACAGGGAAAGTATGCTCAACATCCAGGAGTGTTTCAGCTTCAATGGGTGAACATCTTGCTCCCCCCTGCTGAGAGTTATCATTTAAAGGATTCGTTACTCTTACTCCCATTATCATAATTTGAATTTATTTCCAGGTCAATATCTATAACCCCAGGTTTTATGTTTAACTCATGAACAGGGGAACTCGACTTTACATTAGTTGATACAGTGGGGTCCTTATAACCCAACCCTGTCATTGCCTTTCCAGTGTCAAGTGTCAATACATTTGCTTCATTGTTATTCTCACCAGAACTCTTAAACATGAAAACATTTTCAACACCTATTAGTCTCAGCTGAACCGGAGTAGATGGACCCAAGGAGAGGCAAATACGTCTTCCCAATTCCGCCTCTATAACTGGGGCGATTTAAGGAGCAGTCTGAGATCTTATTTTTTAACTGTTCATGCAGCGCTCCATCCACATAGGAGTCCCATACTCCCCTGTCCCCCACCCACCCCCCCAGTTCACTTTTTACACTAATAGCCTGATACCTGTCATTAATTTCCTTTAATGTGTAAGTTAGGGGAGTACTTTCACCAACAACATTCATTTGGGCACCCTTCAAACTAATCTCATTTATTTCACTTTTATCATCATCAACTCCCGGGCTACGATGAAGTTGCGCAACTACCTCAATGCCCATACATTCTGTACCTTCCGTGAATTTTTCTTGGATGCACGATATTTCCAATTCAACTATATCTTGTTCATCCATATTCACATCTAGTGGAGTGCCCGTGAGCTTTCTACCGCTCCTTAGGCCGTTGACCATTTTATCCCTGATTTACAATTTTTACAAGGTTGAGGTCATTCTTATCTTTTTGTTGATTCCATTCTATTAGCCAGATAAGTGTGCAGTAAGGAGATCGCTGTGTAAATATTTATACAAAGCTTTGTGCAGATACCGGATTGCCAATCGCCTCACTTAGAATTTACATAAGTAACAGTGATTACTACCAAAATCCACTCAATCGAAGTACCTCTGTTTTTACCTGCTACCTGGCTTCCCCGGCCCCGCGCCTCCACGCCTAACAGCCCAACAGTCCACTTGTTCCCACTTGGGTGCGCGTGTCAGTGGGTAGTTGCAG